>NC_134899.1:44939009-44971509 GCF_041734735.1 Babylonia areolata | reverse complement strand
TGGAACATGTATAACAAACCACACATCACACAAGTCGCACCAAACACATCCTCGGGGGACCTGGAACATGTATAACAAACCACACTTCACACAAGTCGCACCAAACACATCCTCGGGGGACCTGGAACATGTATAACAAACCACACTTCACACAAGTCGCACCAAACACATCCTCGGGGGACCTGGAACATGTATAACAAACCACACTTCACACAAGTCGCACCAAACACATCCTCGGGGGACCTGGAACATGTATAACAAACCACACATCACACAAGTCGCACCAAACACATCCTCGGGGGACCTGGAACATGTATAACAAACCACACATCACACAAGTCACACCAAACACATCCTCGGGGGACCTGAAACATGTATAACAAACCACACATCACACAAGTCGCACCAAACACATCCTCGGGGGACCTGGAACATGTATAACAAACCACACATCACACAAGTCGCACCAAACACATCCTCGGGGGACCTGGAACATGTATAACAAACCACACATCACACAAGTCGCACCAAACACATCCTCGGGGGACCTGGAACATGTATAACAAACCACACTTCACACAAGTCGCACCAAACACATCCTCGGGGGACCTGGAACATGTATAACAAACCACACATCACACAAGTCGCACCAAACACATCCTCGGGGGACCTGGAACATGTATAACAAACCACACATCACACAAGTCGCACCAAACACATCCTCGGGGGACCTGGAACGTGTATAACTATGCATGAAACAGTGAACAAACAAGGAAGGAGAAAGAAAGAACCTCCTGAAGACGAAGTATAGTTGCCTATATCACGGAGCAAAATCAGTCATACACGTCCAAGCCCATTCGTGGAAACGAGTGCTCGTGGGAGCTACAGCCAGTGAACGCAGAAGATAGATAGATAGATATAGATATAAAGAAAACTAACTAACTAACTAACTAACTAACTAGTGAGTAAATGAGCAAGTAGGGTAGTAAGGAAATAAGTAAGTAAGGTGGTAAGTACGTAAGGTGGTAAGTACGTAAGGTGGTAAGTACGTAAGGTGGTAAGAAAGTAAGGTGGTAAGAAAGTAAGGTGTGGTGGCAAGAAAGTAAGGTGGTAAGAACGTAAGGTGGTAAGTACGTAAGGTGGTAAGAAAGTAAGGTGGTAAGAAAGTAAGATGGTAAGAAAGTAAGGTGGTAAGTACGTAAGGTGGTAAGTGCGTAAGGTGGTACGTATGTAAGGTGGTAAGTACGTAAGGTGGTAAGAAAGTAAGGTGGTAAGTACGTAAGGTGGTAAGAAAGTAAGGTGGTACTACGTAAGGTGGTAAGAAATAAGTACGTAAGGTGGTAAGTACGTAAGGTGGTAAGAAAGTAAGGTGGTAAGTACGTAAGGTGGTAAGAAAGTAAGGTGGTAAGTACGTAAGGTGGTAGGAACGTAGGGTGGTAAGTACGTAAGGTGGTAAGAAAGTAAGGTGGTAGGAACGTAGGGTGGTAAGTACGTAAGGTGGTAAGTACGTAAGGTGGTAAGTAAGTAAGGTGGTAAGAAAGTAAGGTGGTAAGTAAGTTAGGTGGTAAGTACGTAAGGTGGTAAGCACGTAAGGTGGTAAGTAAGTAAGGTGGTAAGAAAGTAAGGTGGTAAGTACGTAAGGTGGCAAGAAAGTAAGGTGGTAAGTAAGTTAGGTGGTAAGTACGTAAGGTGGTAAGTACGTAAGGTGGTAAGTAAGTAAGGTGGTAAGTACGTAAGGTGGTAAGTAAGTAAGGTGGTAAGTACGTAAGGTGGTAAGTAAGTAAGGTGGTAAGTACGTAAGGTGGTAAGAAAGTAAGGTGGTAAGTACGTAAGGTGGTAAGAAAGTAAGTAAGGTGGTAAGTACGTAAGGTGGCAAGAAAGTAAGCTGGTAAGTACGTAAGGTGGTAAGTAAGTAAGGTGGTAAGTACGTAAGGTGGTAAGAAAGTAAGGTGGTAAGTACGTAAGGTGGTAAGAAAGTAAGGTCGTAAGTACGTAAGGTGGTAAGAAAGTAAGGTGGTAAGTACGTAAGGTGGTAAGAAAGTAAGTAAGGTGGTAAGTAAGTTAGGTGGTAAGTAAGTAAGGTGGTAAGAAAGTAAGGTGGTAAGAAAGTAAGGTGGTAAGTACGTAAGGTGGTAAGAAAGTAAGGTGGTAAGTACGTAAGGTGGTAAGAAAGTAAGGTGGTAAGAAAATAAGGTGGCAAGAAAGTAAGGTGGCAAGAAAGAAAGTAAGGTGGTAAGAAAGTAAGGTGGCAAGAAAGTAAGGTGGTAAGAAAGTAAGGTGGCAAGAAAGTAAGGTGGCAAGAAAGTAAGGTGTGGTGGCAAGAAAGTAAGGTGGCAAGAAAGTAAGGTGGTAAGAAAGTAATAAGAAAGTAAGGTGGTAAGAAAGTAAGGTGGCAAGAAAGTAAGGTGGTAAGAAAGTAAGGTGGTAAGTAAGTAAGGTGGTAAGTAAGTTAGGTGGTAAGTAAGTAAGGTGGTAAGAAAGTAAGGTGGTAAGTAAGTTAGGTGGTAAGTAAGTAAGGTGGTAAGAAAGTAGGAAGAAGTACGCAAACGACCCCCATGGAGCACCTCCCTTCCCACCTCTACCTCCCGCTCCCTCACCTCCCCTCACCCCACCCCCTCCACACCCCCTCCCATTCCCCACCACTGTAAAAACAAACCCTCTACCCCCCCTTTCCCTCCCCCATCTCCCCCTCACTCCCCCACCCCACCCCACCGCCAAACAACAACAACGACAAAACAGAACAAAACCAACCAACCAAAACAACCGAAAAAGTCCGGGATACGTGATTTGGTGTGGGTTATCTCTATCATATGTTACTACTACACCGGTAGTAACTGAGGCGCTGCATGAATATCTAAAAACAAGAAAACTAAACAAAACAAAAAGACAGAAAACAAACAATCAAACAAACAAACAAACAAACAAAAAACAAAAACAAAAAAGAACGAAACACACACACACACACACACACACACACACACACACACACACCAACAACAACAACAGGTGTTCCCTGAATGACACCATTCTTTGTCAGCAGAGACGCTGGTGATTGGTCCATGGTGGTTGGCTGACAGGCGAGATATTACACGTGATCATCGTAGGTGGGATGAGTATCCACTTAACAGAAAACAATGTTGTGTTGTTGTTTTTTTATCATCATTATAATTGTTGTTGTTATTCCTTTTTAAAAACAACAACTAATTGCTGACCACGTCTGCAGTATTTCTTGAGGTACTATTTATGGGCCGTAGCTCACGTGCACAGACACGATTTCTGCCTGTTTCTCTGCCTGCCTGTCCTCACGTGGATAGAAAAAAAAAACACCATGGTTGATCTGGTCTGTAAAACCTTATTTCAACGGACCTTTTTAATGTGGTTTGCTTCCTCTTTGACAGGTGTGAAGATTGTTCATAATTATCTGTTGCTTGTAGTGTTGTGTTGATGAATATAGATATACCCAATGTGGTTGTTGTGGTTGTTTTGAATGCGCTGTGGTATGCTATCAAACATTATTGTGTACTTTTGCGTTCAGAGGCCATGATCTGAGCAGTTTGCGCCATAGTACTATATATGGTTATCATCTTTATTATCTCACTGCCCTACCACTTGTAAAACAATACAATACACAAACACAAACTTTATTTGTCTATACTTTAGTACAGCGATTTTCTTTTTGGCAGCAGCACATGTCCAACATAAGAAGAAAACAACAAACAAATAAAATGAATAGAAAATAAAAAGATAAATTAAATGGCACCAAATGGAAATAGCTATATACAAATATACAGATGACTGAAATTTTCGTGCTTCTCCATTTCAGTCAGCCAAACCGCATTGCACATCTACACACACACACACACACACACACACACACACACACACACACACACACACACACACACACACACACACACACACACACACACACACACGCACACACACACGCACACATACACTCTGACACAAACTGAGGAAAGCTCATTAACAAATCAAACCAACCAACCACCCAATGAAATAACCATCCCTCAAACCAACCAACCACCCAATGAAATAACCATCCCTCAAACCAACCAACCACCCAATGAAATAACCATCCCTCAAACCAACCACCCACCCAGTGAAATAACCATCCCTCAAACCAACCAACCACCCAGTGAAATAACCATCCCTCAAACCAACCAACCACCCAGTGAAATAACCATCCCTCAAACCAACCAACCACCCAATGAAATAACCATCCCTCAAACCAACCAACCACCCAGTGAAATAACCATCCTTCAAACCAACCAACCACCCAGTGAAATAACCATCCCTCAAACCAACCAACCACCCAATGAAATAACCATCCCTCAAATCAACTAACCACCCAGTTATAACCACCCATTGAAATAACCATCCTTCAAACCAACCAACCACCCAGTGAAATAACCATCCCTCAAACCAACCAACCACCCAATGAAATAACCATCCCTCAAACCAACCAACCACCCAGTGAAATAACCATCCTTCAAACCAACCAACCACCCAATGAAATAACCATCCCTCAAACCAACCAACCACCCAGTGAAATAACCATCCCTCAAACCAACCAACCACCCAATGAAATAACCATCTCTCAAACCAACCATCCACCCAATGAAATAACCATCCCTCAAACCAACCAACCACCCAGTGAAATAACCATCCCTCAAACCAACCAACCACCCAATGAAATAACCATCCCTCAAATCAACTAACCACCCAGTTATA
Organism: Babylonia areolata; assembly: GCF_041734735.1. NCBI lineage: Eukaryota > Metazoa > Mollusca > Gastropoda > Neogastropoda > Buccinidae > Babylonia > Babylonia areolata. Next base: position 44,966,757 of record NC_134899.1, on the reverse strand, counting down.
ACCACCCAGTGAAATAACCATCCCTCAAACCAACCAACCACCCAATGAAATAACCATCCCTCAAACCAACCAACCACCCAGTGAAATAACCATCCCTCAAACCAACCAACCACCCAATGAAATAACCATCCCTCAAACCAACCAACCACCCAGTGAAATAACCATCTCTCAAACCAACTAACCACCCAATGAAATAACCATCCCTCAAACCAACCAACCACCCAATGAAATAACCATCCCTCAAACCAACCAACCACCCAATGAAATAACCATCCCTCAAACCAGCCAACCATTTAACCAACCTTGTAACCACCCAACTAATTGACGAGCCAACTATCAAACCATCTAACCAACCAATGAACTTACCACTAGAGCAAAAAAGAAAGAAAAAGAAAAAAAAGAATGATTGTGAAAAACACACACACGAGAACATCATAAACAAACTGGTCACTCTCACAATACAAGAATCTCTTTATATATATATATATATATATATATATATATATATATATATATATATATATATATATATATATATATATATATAAAAGAAACGTGTTTTTCTCCCCCCCCTCCACACACCACCACACACACACACACACTCCCCTCCTTTCTCCTCACCCCCACCCAAATAACATTAACCACCCAACACACACACTCACACAGACACACAGACACAGACACACACACACACACACACACACACACACACACACACACACACATACACACACACACACACACACACACACACACCACCACCACCACCACCACCACCAAAAACAAAAACAACACTATCCTTTCACCAACCTCAGCCCGAGAACAATTCCTCCCACACACACTGCCAACCCCCCCCCCCCCCTCACCTCCCCCCCCCCTCCCCAACCCCCTGAAAAAAAAATCTCCTCCCCAAAAAGCCGACACAGGTCGTAAACACCACCTCTGCACTGTCCTATCGGACGAAAACAACAGCCACAGACACACACACACACACACAGACACAGACACACACACACACACACACACACACACACAGACCCCACCCCCCCTCCCCCGAGGCTAGTGTCTAACCAGTGTCCCGAAATAGACACAGAGCGGTCAGCCTGCCCGATTCACGACAGAGGAAAGGCTAAAGTGTAAGGAGAGATGCAGACAGAGAGAGAGGGGGAGAAAGAGAGTGGGGGGAGAGAGAGAGAAAGAGAGGGAGAGACAGAGACAGAGAGAGAGGGTGGGAGAGGGGGAACGAAAGAGAGAGAGACAGAGAGAGGGAGAGAGAGAGGGGGTGGGGAGAAAGAGAGGGAAAGACAGAGACATAGACAAAAGGAGGAAGAAAGAATGGCAGAGACTGAGACAGAGAGAGAGAGAGAGACAGAGAGAGAGAGGGTGGGAGAGGGCAATGAAAGGGAGAGACAGAGACAGAGAGAGGGAAGAAAGAGAGGGAGAGACAAAGAGAGGGAGAGAGAGGAGGTGGGAGAGGGGAAAGAGGGGGAGATAGGAACGAGAGGGAGAGAGAGGGAGGAAAGAGAGGGAAAAACAGAGATACAGAGAGAAAGGGGGAAGAAAGAATGGGAGAGACCGTGAGAGAGAGAGAGAGGGGGGTGGGAGAGGGGAAAGAGAGGGAGAGACAGACAGAGGGAAAGAGAGAGAGGGAGAGAGAGAGAGAGAAAGGGAGAGGGTGGGAGAGGGGAAAGAGAGGGAGAGACAGACTGAGGGAGAGAGAGAGGGAGAGAGAGAGAGACAAAGAGAGAGGGTGGGAGAGGGGAAAGAGAGGGAGAGAGAGATAAGAGGAAGAAGTCTGAAGTCTGAAGTCTGAATGGTTTATTGTTTAGGCCTTTCTGCCCGTGACAACAGGGGTAAGGGGGTGGGGGGGGGGGGCTTCCGTGTTAACATCCATTATAAAGAACAGCGTCAAGATATGTAAAGCAAACAAAGGGTAGAAAAGAGAGAAAGGACAAACAGAGTAAGACAGAGAGACAGAGACAGAGACAGAGAGAGAGAGAGAGAGAGAGAGAGAGAGAGAGAGAGAGAGAGAGGGACAGAAAGAAGAAGAAAAAAGACAAAAGATAGATGGGCAGATTGGTATGTAATCATGCGTCATTAACCAAAGATAGACTTGTTTCTATGGGTGAAGGCTTTGGACAAGAACAGAGAGAGTGGAATGCATGTCTTCACATCTGCAAACAACAGTGACAATTTAAATGCATTGGGACGCACATGATACTTCTTCGGTATATACTGTTCTCTGAGATTTTTGTATTCTGGGCATGTCAAAATAGAATGGAGTTCGGTTTCTTGTTCATCTTTACAGAATAAGCAACACAAAACTATTTTCACGCTTTTTTGAATATCTCAATCCATGCGGTTTCACGAGATAAGAGGAAGAACGAAAGAGAAAGACAGAGACACAGAGAGAGGGAGTAAGATAGAATGGGAGAGACACGGAGACAAAGAGAGGGAGAGAGAGGGGGAGAGAAAGAGAGGGAGAGACAGAGACAGAGAATGGGAGAAGGGGGAAAAGAGGGAGAGACAGAGAGAGAGAGAGAAGGGGGAGAAAGGGTGGAAGAAAGAGAGACACACAGAGAGAGGAAGAAAGAAAGAATGGGAGAGAGAGGGGGGGTGGAAGAGGAGAGGAGACAGAGAGGAAGAGAGGCCTTGGCTCGGAAAGAGAAAGAGAGACAGACAGAGACAGAGTCAGAGGCGAAAGACGGACAGACAGAGAGGTAAACAGACAGAAGGACAGACAGACAAACAGACACATTCGCAGACACCCACAAGAGAGAAACAGAGACTTACGCGGACAGAATGGAGGAGGAAGAGGGGGTTGGATTGGGGATGGAGGGGGGGGGGGGGGGGTAAATAGAGACGGCGTGAATGGGCTGGGGGAGGAGGGGGTGGGGGAATCGGGGGGGGGGGGGGGGGGGGTGGGCAGCAGGCAGACGAGAGCACCGAGATTGGACAAGACACACACACACGCACACCAACAGGCAACTCCACAGATCAATACTTTGGCTTCTCACCCCATCTCCTCTCATCACACCATCCACACACCCACACACCCACACACACTCACACGCACTCTCTCCATTCATAACAGACAGCCAAGATTCCCAGACGTAGTATACACTCTCCATGGCTTCAGTCACACACGCGCTCGCTCGCGCGCGCGCGCGCAATCGCTCACACGTACACACACACACACCACCACCACCATCACTGCCACCACCACCACCGCCACACCACACTTACACACACACACACACACACACACACACACACACACACACACACACACACACAAACAAACAAACAAATTTAACAAACACAAAACACAAGCCACACACACACACACACACACACACACACACACACACACACACACACACAAATTTAACAAACACAAAACACAAGCCACACACACACACACACACACACACACACACACACACACACACACACACACACACACACACACACACACACACACACACACACACACACACTCACACACACACACACACACACACACACACACACACACACACACACACACACACACACACACACACACACACACACACACACACACACACACACACACACACACACACACACACACACACACACTCACACACACACACACACACACACACACACACACACACACACACACACACACACACACACACACACACACACACACACACACACTCACACACACACACACACACACACACACACACACTCACACACACACACACACACACACACACACACACACACACTCACACACACACACACACACACACACACACACACACACACCTTTCCCTTCCCCTCCTTCTCATCTCCCCCTAGGCCCTACGCAACCTCCACTCCCCACCCCCATCCCCTCCCCTGTCCCATCTTCACTTAGTTGGGATGCAAACCACCGTTATTATATCAAGGATCAAACACTTCACTGAGCCGCCCTCGGTGTCTGAGATGAATAGGAATAGGAGGAGGAGGGCGAAAGGAGGAGGAAGAGGAGGAGGAAGAGGAAGAAGAAAATGGGGGAAGTGGTGTGTGTGTGGGGGGGGGGAGGGGAGAATGGGGGGGGGGGGGTGACGAGGAAGGGGGGGTGGACAGAAAGTACGTGGGCTTTCAATCCTTGGCAAAAACAGGAAGCAATCACGGCTGGGAACCATATCAGGAACTTGGGAGACTTTCCCAATATGGAAAGTTACAAGAAAACGGGAGAGAATAGCGTGTCTATAAATAGACCCTCGTGAAGACGGATTCAGATTGTGCGTGCGTGTGTGTGTGTGTGTGTGTGTGTGTGTGTGAAAGATAAGACAGGGACGAAGGAAGACCGGACAAAAGAAGAACGGGGTGGGTGGTGGTGGGGTGGTGGTGGTGGTGTGTCTAAAAATAAACCGGAACAGCTGCCAACAGATTCTGAAAGACGCGTATGACAGTGGAGAAAAGTCAACCTTTTGCAGTGTGGGTGGCCTTTCATTGTTCTATCAGACGGGCACAGCAGCCAAGTGGTTAAAGCGCTGGCCTTTCAATCGGAGGGTCCCTGGTTCGAATTCCGGCCACGGCGTCAAGTGGGTTAATTAAGGGTGGGGATTTTTTTCTGATCTCCCAGGTCAACAGACGTGCAGACCTGCTAGTGCCTGAACCCACTTTGTGTGTAATACACATGCAGAAGATCAAATGCGCACGTTAAAGATCCCGTAATCCATGTCAGCGTTCAGTGGTTGGTGGGAACAACGACAAACCGGCATGGGCCCCCCGAAAACAGAGTATGGCTGCCAACATGGCGGGGGTGAAAACAGTCCTACACATTATAGCCCACTCGTGCATTCGAGTGAACGTGAGAATCACAGCCCATGAATGAATGAATGAAGAAGAAGAAGAAGAAGAAGAAGAAGAAGAATTGTTCTGTCTGTGGACCAACAGTTTGTGGGAGGGGGAAAGGGCAACATCGTCCACTACTTTTCCCCTGTAAGACAGAATGAGCAGTGTTCACAACAAGGCGTGGACGGTCACTCCATCAGTCACACAGAGTAGAGGGGAAGGAATGTGGACGTCACCGAGGGAAGGCTATGTATGTATGTATGTATGTATGTATGTATGTCTCTATCTATCCTTTTGAGGGGAGAGGGGACGTTGATTTTTTTTTTTCCTGTGGTCTCTTTGCTTACTATATTAGTAGCAATGGTGGTGGGAATCGTAGCAATAGCAGCAGCAGCAGCAGTAGCAGTAGTTGTCAAACAATTCCGAAGATATCACAGCGACATAAGCATTATGGTAAACGGCAGTACATAATACAATACAATACAATACAATACAATACATTACAATTCCGGCAATACAATACCAATTCAGTACAATGCAAAGCAATGCATTACAATACAAAAAAAGTATCATTCTGTGTGGTTGAAAGGCTGTGTGATTTCTGACGGATGGTATACTGAGCCATGATGAGCCATGCTATGCTATGCAGTGCTATGCTTTGTTATGACATTCTATGCTATGCAACGCTATGCTATACTATGCTATGCTATGCTGTGTTTTGCTATGCTGTGCTATGATATATTCTATCTGCCATTCCTAACTATGACAAATTGTTCCCCACCCCCACACCCCCCCTCTCTCTCTCTATCTATCTATCTCTCTGTCTATCTATCTTTCGTCTCCACAATTTCATATCATTATCATCTTAATGTCATCCGCCCTCCACACACACGCATTCATTCATTTCAGAACATATAAGCGGAAAGAGAGATATTCGTGTTGTGCAGTTCAGTTGTGGACAAGGCAAACGCAAAAGCTATTTTGGGTGTTTTTATCTTTTCCGTTCACGTCTTTATGACTTCCCCTTTCTGAGGATTCTTGTCCGTACCCCCTCCTGTGCTGAGGGTTTGTCGTGTCTCTTCTGTCTGTCTGTTTGTTTCTGTCTGTCTGTCTCATCTGTCTGTTTCTGTCTGTCTGTCTGTCTGTTTCTGTCTGTCTCTGTCTGTCTGTCTGTCTGTCTCTGTCTGTCTGTATTTGTATCTCTGTTTCTGTGTCTCTGCCTCTGTATGTCTGTCTCTCCCTTCACTCATTCTTCGTCTGCCTCTGCCTCTCTCTCTTTCTCACTGTCTGCGTCTCTATGTGTTTATGTCTCTATGTCTCTGAATCTGTCTCTCTGTCTGTCTCTCTGTCTGACTGTCTGTCTGTCTGTGTCTCTCTTTCTCTCTGTCTCTGTCTATGTCTGTATTTGTCTCCCTGTCTGTCTGTCTGTCTGTCTCATGTCTGATCTTTGTGGCTGTTTCCTTTCAGTCTTGTTTCCATAGCTACCCTTCTTGTTGTGGTTTATGTGGTGGTGACAGTGGAGACAATATGTATGAATGAATGCATGTACGTATATATCTATGTAGGTAGGTAGGTAGGTAGGAGGTAGGTACGTAGGCAGGTAGGCAGGCAGATGGGCAGGTAGGTAGTTATGTAGATAGATATGTACTTGAGTAGGTATATATGTTTGTTGATATGTATTCATGCCTTCTCTCTCAAATCTTGACATCACACGATGGGTTCAGGCAAAATCTAACCTCACATTCCCTCAGCCCCACCTTTCTTTCTTTTTTTTCTTCTTCTTTTTCTTTTTTAAATCGGATATACAGATCACTCTGCTGGCCCTGTGACGTCACCTTTATTTAAACAGAAAATACAACAATGTATGTGAATATATCAAGGGGGTTGGGGGAGGTATCAATCTGTATAAGTGGGTGATTATCTTTTTTTTTTCCTTCTTCTTCGTTCGTGGGCTGCAAATTCCACGTTCACTCGTATCTACACCAGTGGGCTTTTACGTGTATGACCGTTTTTATCCAGCCATGTAGACTGCCATACTCCGTTTTCGGGGGTGGATGGTTATAATTACATTCACTTTAAACATGTATACATGTACACAGGGACTGGATATCTCTGCGTATAGGTTTGACGGGATGAAGGGGGTGGGTGGTGAGAGGTTGGTTTGAGAGAAAGGAGGGAGGGGGTGAGAAAGGAGAAGGGCGGGGTGGGGAGGGGGGTGGTGTGGGGTGGGGGTGGGGGGTGGGGGGTGGGTTGCCGAACAGAAACACAACATACCAAATAAGCTTCAAATTCCCAATAAACCACGAAAACGTTCGCCCGCACTGGCTGGCTCTGGTTCTTGAATTAAAACCAAACCACGCGACTCTGTTTTTAGTCAAAGGAGGAATCGATGTATGCTTGCAGTTTAAAACTCCACCACCGATGTTTCTATTTCCAATCCTTTAGGACAAAGAAGAAAAAGCAGACTCGTTTCCACGCTAAAAGCGTCCAGTGATGTGCTTATTTTTGAAAACGCGACCTATTCGAAACGAACGAACGAACTTTCAGCCTGTCTTGGTACCATCGACCTTCAGTCGAAGAAGAAAAACAACAAGGCACGTACGCACGCAGGCATCAGAGTTGATGACATCAAGACATGCAAGCTTCCAGCACTAACTGCATCATCACCTCGTCATCACCTCCAGAAACCCCCGCGTGTTTTCTGTGACGATGACGTATTGTTAGTGCCAAGCAGCAGCAACCTGCAAGACCGATATACGTGTGTAGCTGAAGTCTTTCATTGATCAGCGAAGGTTTCGCGCGTAAGAGTGAGGAGCGAGATCCATAAGCTTTTGAGGGAGTTCTGTGTCTGTTGGCGTTTGGCTGGTGTATGTTGGCGATTGTTTTTGAACAGTCGTTTGTTTTGTTTAAGACTGGCTTGTATGTGTGACGCGAACACTGAACTTTTAGGGGAGCTTTTTTTTTCTTTTTTTCTTTTTTTTTTCTCTCTCTCCCCTTTTATCTCATTTTTGTTTTGTTTTGTTTTGTTTTGTTTTGTTCTCTGTCTTGAAGTTCAGCCTTGGGAGAGCTTAGCCCGCTGCTTTGCTGTGCCGTGTTGGCGTATTAAGTCGGCTCTGACGCAATTTGTCGCAAGTGTGTTGTTAGTGTATGTGTGTTCATCGACTTTTAAGTTTTGCTTGGATTAGTTAGTTGGCATTACTGCTTGGTCGGTTGGTTAGTTGGTTGGTTCTGTATTGTGTTGTGTTGTGTTGTATTGTATTGTACTGTATTGCATTGTATTGTGTTGTGTTGTATTGTGTTGTGTTGTGTTGTACTGTATTGTATTGTGTTGTGTTGTACTGTCTTGTATTGTATTGTGTTGCGTTGTGTTGTGTTGTATTGTACTGTACTGTATTGTGTTGTATTGTACTGTATTGTGTTGTATTGTACTGTACTGAATTGTGTTGTGTTACTTTGTGACACAACAAAGTTATCTGTATAAAACCGGGCTGCTTTTCCTGACGAGAGCTCGTCGCCACAGTAAAAGGCTACCTGGGTAATCATGTTTCTTGTCGATGTCGTTGTTGTTTTCGTTGTTGTTGTTGTTGTTGTTTTCTGTCAGCAAATGTATTTCGTTTTACCATCAAAGTAGATTTTCCGACATGATTTTGGCAGGGACAACCATTCAGAAGAAGAAGACGGAGAAAAGAATGCAGCAGCAGAAGGAGAAGAAGATGAATAACAAGAAGAGGAAGGAGGAGGTGGAGGAGGAGACTGATTGACTGATTGATTGAATCTTTAACGGGCAAAGAATCAGGTGCAGTAAAGACCTCTTTACAATTCTGCCCATTTAACGACACAAAACCTAAAAATAAAGAAATAAAATGAAATAAAGAAAGAACGACGAATGAGAATAGTAACTGGAATAGTCTATCAAAAGTAAAAAAGCAATGAAAAGAACAATTGGTACATTATCACGTACGTACGTACGTACGTACACACACACACACACACACACACACACACACACACACACACACACACATGATAAAACAAGCAGACAAAGACATACGAACACATTCACGCCCACACACTCAAACACACACACACACTGTTCATTTGCTTGCACGATCACACATACATTCAATTTTTCATTCTTCATGGCATGGCAGCTAGTGGACTGAGCACAAGCGAGTATTTGCAAAAGACCGCGAGTAGGTTAATCAAAAGTATCGAATGGAAATATTTTTATGTTAGACTTAAAGAGAGATTTGGCTGGAATTTGACATGTCTTTGGAAGGATGTTCCTTTCTATGCTTCCATTAAATGAGCGACTCATCTTAAATAAATCAATTTTAGGCTTTGGGACAATAGCTCTGTCTGATTTACGTTGGAACAGATAAATCAGTTTTAGGCTTGGGGACAACAGCCTTCTTGGAAGAAGAAGAAGAAGAAGAAGAAGAAGAAAGGTATTTTGCAGGATACGCTCTTGTCTGCAAACATGTTCTCTTTTAAAACAACTCGAATACTGTCTAATCATAACATACAAACTATGTTTTGTTAAAAAGCAGACGTAGCCTTAGTCTTCTTCGTGTATTTACATTTTCATGTAAACTGTAGTACACACCGAGAATAGGAAAATTGTTTGATATTTTGTGACGTTATTGGACGTACATTATACAGTACCACATATTCATATTACAAGGTGGTGACGATGGTAATACTGACAATGGAGGAGAAAAAAGAAGAAGGAACAAGTAGACTGATGTGGTGGTGGTGGTGATGATCATGATCATGATGAGCATGACGATGAACAAGTATTATATGAGGACACTGTTGCTGCTGATGATAATGAGGACGACGTCGAACAACCACAACAGTAACAACAACAACAACAACGATGATGACACCTTTCTAAGCTCTCTGAACTTCCAGTCGGTAAATCGAACACCCCCTGATCCCTTATGCAGTTTCATGCTTTGGGGAACATTGTTATGTTGTACTGACATAAGTTTACCTTTGGGCCAACAGCAAAGTGAGAGCTGTGTTATCGGTGGTTTCTCTATTGCAACGGGAAGACATTTACAGCTTAGTATTTTGTGAAGGACTGTGAATCTCAAACTAGGAGGTAAAATTGCACTGGCCCTTCGTGCTGCAGTCTTGGAGGGAGGGGGAGGGGGGCTGCGGGGGAGGGGGGGGGGCATGGTGGGGGTGGGGGGGGGCATGGTGGGGGCACGGGGTGGTGGTGGTTGGCCTTTGGGAATCATCCCCAACAACGACTGTCCAAAAACCCTCTTGGCCGAGAGATTGGGGATGTAACTTGGGCAAGACGCTCTCCATTTAAATCAAATTCTAGCCCAGATAGCTGGGCCATCAGTTGCCTTCTCAGCTGTTCTGATGGTCATAGTCGAACACGACTGGCTATCATACATAATTATGTTGTATACCTTCTGCAATCACCGTCACCCAAGAAACGACAACAAAACGTGTGAGATATCGGCACTATCGATCTGTTTTGAAAGCCAGCACTCTTGTCGTAACTCGGACAAAGGGGAAATAAGGGGGGAAGGGGTGGGTGTGCTGGTGGGGACCGGGGGGAGGGCTGGTTGGGAGGGGGTGGGAGGACATGGTTTGAAGGGAGGAGGGGATGGGAGGACATGGTTTGAAGGGAGGAGGGGGTGGGAGGACATGGTTTGAAGGGAGGAGGGGATGGGAGGACATGGTTTGAAGGGAGGAGGGGGTGGGAGGACATGGTTTGAAGGGAGGAGGGGATGCGAGGACATGGTTTGAAGGGAGGAGGGGGTGGGAGGACATGGTGTGAAGGGAGGAGGGGATGGGAGGACATGGTTTGAAGGGAGGAGGGGATGGGAGGACATGGTTTGAAGGGAGGAGGGGATGGGAGGACATGGTTTGAAAGGAGGAGGGGGTGGGAGGACATGGTTTGAAGGGAGGAGGGGGTGGGAGGACATGGTTTGAAGGGAGGAGGGGGTGGGAGGACATGGTTTGAAGGGAGGAGGGGGTGGGAGGACATGGTTTGAAGGGAGGAGGGGGTGGGAGGACATGGTTTGAAGGGAGGAGGGGGTGGGAGGACATGGTTTGAAGGAAGGAGGGGGTGGGAGGACATGGTTTGAATAGAGGTCTGGTGGATCGGGAGGAGGGCTGGTTGGGAGGGGGTGGGAGGAGGAGGACATGGTTTGAAGGGAGGAGGGGTTGGGAGGACATGGTTTGAAGGGAGGAGGGGGTGGGAGGACATGGTTTGAAGGGAGGAGGGGGTGGGATGACATGGTTTGAAGGGAGGAGGGGGTGGGAGGACATGGTTTGAAGGGAGGAGGGGGTGGGAGGACATGGTTTGAATGGAGGAGGGGATGGGAGGACATGGTTTGAAGGGAAGAGGGGATGGGAGGACATGGTTTGAAGGGAGGAGGGGGTGGGAGGACATGGTTTGAAGGGAGGAGGGGATGGGAGGACATGGTTTGAAGGGAGGAGGGGGTGGGAGGACATGGTTTGAAGGGAGGAGGGGGTGGGAGGACATGGTTTGAAGGGAGGAGGGGGTGGGAGGACATGGTTTGAAGGGAGGAGGGGGTGGGAGGACATGGTTTGAAGGAGGTCTGGTGGAACGGGAACGAGGAAGCTGGAAGAGAGGAGGGTAGCTGGCAAAATATAAAACATTTTCCTTCGTTTCTTTGATGCTGTTTTCTTTTAGCTGACTGCTCAGTAGCAGCAAACAACAGCAGAAACAGAAGTAGCATCCGCAGTCGCAGCACTGAGCAGCAGTAGCATTAGTAGCAACAGCAGTAGCAGCAGTAGTAGCAGCAGCAGCGGCAGTTGTAGCAACAGCGGTAGCAGTAGGAGCAGCAGCAGCAGCAGTATCAACAAGAACAACAGCAGAAGCAGAAGCAGTAATGGCAGCAGCAGCAACAACAGCAGTCAAAGTGGTAGGAGCATCGACAGCAGCAGTAGCAGTAGCAGTGGTAGCAGTAGCAAGCTAAACAAGACCTTCTGTCTCTCTCTGAAGAAATTCGAAAGAAATTATTCAACGGGGAAAACTTAAAGAACATGAACCTTACCAGAATGATTTTGATAGTTAATGAAGTAAGTATAAGATCACTAGCGAGATTTATCACCCAAGCTTGGGATTGTCGGAAAAAGAAATTAACTTCGGAAGCCTTATAGTTATCAAAAACAAACAAACAAAAAAACAACAACAAAACAAAAATAAATAAAAAAAAAACAAAAAAACAAACCCAACACTGTTACCCTGATGTCAGTTCCACAGTTTATAATTATGGATGATTTTGTAGAAAGTTGGATGGTCGAGCTTTTTATTTTCCTTTTTTTTTTTTTAAATCTTAGCAATATGTTTTATTTCATGACTTTGTTGATGTTATTGTTGTTGCTGTTGTGTTGGTCGTTGATTTTCTTTGTTTTGCTCTTTGCAATGTGTCAATTTATCTGTAAACCGACGTCATTCTTTTGTTCATACATTGCCCCCTTGCCAAAGGATAGTACTGTCAATGGCATTAAAAAATGTCTGTGTCTGTGTCCGTGTCCGTGTCCGTCTCTCTCTCTCTCTCTCTCTCTCTCTCTCTCTCTCTCTCTCTCACACACACACACACACACACACACACACACACACACACACTTCCTATGTATGGAATGTATGGAATATAATCATTGTCACCTGTGGATCACTATTTGCATGTGTTTTTTCTGATTTTTTTGTTTGTTTGTTTGTTTGTTTGTCCAGACGACTTGATGTTATATATATATATATATATATATATATATATATATATATATATATATATATATATATATATATATATATATAAAGATGTAGCAATGCTTATTCCACTACCTTTTTAATATAAAACGAAATGAAATTCGTTTAGTTTCGTTTCGTTTCTTCTCTCTCTTTCTCTCTCTCAATGTCTGTCTGTCTGTCTCTCTCTCCGTCTTTATCTCTCTAATTCTCTTTGTCTCTCTCTTTTCTCTCTCTCTCCACCCCAACCCCTCTCTCTCTTCTCTCCCTCTGTCTCTCTCTCTCCTTTCTCTCCTCTCTCTCTCTATGTCTCTGTCTCTGTAGGTCTCTGTCTGTCTCTCCTCTCTCTCTCTCTCTGTCTTTATCTCTCTAATTCTCTTTGTCTCTCTCTTTCCTCTCTCTCCACACTCTCTCTTCTCTCCCTCTGTCTCTCTTCTTTCTCTCTGTCTCTGTCTCTGTAGGTCTCTCTGTCTGTCTCTCCTCTCTCTCTCTCTCTGTTTATCTCTCTAATTCTCTTTCTCCCTTTCTTTCCTCTCTCTCCAACCCCCCCCCCCCCCTCTCTCTCTCTCTCTTCCTCACTCTCTCCCAGTCTCTCTCCCCCTCTCTGTACAGAGCCCTTGGTGCCAGCCTGTTTACAGCAGAGAATATCGATCTTTCAAGGTCGCCGACGCTGATCGCAAAGGTCGCCTCTGACGCCATTGCTTCTACCACTGACGCGCGAACGAGCTGTGCTGAGCTGAGGAAAACAACATGAAAACGGACCCCTCGGGCTGTCTCTCTCTCTCTCTCTCTGTCTGTCTGTCTCTGTCTCTTTTCTTTGTCCTCCAGAAAATGCTTGTTTATTGACAACGTAGTTCACGTTTTGGGCAAATCCGTTGTTTAGCTATCCGTGTAGATATCTGTATACCACTACCACCGCACAAGCGATAGGAGACAAATAATTATGTGAACTTGGCTGGGTTGGGTTTTTTTTGTGTTTTGTTTGTTTTTCGTTTTTTTTTTTTGCTTTGTTTTGATCTCTGTCTGTAGCTCTGTCTCTGTCTCTGTCTCTGTCTCTCTCTCTGTGCGTGTGTGTGTGTGTGTGTGTGTGTGTGTGTGTGTGTGTGTGTGTGTGTTTCCGTCCGTCTCTGTCTGTCTGTCTGTCTCTGTCTCTGTCTATGGCTCTCTCTCTCTCTTTTGTGAGCGAAATTTGTGTGGTGTTTGATATATCGTTCTTGAAGGTTTTAATTTGGATGTTTTATGGGTGGGGAGTGGGGTGAACGGGGGGGGGATTAACGATTGTTAAGGTGGAGAGAGAAAGGAAGAGCTGGTGGAAGGAGGAATGGAGAGAGAGAGAGAGAGAGAGAGAGAGAGAGATGTTAATTGTTTTATATGTTGGACCTGATCATAGCCTTTTTGCCTTCTTTCTCCTTCCTTCGTTCTCCGCGTATTCCCTTTTCTTGTTCTTGTTCATCTTTTTCCGCTTTTTCCTCTTCGTCTTCATCATCATCATCATAATTATCATCATCATCATCTTCTTCTTCTTCTATCCTTCCTTCTTTCTCTGTGCTTCTCTCTTCTTGTTCCCGCTTATTCTTCTTCGTTTTCTTCCCTCCTTCTCCTTCTTCTCATTCGTCTTTTTTCTTCTTCTTCTTATTATTATTATCATTATTTATCTTCTTCTCCTTCTCCTTCCTTTATCTTCTTCTATACTTCCTACTTTCTCTGAGCTTCTCTCTTCTTGTTGTTCTTCTTTCTCCGCTTCTTCTTCTTCTTCTTCTTCTTCTTCTTCTTCTTCTTTCTCCGCTTCTTCTTCTTCTTCTTCTTCTTCTTCTTCTTTCTCCGCTTCTTCTTCTTCTTCTTCTTTCTCCGCTTCTTCTTCTTCTTCTTCTTCTTCTTCTTCTTCTTCTTTCTCCGCTTCTTCTTCTTCTTCTTCTTCTTCTTCTTTCTCCACTACTTCTTCTTCTTCTTCTTTCTCCGCTTCTTCTTCTTCTTCTTCTTCTTCTTCTTCTTCTTCTTTTTCTTCTTCTTCTTCTTCTTCTTCTTCTTCTTCTTCTTCTTCTTCTTCTTCTTCTTCTTCTTCTTCTTTCTCCGCTTCTTCTTCTTTTTCTTCTTCTTCTTTTTCTTCTTCTTCTTCTATATTTTCGTCTTTTCCCCCACCTCCTTCTCATTCGTCTTTTCCCCCTCAGTAGTATTCGTCTTCTTCTCCTTCTTCCTCCTCCCCCACCCTTTGTTCCTCTCTGTTGTCCTAGGAGGAAGGTGGCAGAATGGTTAAGACGCTCAGCTGCCAATACAGAGAGTCCGTGAGGGTGTGGGTTCGAATCCCACTCTCGCCCTTTCTCCTAAGTTTGACTGGAAAATCAAACTGAGCGTCTAGTCTTTCGGATGAGACGATAAACCGAGGTCCCGTGTGCAGCACGCACTTGGCGCACTGAAAAAGAACCCATGGCAACGAGAGTGTTGTCCTCTGGCGAAATTACGTAAAATGAAATCCACTTTCATAGGTACACAAATATGTAAGCATGCACTCAAGGCCTGACTAAGCGCGTTGGGTTATGCTGCTGGTCAGGCATCTGCTCAACAGATGTGGTGTAGCGTGTATGGATTTGTCCGAACGCAGTGACGCCTCCTTGAGAAAGTGAAACTGAAACTGAAACTGTCCTCATCAATTTCTTCTTCTTGTTCCTGAACACAGATCGTCCATCATGTCGGCTTGGTAAGTGGGGAGGTGTATCAGTTTCAGTTTCAGTAGCTCAAGGAGGCGTCACTGCGTTCGGACAAATCCATATACGCTACACCACATCTGCCAAGCAGATGCCTGACCAGCGGCGTAGCCCAACACGCTTAGTCAGGCCTCAAAAAAGAAAAAAAGAAGAAAAAAAAGGGAGGTGTAGGCAAGGTGAAATGACTGTATGTAAAATGAATCCGTGTCCCATTTCTCATGGGAGAGCTTTCCAACTTGACCGTCAAAGATATATGATGGAACAGGAGATTATTTGCAATGCATGACCACTAGAAGGATGATGATGATGATGATGATGATGATTGTTATGATACTGTCTCGCTGCTTCCTGGTTCTGTGATGCTGTCGACAGCAAGGGAAATGCCACAGCAGTTCTGGCATTCTGCTGCTTCCTTGTTCGTTCTGAGTTATCGTTTTTAATTGCTGTGATGCTGGGTGTTTTTTGGGGTTTTTTTTATCTAATATTTTTTTTATTTGTGTGTGTGTGTGTGTGTGTGTGTGATAATTTTTGTGATGCTTTTATCCACCTGTGTTATTGTGTTATTCTTTCTTTTCTATTCTTTTTGTGAAGTTGGCTCTTTTCCTGCTTATTGCTAAACAACAATGAACACACTGTCCGCGAGTTTGGCGACATTCTCTGTTGCAGTGTTACCGGCGTTGCAACTTCTTGTTGTTATCATTGGTGTCGTTGTTGTTGGTGGGTGGTGTGTGTGTGTGTGTGTGTGTGTGGTGTTGTGTTGTTTTCTTTTCTTTTTTTTCATGTGAATGGGAAAAGACATTGAAACGATTATGTGTATTTATCACTTGCTTCCATGTGAGCGCACGTACACACACACACACACACACACACACACACACACGCAAATATATATATATATATATATATATATATATATATAGAGAGAGAGAGAGAGAGAGAAGAGAGAGAGAGATGAATTTGAACAAACTCAAGTTGTATTGTTTGTTTTTGTTTTTTTTATTTCATCTTTTTTTTTAGCAAAAAAAGTGTACTTTTTCTCCAGAAAACTGTAGAAAAACTGTCTCACGTAAAACAGACTGTTTCCCATTTCACACACTTCCAATCACATAGAAAAATATGAACCTCAAGCTCAGCAACACATTCGCAAATTCTTACATCATCAGCACACATGCGCATTAAAAACATAATAAGCAACTTCGAATCCGTCAAACTAGGTTTACCTATTAAAAAAACAACAAACAAAGAAACAAAAAAACAAACAAAAAAGCCAAATAAACGTAGTTGGATCTGTGGCCTTCGGCTTTCTTATCTTTCAGATATTTGAAAACAACAAATTCCGGAAGTATTCAGCCTTGCAAAAAGATATTTGATATAATCTTTATAAGAATGTTAAAATAAACAAAAAAAGAAACATACATTAAGTACAGTGGAAATTCATAACCCCTTTGTGCTATTTTCGTCCGAGGTTTTAGTCTGGCTCAATTCAATCACCATGGCATTTATTCAGAGAACTCCCCCCCCTCCCCTACACCCACGACCTTGACCTTGACTAAGTTTACCTCTTTGATATGCCGACAGTTCATCGGACTCCCCCAAAGATATACAAAGTGGCGAATCACAACCATTCACATCAGGCAGGGAGACATGTAATGGATGCGCTGAATCTCTCTGGCCATGAACTATATAGTGGAATGACAGTAATGAGTTCAAAGCTTCAGCTACAATAATTATGATAATAATCACACTACGGAGGAGGTGAGATAATGCATGAGACATCACCAGAAGGCATCCACGTTCTGGTGCTGACATTTCAAAAGATATGTGTAGCACCGGAGTCAAACAAATGGCTTAAAAAAAAAAAAAAAAAAAAAAAAAAAAAGCACCAACAAAACCGTTAGCTGGTGTGACAATAACTAATAAATAAACATTATAATTAGTACAGAAGCGCGGATACATTATGTATATATTTGATTTTTGTTTCTTTTTTGACCGAATCATCATGGTTCACCTCATCAGCAACTAGACACATTCTTCCAAAAGGCATGGATAAACATGAGTGGTTATTTCAAACGAATCACAATGGTTGTTTGTGGACCACTGTCATCTTCAGCCTTTATGACACCTACCGTCATTTTATTCCCTTTTGTTCTTGTTAGCTTACACATGATCCAGTGACAGTACATGCTACTCACATCCAAATTTTAAAAATTGAGCCTTAAAACAGAATCCCCAAATTTTAAGGTTCGTCCGGAACTGTAACATGACTAATTGGATTGAGATCAGAGGAACTGTTATTGTTGATGTTGTTGTTGTTGTTGTTGTGGTGGTGGTGGTGGTGGTGGTGGTGTGTGTGTGTGTGTGTGTGTGTGTGTGTGTGTGTGTGTGTGTGTGTGTGTTGCTGTTTTTGTTTTAAGCAGTTAAGCTGATATAATTACTATCTTTGTGGACTAGCAAGAATAACTAAAAAGCAAAGGAAAAACATCACAACATGCTGAGAGCCATAACTTAATTAACACTATCAACAGTTCACTGATAGAACAAAAACAGCCAAAAGACAGCGTGGTGACATTCTATGAAAACAGTGTTCACCTGACTGTTTCCGAGAGTTGCTGCTGTTATTTTCGGTTTTGTTTTGTTTTTTTTTTCTTTTTTTTATACATCAATTTGCGCACACACAAGACACTGAATGAAATGTATTGCTTTTGGTTATCACACATAACACCTCCCTTCCTCCCCACCCCCTCCCACAAAATGTTATCGCCTCCCATTCATCATCAAAGTCGTCTTCATCATCATCATTACCATCGTCATCTGACCCATCATCATCATCATCAACAGTGAGGCTTGTTGCTAAGCTAAACAAGAACAACCGAAAAAGGAACTGGCCAGTCAATTAGTTAAACGGCATAGCTAGGAATGGCTTGAGTTTTTTTGTTGGTTTTTTTTTTTTTTTTAAACTGTGTCCCCAATCTGTTAACGGGTCTCTATCCCTCTCCTCACTGAAACAAATAATAAAAACAAAACAAACAAAAACAAAACAAAATCATGGTCCCCCCTATGACATCACTTTGAGACCATGTGAAAGTGGCACTCCATGATGTCATCAGTCAGAGATCTTGCATCATCAAAGTCAAGCCTGACGTCAGCAGACATGTTTTTTTTTTTTCAATGGATATCAATCAGCAAAGCTGGCGATAATGGTAGCTCGTGGTGGTGGTGGTGGTGGTGATGGTTGTGGCCCGGACAGCCCACGGGCGTGTGTCGATAAAAAAGAGGAAGAAGTCTTCTTCAGACATTCTAACAGGCACTACCTTCCTCAAAAAACACGCCATTGGCGTCGCGTCACCTCTTGTTGCACGTGTTAAATAACGTCATTCAGGGGGATGCTGCTGCTGCTGCTGCTGCTACGTCATCCGAGCTGGGATGGTGACGTGTCGCTGTGTGTGTGTGGGTCTTCCCCCCTTGCAGTGCCGGAGAGGGACGGCGCCAGAGAAACGGGGCCAGCACTTAGAGCTGGGCCCGGGGCTGACGGCCACAGGGTCTGGAACAGGGTCACCAGAGAGTCACTTGTTCTTGGGCTCGTGGCGTTTCATGTGCAGAGCCAGGTGGTCGGAGCGGGCGAAGCTGCGCTCACACACCTTGCAGCGGAAGGGTTTGGCCCCAGTGTGCTTTCGTATGTGGCGGGTCAGCTCGTCCGACCGTGCGAAGCGCCACTGGCAGGTGGTGAAGTGACACTTGTAGGGTTTCTCTCCTGCACACAACAGAAAAACGGATCTTGTGGTTAAGGACATGATTGCGTGTTAAGACGTGGCGTACAGAAGGAGGAAGATTTTAGAAGAAGAGAAGGAGAAGACGAAGAAGATGAAGAAGAAGAAGTAGTTGTGGTAGTAGTAGAAAAAGAATCTGAGATGCAACAAAATGGAGAAGAAATATTTGCTTTCATTTCTTTTTAGTTTTAGAAACTTAAAGTTTCTTTGCTGGCTCATATCAGAGATTTGCGAAAAGAACCTAAGATTCCCTTGACCTCTTCATTTATAACTGTGTTATATTGTGACATGTTCCAAATAAAATCATGACAAGACTTTGTACAATACTTTCTTGACGTCCTGCTCATCTTTAACTGTTGTACTGTTGCCCTGTTCATTTGTAACTGTGTTGTGACAAGTTCCAAACAAAATACTGTTTAAAAAAAACAGCGAAACTCCCGGGTCCTCACCTGTGTGTATCCTCTGGTGCGCCTTGAGGTGGGAGCTCTTCGTGTAGGCCTTCCTGCAGCCCGGGAAGCTGCAGTAGTGGATGCGCCGCTTCTCCAGCTCGGGGTTGTTCTTGCGGTTGTACTTGATGGTGGAGCACCCCGGGTGGGTGTTCTGCGGCTTGGTGGTGCGGGGCCGGGGGTTGGGGGGCGGCACGGTGGGCAGGGCGGCCAGGGGGGTAGGCAGGGAGGGGGAGCAGCTCAGCACGGGCTGGGGGATGTTGCCCTGGGGGGCCGAGGAGGTGGTGGTGGTGGTGGCGGGGGCGGGGGTTACCACCCCGGGGTAGGGAGGAGGGGGGGTCCTCCGCACCAGGAACTCCCCGCTGTTGGGGGAGGCGGGCTGCGAGTTAGGGGGTGTGGGGGGCAGCAGCACACACGGCACCACGTGGGAAGCACCACCGCTGCTGCTGACAGGGGGAGGGGGAGGAGGAGGAGTGAACTGCTGCTGCTGCTGCTGTTGCTGCCCTTGAGACATGGGGGACTTGAACTGCTGGAAGCTGGTGTTGGCTAAAGAGCTGATGTTGACGTTGACCAGCTGGGTGTGGGTGGTGGTGGTGGCGGAGGATGGGGGTGGGAGGAGGGTGGAGGGGCAGGCCATGACCAGGCCGCCGCTCTGAGTCCTGCTGTTGGCCAGGGTCTTGGAGAAGGGACAGGACGCCCCGACCTCACTCGTGTCCATGGGCTCGCATTTCACCTTGCTCAGCACGGAGGGCAGGGAGGGGGAGGAGGAGGGCGTGGAGGTGGAGGACGGACAGGAGGAAGGCACGAGAGAGTCCGTGGTGCCGAAGTTGTCCACCACGCTGATGCTGGCGTTGATGTCGTCCCACAGCGAGGAGGACGGCACGCCGCCAGCCACGCCCACCAGGTCCCCGTCCATCACAGAGTCATAGATGGTGGACGAGATGTCGAACACGTCCACCTCCTTCTCCTGCTCGCTGAGGGGCTCCTGCTTGATCCACACCGACGAGGCAGCGCCCTTCACCTTGCTGGGGTCGGCGCTGAAGAACTCCTCCACCACCGAGGAACTCTCCCGCCGGGCGTGCTGCTCGAAGAGCGCCTGCCTCTCGCCCAGGTCCAGCATCTTGCTGAGGCCGCTGTTCCCTCCCACGGCAACCCCTGCTGATGCCGATGTGGCGCTCAGGAAGTTGTTGGGAACCGCGACCTCGCTCAGGGCCTGTCGCCCGCCATGGGTGGTGGTGGTTGGGGTGGGGGTGGCGGCGGTGGTGGCGGTGGTGGAAGGGTGGAGGAGGGTGTGGCCGTTGAGGATTTCGTCCACCACGGAGGCGCTTTCCCGGCGGATCTTGGCGTTGAGATCCACCTTGGCCTGCTGCTCGATCTGCTCCAGGAACTTGTCCAGATCGTTCAAACCCTGCACGGCAGAGGACAGGGAGAAATATAGTGGGGCATCATACATCGGCACGTCAGCGAAACAGCTTCCATTAAACAGTCAGTAAACTATAGGAACAGAGGGCTCGCCAGATCGCGCATAGTGTTGATCACGCGGCGAGACGTACCTGCTAAGTGAGTTGAAGGTAGATCTGTGGTTCTAGCCAAGAATAGGAGTTTATCAGTCTTTAATTAAAAAAACTTTTTGATTTTCATTTCTTCTTCTTTTCCTTTCTTTTTTTTTTCTTTTTTCTTTCTTACTCTTTTTTTTTTTTTTTTTTTTTGCCTTTCAAATTCAATTTATTCAGTGCTGAAGTCTAGACTGGAGTTGTTTTTTCTGATTCAATTATGGTTATGTACTTTTACTAGTGAACAGTGTTATATAAGAGTGTGCGATACATATACATTAATTTGAAAGTGTGTGCTGGTAGTAGTAGTAGTAGAGAGAGAGAGAGGCGGAGAGAGAGAGAGCACAAACACAAGCATAGACACACACACAAAGCCAGTCCATAAACAATAAAATAAATAACAGCCCTCCCTTTTCATAATTTCTTTTCAAAACTTCAAAACATGACACGTCAGCCTACAATGTCATTTTCAAAGCCACCCTCCACCTCCAACCCCTCACCCGCTCTCTCTCTCTCTCTCTTCCCCACCCAAAGCAAATAAAACCAGCTCTGACGCACGCAGTCTTTAGCCAAGCGAGACAACTCTTACGTCTTAGGTTGCCAAGAAAGCAACAGACTTGTTTGTTTCGATCGAACAAGACGGTGTGAAAAGGGTAATGTGGTGGTGGTGTGTTTGTGAGCTGGGGTGGGGGAAGTGAGAGAGAGAGAGACACAGAGAGAGAGAGAGAGAATGCAGTTCGCTAATTGTAAACACCTGCCAAGCAGCTCAACTGTGAAGCTGTTTTCAAGCGATGGTAGAATTTGCCGCTTTTTTCTCCCCCTTTTTTCTTTCTTCTTATTTTTCTCCCTTTAATGTTCTGCCGCGCGCGCGAGCCGTCCTACAGCCAGTGAGAGAAAAGTTAAAAATAGCTTGCTGGCGCCTCTGCTTCTATTAGCATTATGCAAAGTTGACGGGGTCAAGAGATCATTTTTTTTTTTTGCCAGTGGTTGGCGGGACCGGCCGATTTGCGGAGTGGAAGTGTGGTCTGGAAAGTAATGACGTGATTTGGGGTGGGGAAAATAATCACCTTTTCCCCCCTGTCATGCAATGACTTCATTCATTCACACGATCTTCCTCATCAGCTTTTTGAGGGGTGGGAACAAAAGAGACTACACAAGAAACTTAAACCCACAACCAAGAACCAAACCGTTTGCAACACGTCTGACTGACGTAGTGGGTAAAACCCGACCACCCGTCTCTCTCTCTCTCTCTCCCCATAACCATCTCCACCCTTCCATTGAAGAAAGTTGGGGTCACCGCGTCTAAGTTCTTGCTTTATCTCAAAGCCATGACAGAGCTGACCGGCTGTCGGTTCTTATCAAGCGACAACGCACAACGCTGAATCACTGGGCTAGCTGACTTGGCGATAAATCACTCGAATCTAATTCCGTTTATCGTGCGTGCGACTACTGACGCTACGACGTAGCCATGGACTCTGTAGCTAAGAAAATTGAATCGTCATGTTTGGACTTGTCGACGGATAAAAAGATCGTTAGGGTCTGATCGAGTTGAACTCTTTCCTTCGTTGGCCTACAAATATATATATATATATATATATATATATATATATATATATATATACACTGGTGGTGCAATCACCACCAGCAACTAGTTCATGTTCACACACACACACACACACACACACACACACACAGTATTCAAATTCATGCCCTCACAATAGTTTGAAGTCAACTTGTGTGTGTGTGTGTGTGTGTGTGTGTGTGTGTGTGTGTGTGTGTGTGTGCGATAAACATCAAGCCAATAGTCATGAGACAAAGTGGAAACTACGACTTAGGGAAAGAAAAAGAAAAGAATGGAAAATCAAGTAAGGAGAGAAAAAAGTAGACCCCCCACCCCCCCCCCCCCTTTTTTTTTTTTCTTTTTTTTTTCCAAAGTCGTTCAAGCCGGAACCCATTCACGGAACGAATGACGTACATAGACTGGTTGAATTTCGACACCGCTCTCCCCACACCACTCCACACCACACCACACCACTCCACACCACACCACACGCAGGACACTCAAGCTCGTTAATTCATGCCCTTCTGCACGTGTGCGAACATTCGCACAGCGATTCCGTTTCTCACACAACCACCCCCCAAAACAACCGACATCAAAGTTCAAATGTGCGAAAAAATAAATATGCACCACCTGCAATTAGTTTCAATGAAATTAAGTTTTGTTTTATTCTATTCTTTTGTAACGCAGTTGATGTTAAAGTGCCACTGAGCCATCAAAGCTCAAATATGTGTGAGAAAAAAATATCTTTGGCCTACAATAAGTGAGAATAGAATTAAGTTCCGAAATAAAATCTTCTTCTTTTGTTACACGGTGGTTGTTGAAGTCACCAAAGATTCACAAAGTACTACAACTACTTACATGACTGGAAAATCCGCTAACATCGGCCGGTGCCAAGAAGCAATCATCCGTGTCTGGAACGATCTGGTCACCAAAAGTTTCTGATGGACCCGACAAAAGGTACAAACTATCAGCCATTCCAAGATGAAGCACTGGTTGGATGGTCGGCTTCTCACAAAAGAGAAGAGAAGAAAAGTATTCCGTGTGGTTAACAACACAAAATGTGCAACCGTGAAGGTTCCTTTCCGAAGTCGCTGCGAGTGCTTGCGCGCAGTGCGAGGTAACTCGTCTAGAGTGAAGCAACCTCCGTGAATGAACCGGCTTTTATGCCTTCCCCTCACGAGAAAAAGGGGCGGAGCTTAGCTCCGAATACGGTCAATGAGGTACGTCACACTTGTTTTCGAGTTGGGGGTTCTGTGTGTGTGTGTGTGTGTGTGTGTGCTTCGTCAGTCGTTCGAACGGGTTTCAGTCATTGCTGACTCCGTTATCGCAGTGACTTGGCTATCTGAGGGTTTCGATCGATGATCAGCCTTCTCCTCCAGGATAACTATTATCAAAACTATGCTTCCTTCAATGGATCAGATGATTTTTTTTCTTCTTCTTTTTGAATCGCTCGGACTTCCGTCTAAAAATAGACACTTGTTTATGACCCAGTTTTTCAGCCAGTCGGAGCCCTTGACGTCAGTATGACGTCACGGTGTCAGAGTTCATGGAAGGTTCCACGCGAATCTGTCGTGGGAAAAAGCAAGGTCACGGGACGAATCAGCCACCGAGACGAATGTATGCATGCATGAAGGACAGAGGAGGCGGAGGGGGTTTGGGGAGGGGGGTGGGGGTGGGGGGAAGGTTGGGGGGGGGGGCGGGGTTAGGGAGGGGGGGGGGGGATGTCCTGACCGGTTTCGACATCAAAGCTTACTCATATATAATTAATACACTTGAGTACCTGTCGATGTCTATTCAAAGACGTATACGCAACAACGTCGAATCACTCAGATGAGTCTGCTGGCTGTTACTGACTCATATTATTGCTGAGTGGTGTTCTCTGACGGAATATGTCGGTCAGAATCAGATCTCTCTCTCTGTCCCAGGCTGCGGCGTGCGGTGATGCTTGTTTGTTCCAGTCGGGTTTTCCCCCATCAGGAAAATCCATCTGTTGGGTCGATACACGTGAACTCGGAAACTGCGTGCACAGTACACTCTGTCTCTCTGCCTGTCTGTCTGTCTATGTATCTCTCTGTATATATATATATATATATATATATATATATATATTTCACCCTCTCTGTTTCTCAGCCATCCACTACTAGAATGTATGTATTTTGTGTGTGTAACTCTGTCTCTCTCTCTCTCTCTCTCTCTCTCTCTCTCTCTCTCTTTCTATCTATCTATCTCTCTCTCTCCATCTCTCTCTCTTAGGTTTTCGTCTGATTCTCTAACTCGCTCCTCTGTTAGTCGTTTGGGTTTTTTGACAGGGCTCTCTACAATTTGTTGTTGACTTTACGGAGTTGGATTGTGGGTGGGATCTTCAAGTCAGAATTCAAACCAATAAAAAAAAAGAAGAAGAAGAAGATGATTTATCATTCCCTTCCATTCTGTTCAAACACCTGCGTGCTTAAACACAATGCTTGACTCCACGAAAGACAGAGAGAGAGAGAGAGACAGACAGACAGACAGACAGAGACGAAGAGAAAGAGAGAGATAACGCCTCACTGAATCACACACACACACACACAGACACACACACACACACACACACACACACACACACACAAGAAGAAGCTATTGGGACACACAGTAAATAGCCTTGAAAAAATCAAAATGAAAATCTACGCCTTCACACAACTACACATTGATAGCACAGTGCCCAGACAGACCACAAGCTCCATGCAGTCTCTTCCTCTGGCAGTCAGTCGACTCACTGTCACAGTACCGGGTCAGAGGGTGCAATACAGCTGGGCCGCGTAGTTGTCTCCCTTTTTCCTAACACTCTTTTTCACCACCAGCAGCGCAGGCGGGTAGACTTTCTGTGTCAGCTGCCTCTGGTATGCGTGTCAGTGTGCGTGGGTGGTGGCGGCGTATTATGCATGTGTACCCAGGCGAGTGTGTATGTGTGAAAGAGAGAGAGAGAGAGAGAGAGAGAGAGAGAGAGAGAACGGTGAGGTGGGGGTGGGTTGGTGTGTTTGTGTGTTTAGTGTGTGTACGTGCGCGTGTGCGTAAGAGAGAGAGAGAGAGAGAGAGAGAGAGAGACGGGGGGGGGGGGGGGGGGGGGGGGGGGTAATTTTGACTGTTTCTGTCTTGGGAGACAGAGGGAGAGAAAACGCCAGGGTGAGGAGAGTGGGGGTGGTGACGGGGTGTCCACGGTCACACACACACACACACACACACACACACACACACACACACACACGCACGCACACACACACACACACACACACACACACACACACACACACACACACACACAAACTGGTTTCTCTCCTCAGTATCACTGATCACCTCTTTCAGTATTGTGGAAAAAACAATCAAAAGTATAATTTTAAAATCTGACGTGTTCACTACCATGAATAAACATATCGTAAGCAGTGACGACCCGGTTCGTCCACTCACCGAATTTGGTTTGTTCAACACCTGTTGATTGTGTACTGCGCTTTGGAAATACAGAGTCATGAATGGAAAAGCGTGTGTGCTTGGGGATCCCCGCTCATACGCAGTGCCGAGAACTCATTCATTCACACACCAGGGGGGGTAGCCCAATGAGTGGACGGGAGCAGTGTGAGCTGAGTGTTCTCCTGGTTGGAAAATTTCCGTGTCTTGCGCAATGCCGACTCAGTCTTGCCGGCTGAGGCAGGTTTTGCGTTTCATGTGGTTTCAGTCGATTCAGGCCGTCAGATGGCGAATCAGTATGGCTTAATCATTGTTGCCAGTCAGTTATCTGCTGTCATCAGCTATTCATCACCTCCCACGTGTTATTTATTCTTCGTGGTTTTTTATACATTATTTTTGGTCTTTATTATGTCACCCCCTCCCTCCCCATCCCTTCCCCTTCCCGCTTGTATGCAACCTCCAGTTGTCCGTGTGTTTGTGTGTGTGTGTGTGTGTGTGTGTGTGTGTGACGTGTACCACCACCTTCCTTTCCCTTAACACTCACGCATACACGTCACCTGAGTAGACTAATACACTGATCAAGAACACCGGTGCACACACACACACACACACACACACACACACACAAGTTAACGTACACCCAGTACGGAAATCAACCAAACCAAGCGAGTCATAATGACGTGTGTGTAATTCATACACCAGAATACGTCGACAGTCCGTTATATGTACGACACATGTTACCTTATGGTTATACAAATAATTTCGGTTGTGATCGATGTGGGGAAGCACACATTAGACGCCCGGGAATCGATTTGGTGCGCAACAGATTGTATATCATGCCTTATATCCTGATTCATTTGGTCTTGCAACGGACGCCACGTATTCGTAATGCCACACAGTCGCACAGTCAGCGAAGCGCCAGAACTTTACTGTTTGGTGCTTTTACGAATGAAGAGAAAATCTAACGTCGACAAGCGAGAATGTGGAGTCCCGGGTTTGAATCAGTTATCAGTTTTCTTGTATGTTTAGTGTGTGTGTGTGTGTGTGTGTGTGTCTGTGTGTCTGTGCGAGTGTATGTTTCTGTCTGTCTGTGTCTGTGTGCACGTGTTTCAATACGGTTACTTTCATTGACAAGGAAGTTAACATTTTGCTTTTTTTACTTCAGATTTTTTTTTCAAGTGTTTTGAATACTTCATTTTCATAATTTACACGAAGGAACTTGCTTAGGAATAGACCGACACCACCAATTAAAAATACAAAAACAAAAAAATAATAAAAAAAACCCAGGGCCAAACCTCTCCTCCCAGCAAGTTAAGCCCCGTAAAGTTTACATTAGCTATTACTGAAAGGCTTATCATTGACCAAACGTCGTTTCCAAGAAGCCCAGAGGGCAGATATCTAGACCGTTTCCACGAATCGAAGCGAAGCGCGTGTTATGCAAATGTCCTGGTGAGGTACTACTCTACAATGCTGCTTCATTGCACCCAGACCTGTTTTCGACTTGAGCTTATATAAGTGTTTTCAGTTGGGGTTAACTAAATATGTCTCTTACTCACTCTGTCGCTTTTTTTTTTCTCTCTCTCTTTCTCTCCTTCTGTCTCCCTGTCTCTGTCTCCCTCTCTTTGTATCTATATCTCTCGCTCACTCTTTCTCTCTCTCTCTCCCTTTGTCCGTTCGTCTGTGTCTGTCTGTCTGTCT
>NC_134899.1:44929009-44931509 GCF_041734735.1 Babylonia areolata | reverse complement strand
GAGAATGTGACACAGACAGAGACAGAGATACACAGAAACAGAGAGACAGACACCCAGGGAGACAGTGACAAAGACAGACAGAGACAGAGATATACAGAGACAAAGACAGACATTCAGGGAGACAGTGACAAAGAAAGACAGAGACAGAGATATACAGAAACAGAGAGACACAGACAGACACTCAGGGACACAGTGACACAGACAGACAGACAGACACAGACAGGCAGAGACAGAGAAACAAACAGGAACAGAGTGAGACAGAGAAAACCCTTTCAACGAGACAGAAAGAGAGGCAAAGTCCTTCCCGGCACCCAGCCCACTGTCACCCGCGTGAATCTGACACGGGTACAGAGATATACCCGACAATGAAGACTTTTTTTTCATGTTCACACCAAAAACATTACGACATGCACAAAGTACACTTGAAACACACGAACACTCCAAAACAGCATAATGATATCAGTAAATGGGGGGGAAAAAAAAGAAAAGAAAAAGAAAATGAGACCTATTATCTAAATTCATTTCCCCTTCTTTGCTTTTTTTGTTTTTGTTTTGTTGTTGTTGCTTTTTTGTTGTTGTGTATTTTGAGCATTATGGAAGAAGTTATGGAGTGAAGAACAAACAAATATCAATGGCGTGTCCTGTGGTTACATAATTTATATCCAAATATATCAAGGATACAGGAAATGTTAGAAGAACACAATGGTAGACTGTATCATTGATACATAACTTTGACATGAATGACAAGTGATAATGTCACACAACAAGAACGTACAGGAAAAAAAAAAAAAATTAACGAAAAAAACGACGCCTGCTTCGTGTCTGAAAGAAAACTTACTTCAACACATACAGGAGGACATCAATATCTAACTGAAGTATGTTAGAAGGAAGACTTGTCCAGGACATTCCTCATGGAACACCAGAACAGCCAGGATGTCACCCTTCTTCAGACAGCCACGACTCTCCCCCTCGGAACACCAGAACAGCCAGGATGTCCCCCCTCTTCAGACAGCCAGGACTATCCCCTCAGAACACCAGAACAATAGCCAGGATGTCACCCCTGACAGACAGCCAGTTCTCTCCCCTCGGAACGCCAGAAGAACAGCCAGGACTTCACCCCTCTTCAGACAGTCAGGACTATCCCCTCAGAACACCAGAAGAACAACCAGGAATTCACCGCTCTTCAGAGAGCCAGGACTCCCCCCTCAGAACACCAGAAGAACAGCGAGGATGTCACCCCTCTTCAGACAGTCAGGACTCCCCCTCGGAACACCAGAAGAACAGCGAGGATGTCACCCCTCTTCAGACAGCCAGGACTCTCCCCTCGGAACACCAGAAGAACAGCGAGGATGTCACCCCTCTTCAGACAGCCAGGACTCTCCCCTCAGAACACCAGAAGAACAGTGAGGATGTCACCCCTCTTCAGACAGTCAGGACTCCCCCTCAGAACACCAGAAGAACAGCCAGGAATTCACCGCTCTTCAGACAGCCAGGACTCTCCCCCTGGAACACCAGAACAGCGAGGATGTCACCCCTCTTCAGACAGTCAGGACTCTCCCCTCAGAACACCAGAAGAACAGCCAGGACTTCACCCCTCTTCAGACAGCCAGGACTCTCCCCTCAGAACACCAGAACAGTGAGGATGTCACCCCTCTTCAGACAGCCAGGACTCTCCCTCAGAACACCAGAACAGTGAGGATGTCACCCCTCTTCAGACAGTCAGGACTCCCCCTCAGAACACCAGAACAGCCAGGATGTCACCCCTCTTCAGACAGTCAGGACTCCCCCTCGGAACACCAGAACAGCCAGGATGTCACCCCTCTTCAGACAGTCAGGACTCCCCCTCGGAACACCAGAACAGCCAGGATGTCACCCCTCTTCAGACAGCCAGGACTATCCCCTCAGAACACCAGAACAGCCAGGATGTCACCCCTCTTCAGACAGTCAGGACTCCCCCTCGGAACACCAGAAGAACAGCGAGGATGTCACCCCTCTTCAGACAGTCAGGACTCTCCCCTCGGAACACCAGAAGAACAGAGAGGATGTCACCCCTCTTCAGACAGTCAGGACTCTCCCCTCGGAACACCAGAAGAACAGCAAGGATGTCACCCCTCTTCAGACAGTCAGGACTCTCCCCTCAGAACACCAGAAGAACAGCCAGAACACCACCCCTCTTCAGACACGTTCAGAAAGAACGCCAGGTGGAGGTCTTACCTGGAGAGAGAGACAGCCAGGACTCCACCCTTCCAGCAGCGAAACCTTCACAAACCAACACCCCGACACTGAGCAACTTGAAATTCAGGACTTCACACACACACACACACACACACACACACACACACACACACACACACACACACACACACACACACACACACACGGCGCACACGCGCGCGCGTTCATTGCTTTGTAGACTTGAAACATTCATCCCGAACACACACACACACACACACACACACACACACACACACACACACACCACACACACACACACACACAC
>NC_134899.1:44919009-44921509 GCF_041734735.1 Babylonia areolata | reverse complement strand
CACACAGACAGACACACGGACACACAGAGACACACAGAGAGGCAAATGAAGGCAAACACAAACGCACACACATACGTGCGCGCGCGCGCGCGCGAGCACACACACACACACACACACACACACATCACACACACACACACACACATACATACATACACACACAAACACAGACACAGACAGACAGACTCACACACACACACACACACACACACACACACACACACACACACACACACACACACACACACACACACACACAATCACGCGCATAGGAAAAAAAACAACAACAACAACAGTTGTCTCATGCGAGCATTTCGCTGAAGTTTCTAAACGAGAAGAAATTAAAAGCTGTTTATACTTACCCCCCCCCCCCCCCCCACCCCCCTTTCCCCCATCTCCACCCCTAGAATTTAAAAGAGTATCAGAAAATTGCCTGTCAATATTTACGTTTTATTATCACTAGCGTGGGATGTGTTTGTATTCAATGTAAACACGGACACTCTCGCTTTGCAACGTATATAGGTCAACGGGAAAAAAAAGACTGGAGTTGACCTACATCCATGCGTGAGAAAGAAAGAGAAATAGAAATGAAATTTTAAAAAAATAAAATGAAATGATGTTTATTCAGAAGACCATCGGCGCATTCTCAAAGGGTCTGTACAAGAATGTTACAATCGTGATCGTGTACAGAGAAGAATCTCATCAAACGGTTCCATTACTAACTGACAAACAACAACTGCGCCGTCGTCTTTTTAAAGCTTTTCTACATATAGAAACATAATTCCGTATTATCTCTTTGTTGCATGATGAATACAAAAGGCTCAACCGAAATGTACACACGAATCATCGTAGTATTTTCGTGGAATGGATTCTTCTTTGTACGTTGGACACAGAAACTCAAAATGGATAGTAACTGCAGTGTTCGACTTCTAACATATCGTAATGAATGTTTACAAATAGATGAAACTCCGAATCTAAATTTAGTTAGTTAAACAATTCTTCACAAACCTGTTTTCATTCCAAGATAGATACGTTACTCCAGAGTGGCCGCATTTAAATGTCTTATAAAACTGAAACCTTTCACTGGTTTGAATGCGATTGTCCAAAGTCTTGCCATATGCAATCAACAATTCTTTGCTTGAAAACTTTGATAAAGTCGAGAGACAGACAGACAGACAAACACAGAAACAGAGACAGAGACAGAGAGACAAACAGTGAGAGACAGTGACAGACAAAGAGAGATGGAGACAAAGAGAGACAAAGACGGGCGTATAGAAAGACACGGAAAGAGAGAGAGAGAGAGAGAGAGAGAGAGAGAGAGAGAGAGAGAGAGACCGAGACAGACAGACAGACAGACAGACAGATACTGACTGCTGTCTTCTCAATTTCCAAACGATAGCAGCACTGTAAAGTCTGCAGAACAATCATGATATCATTTTACATTGTGTTGGACGGATACTGGGACATAAACACACACACACACACACACACACACACACACACACACACACACACACACACACACACACACACACACACAGAGTCACCCACTGGGTTCGCTAACAGCCTGGGACAGTTTTACGATCCAGTTCAGATTTTAGACACATGCTGGTGTAATCATGAACATAATGATATTAAAAAAAAAAGGTCACAAACATTCTAGGACAATAACTGAAAGACCTAAAAGAATGATGTTTACAATAATTTGACTTTATCTAAAAGAGACTTTTTTTTTTCAATTTATTTCATTTTATCTGATTTTAAAAAAAATTCTTTTGTTCGAATAATTTAAAATCGTTTTCGAATCGTTCCATTCTACTTTAGATCATTCTGTTGTTCTATTTTTATTCCTTCGTCTATATAGTCAGTTAGTGTTAAGGGTTGGGAGCGACCGATTAAAAAAAAAGAAGATATTTCATCATTATTATCATTAGTAGTAGTAGCTGCTACAACAACAACAACAACAACAACAACTACTACTACTACTACTATTATTATTACTATTACCATTATTATTACCACTATTATCATTACTACTACTACTATTGCCATTACTATTAATATTATCATTACTATTATTATTGTCATTACTATTACCATTATTACCATTACCACTATTATCATTATTATTATTATTACAACTACAACTACCATCACTACCGCTACTACTATTATTATTATTATCGTTACTGTTACCATTATTATCATTACCACTATTATCATTGCTGCTACTACTACTACTACATACTACTACTACTACTACTGTTATCATTATCTCCTCTGTTTTTCCACCCCTCTGTAAATAGTTGAGGAGTTAGTCACTCCCCCCCCCCCACCCCCCTCTCTCTCTGTTTCTTTCCCCCAGTCTCTAACATCTCTCCGTGCTGGCTGGCACACAACCTGTGAAACACATCAGATCTCTGTGAAGTTAACTGCACGCAGTTTGAACAACTCTCTTGATACATGTATACAAGCCCCCCCCCCCCCCCCCCCCACCATC
>NC_134899.1:44909009-44911509 GCF_041734735.1 Babylonia areolata | reverse complement strand
TCTCTGTCTCCCTCCCTCCCCCCTCTCTCTCATTCTCCCCCCCACCTCTCTCTCTCTCTAGTTTTCAGTATTTTTGGAGTGTCCTTCCTGACCCCAGGTGGCAATTAACTGGACCTGAACGATACTTTGTACACCCACTAGCTTTCGCCGATTAAACCCACTCATGTCGTCTGGAAATGAGGCCGTTACTCTTTAGCAGGCTTTCACAGTGACCTACAAGTCTCCGAAAAGACGTCTTTTATTAGTTTTAATTGTTGTTGTTGCCTTTGTTTTGTTTTTTTTGTTTTTTTTATAGTTTCTTTTTTTTTCTTTTTTTGAGGAAATCGTGACATGCAAGGAGAAATTTTATTCAATGAATCGTCACAAAGTACTGGTGACTGCAGACATAACTATTTTTCACATTCGGATGTTACCCTATAAAAACAAACAAACAAACAAACAAACAAAAATGAATGAAAAGGTAAGAGAGGAGGTGTGTGTGGGGGCCGGGGTGGGGTGGGGGTGGGGGGATTGAAAGGGGAAACAGGGTGGGTGGAGGGTGGACGTAATGAAGGACATCATGAAATGAATGAAAGTACACTGTCATGGAATATCACTCTCACAAGAGAAACAACTGGTGATAAGTTCTAAAAAGTCAAACCCATCGACTTTCCAGTGACTGTACATTGCACTCTTTCATGCAAGTAAGGCTTCTTTAATTCACAGTCAAAAAATGATTTGCTTAACTGTGATAACACTAAAACACAAAAAAAATGCTTTTGATATAAGGGCAACATTTAGTCCATAATGAATCAGACAGCAATCTGAAAATTAAACTT
Organism: Babylonia areolata; assembly: GCF_041734735.1. NCBI lineage: Eukaryota > Metazoa > Mollusca > Gastropoda > Neogastropoda > Buccinidae > Babylonia > Babylonia areolata. Next base: position 44,910,691 of record NC_134899.1, on the reverse strand, counting down.
AAAACATGCCTGAGAACTGGAACACAGCCTGAGAGAGTTGACTGACATATTTAAAGTTGAATTGAAGCAGTTACTAAAAGACTCGTGTCAAACTGAAAAATTGTCACAACACTTCGCGAGCTAGATACTGGTACTGACAGGGTTTTGAAACAAACAAACAAACAAACAAACAAACATACATTCATACATACAAACAAATTATGACGTTTGTTGATGTTATCATTTTCGGTTGTGTATACTATTTTTCACAGATGCATGTCATGATTCTCTCTCTCTCTCTCTCTCTCTCTCTCTCTCTCTCTCTATATATATATATATATATATACATATATATGGCACACACGCACGCACACACACACACACACACACACACACACACACACACACTGAATCTCTCTCTCTCGATATATAAATATATATATATATATATATATATATATATATATATATATATATATATGTCACACACACAAACACACTGAATCTCTCTCTCTCTCTCTCTCCCTGATACACATACGCACACGCTCTGTCTGTCTGTTTCTGTCACTAGCTGTCTGTCTCTCTGTGTCTATGTCTCTCTCCCATTCTCTCTCTCTCTCACACACACACACACACACACACACACACACAGCAAGATGTCACAGTACACCATTCTGAGTCTGAACCCTCAGTTCAGTCGGTTCTCCATCACCTTCCTCCCCACCACCCACACACCAGCCCCCACCCTCCACCATCTTTTTTTTTCTTTTTTTTTTTCACGTGAAGAAAGATTCAAGCGACGATCAGGATGGAAACTCGTTTAAGAACTTCTAAAACTTGTTGCATTCTTGCTCATAAAGTACTCCAGTGCAGACAGAAAAAAACAGAGAGAAATGTATGGTGTACTGTTAGCTGCCAAAGGTGTATATTTTTGATCGTACTGAATTTCTAAAACTTGTTGCATTCTTGCTCATAAAAGTCTCCAGTACAAACAGAAAAAAAGATAAATGTATGGTGCACTGTTAGTCGCCAAAGGTGTCTATTTTGATTGTACTGAATTTCTAAAACTTGTTGCATTCGACATTCTTGCTCATAAAATTCTCCAGTACAAACAGGAAAAAAAAGACAAATGTATGGCGTACTGTTAGCTGCCAAATGTGTCTATTTTAATTGTACTGAATTTCTAAAACTTGTTGCCTTTTTGCTCATTAAAGTCTCCATAATATACACCAAATAATGAGAAATGTATGGTGTACTGTTAGCTGCCAAAGGTATATAGTCCGATTGTACTGAATTCTTAAAACTTGTTGCATTCTTGCTCACAACAGTCCTCAGTACAGAGATGAAAAAAAAAGAAGAAATGTATGGTGTATTATTAGCTGCCAAAGGTCAGACGAGTCAGACGTTGTATTTGAAAAGAAAAGCAACAACAACAACAACAACAACAAACAACAAACAACAGCAACAACTAGAAGAAAACTTCTGCATAGGTTCATGAAGGTAGACATTTTGATTGGCCAAGTATCTCTATAGAAAGAAAGACATTTTGATTGGTTGAATAACTGTACAGTTTCGGGATGTAAAAAAATGTTTGCTTATAACAGAGCACACACTTACACACACACACAACACACACACACACACAAATAACTTAGCAGTCACTGATATAAAAGCCAAATAAGACCAGATGTTACGAACCTATT
>NC_134899.1:44904009-44906509 GCF_041734735.1 Babylonia areolata | reverse complement strand
ACTACTACTACTACCGCAGCTGTTGCTATTACTACTGTTACTACTACTATTACTACCACAACCGCTGCTGCTGTTACTTCTGTTATTGATATAAATATCCTCTTCTTTCTTCTCCTCCTAAGACTAATACAACTTCATCCGACGTCAGTTTAAGATGGTGATGATGGTAACAATGAAAGCGAACACTCGGATAACGACCAAAAAAAAAAAAAAAGGGGGGGGGGGGGAAGAAGAAAAAAAGAAAGAAAATGAAAAAAAAGAACACAGTAAAAACAAGAACACACCACTAAAAACCGAGCATAAACAAAACGTAGGGAAAACGAAACATTATATATGTATATATAAAAAAAAAACAAAAAAAAAAACACCCCGCACAAGAAAACAAACCAACCCCAAACAAAAAAACAACAACAGAAGCTGACAACGCGCACGTGCTGCAAGCCAGTCAGATACCCCCACCCCCACCCCCTCACCCCCTCCCGCCAACCCCCACCCCCGTCCCCCCATCCCCCCCATTGCCCTCCCACCCCACCACCCCGAACTAAAACAGGTCACCCCCATCAAGTGAACAGATGGTTCAAATCACCCATCAGCTAACACACAACCAACCAACCAACCAACCCTCCCTTCCCCTCCCCTGCTCCACCCCCACCCCCCTCCCTCTTCTTCCTACTGTGGGTGGTCCCCCCTGCCGTCAGTCCGGCCGACTCAAAACCTTGCACAAAGCCACTCGTGTCTGACTCACGTTGTGATTCCACTAAAGCGCTTTATACGAAATTCTTCCTCTATGTCTGAATTCTCATCTTCTTCTTCTTCTTCTTCTTCTTGTGGCTCTCTCTTTCTCTGAGTTCTCTCTTCTTCGTCTTCTTCTTCTTCTCTCTCTCACTCTGAATTTTCTTCTTCTTCTTCTTCTTCTTCTCTCACTCTGAATTTTCTTCTTCTTCTTCTTCTTCTTCTTCTTCTTCTTCTTCTCTCACTCTGAATCTTCTTCTTCTTCTTCTTCTTCTTCTCTCTCTCTCTCACTCTGAATTTTCTTCTTCTTCTCTCTCTCACTCTGAATCTTCTTCTTCTTCTTCTTCTTCTCTCACACTGAATTTTCTTCTTCTTCTTCTAGGTCTATATCTGAATTCTTTTCTTTTCTTCTTCTTCTTCTTCTCGCCCTCTCTCTGAATTTTCTTCTTTTTCCTCTTCTCTCTAAGTTCTCTCTCTCTCTCTCTCTCTCTTCTTCTTCTTCTTCTTCTTTTTTATTTATTTCTTTCATTTTTTAAACAAATATATTCGGTGTCTCCCGACATCATATATATATATATATATATATATATATATATATATATAAATTTTGGATATGTGAAAGGATGGAGTGCAAAACAGTTGAAATTTTAACATATTTCATTCCAAAGTTGGGGCACTTTGGGTCACAATCTGCTCAGACTAGAAGTGAGACTCATAGAAGGAGTGAGGGGACTTGGGAATGGCATGGCTTGGTCATTAATTTTCAGGTCAGGACCCCGCATGAAAGGGGAATGGGAACAAAATTAATAAACAAATAACAACATTATCATTTATTTGACAAGGGTTATGAAGTGATTTTTGACTCACTTGTGTAAACAAAGTGAGTCTATGTTTTAACCCGGTGTTCGGTTGTCTCTGTGTGTGTGTGTGTGTGTGTGTGTGTGTCTGTGTGTCTGTGTGTCCGTGGTAAACTTTAACATTGACATTTTCTCTGCAACTACTTTGTCAGTTGACACCAAATTTGGCATGAAAATAGGAAAAAAATCAGTTCTTTCCAGTCATCTTGATTAAAACAATATTGCACCTCTGGGATGGGCACAAAAAAATAAAAAATTAATCCTAATTATATGCAAACTGCATTTACTGTTATATTTATATTTTTTGTATTCTCTAAACTTGGTACTTTGACCTCTTATTCTGACACAACAACAAGAGCAGTCATTATTATCATTTTTTGTTCAAACAGGAACTTCTTTTGCTAAGCATGGAAGTTTTATTTATTTTGCAAACGTTTTGGTGCAGATAGTAAAAAAGGGAAATTACTCTAAATAATGCTAGGGGAGTTAATTTGCTTTAAACTGATCTTTCTCATCTTAAACATTACATTTTGAAATTATACTCAATACATAAAAAGCTTGTTTTTTTTGTTTTTTTAAAAGTGTATCACAAGTGAGTCTTGAAGGCCTTGCCTCTCTTGTTTTCATAGTCATGATTCTGTTCGCACATTAACGAACAACAAGTGGCTAACTAACTTTGCTGTTCGTCATATTGGTTTATTTCTCCTCCTCTTCCTTCTCCTCATACTACTGAAGAATTCAAACAGAAAGAGATACACAGACACGGAGACACAGAACTCAGGGGTCTTAGTGTCAACAGCTGATCAGCCCTAAATGACATGATACAAGTGACATGAATAATGATGCAAACGAAAAGTCAAAGGAAGCAAACTGGCAAGTTGTGAAAATGCGCTGTTAAAGTGAACAGCATC
>NC_134899.1:44871509-44899009 GCF_041734735.1 Babylonia areolata | reverse complement strand
TCTGTCTTTCTGTCTTTGTGACTCTTTGTTTATCTGTCTTTCTGTCTTTGTGACTCTTTGTTTATCTGTCTTTCTGTCTGTCTTTGTGACTCTTTGTTTATCTGTCTTTCTGTCTGTCTTTGTGACTTTGTTTATCTGTCTTTCTGTCTGTCTTTGTGACTTTGTTTATCTGTCTTTCTGTCTGTCTTTGTGACTCTTTGTTTATCTCTCTTTCTGTCTTTGTTACTCTTTGTTTATCTGTCTTTCTGTCTGTGACTCTTTGTTTATCTGTCTTTCTGTCTGTCTTTGTGTCTCTTTGTTTATCTGTCTTTCTGTCTGTCTTTGTGACTCTTTGTTTATCTGTCTTTCTGTCTGTGACTCTTTGTTTATCTGTCTTTCTGTCTTTGTGACTCTTTGTTTATCTGTCTTTCTGTCTGTCTTTGTGTCTCTTTGTTTATCTGTCTTTCTGTCTGTCTTTGTGACTCTTTGTTTATCTGTCTTTCTGTCTTTGTGACTCTTTGTTTATCTGTCTTTCTGTCTTTGTGACTCTTTGTTTATCTGTCTTTCTGTCTGTCTTTGTGACTTTGTTTATCTGTCTTTCTGTCTTTGTGACTTTCTTTATCCGTCTTTCTGTCTTTGTGACTTTGTTTATCTGTCTGTCTTTGTGACTCTTTGTTTATCTGTCTTTCTGTCTGTCTTTGTGACTTTGTTTATCTGTCTTTCTGTCTTTGTGACTCTTTGTTTATCTGTCTTTCTGTCTGTCTTTGTGACTTTGTTTATCTGTCTTTCTGTCTGTCTTTCTGACTCTTTGTTTATCTGTGTTTCTCTCTCTGCCTGTATGTCTGTCTCCCAGTCTGTCTTTGTTTCTGTCTATTTTTGTCTCTGTTTCTTAGCCTCTGTCTGTCTGTTTCTGTCTGTGTCCACCCTCACACACACACACCCCCCGTCTCTCTCTCTCTGACACTCGTTTTGAAAATAAGAATGGTGTCCAACTTTCCCGCTGGCACGACTGATGTGTCAATCATCATCATCATCATCATCATCAACAACAACAACAACAACAACAACAACAACAACAACAACAACAACAACAACAACAACAACAACAACATCATCATCATCATCATCATCATCATCATCATCATCAACAACAACAACAACAACAACAACATCATCATCATCATCATCATCATCATCATCATCAACAACAACAACAACAACAACAACAACAACATCATCATCAACAACAACAACAACAACAACAACAACATCATCATCATCATCATCAACAACAACAACAACAACATCATCATCATCATCAACAACAACAACAACATCATCATCATCATCATCATCATCAACAACAACAACAACAACAACATCATCATCATCATCATCATCAACAACAACAACAACAACAACATCATCATCATCATCATCATCAACAACAACAACAACAACAACAACAACAACAACAACAACAACATCATCATCATCATCATCATCATCATCAACAACAACAACAACAACAACAACAACATCATCATCATCATCATCATCAACAACAACAACAACAACAACAACAACAACAACAACAACAACATCATCATCATCATCAACAACAACAACAACAACATCATCATCATCATCATCAACAACAACAACAACATCATCATCATCATCAACAACAACAACAACATCATCATCATCATCATCATCATCAACAACAACAACAACAACAACATCATCATCATCATCATCATCAACAACAACAACAACAACATCATCATCATCATCAACAACAACAACATCATCATCATCATCAACAACAACAACAACAACAACATCATCATCATCATCAACAACAACAACAACAACATCATCATCATCAACAACAACAACAACATCATCATCATCAACAACAACAACAACAAACCCAACTGCACGAACGAAGTCAGTAAAACAAGAGCAGGTCACGGGACCTCGGTTTATCGTCTCATCCGAAAGACTAGACGCTCAGTTTGATTTTCCAGTCAAACTTGGGAGAAAGGGCGAGAGTGGGATTCGAACCCACACCCTCACAGACTCTCTGTATTGGCAGCTGAGCGTCTTAACCATTCTGCCAAGGAAAAGATATCGATCTGTACTGCCCGCATCGATCAGACACAGCTGTCTTCGGATTTAGCCGACGATGTCCTCGCAATTATCAGCTAACGAGCTCGCTGGCTTTAACGCAAAAGAATGCCACACCAGCATGTAATCAAGATTTCTTCAACGCCGTTTCAAACTCCCGTCTGTCAGTTGTATAAACGTCAAAGCTTGGATTTATACATTCGTTTTTCCCCAGCTCTGATGTATGCACAGTTATTGACGTAAATGATGAATGGGAAAATTAGCTTCGTTGTTCATTAGTGTGGTGACGATTAAAAAGGGCGACGTTATAATGAATCTTTTTTTTTTCTTTTCCTTTAAAAAAAAATCAATTACCTGATTGTGGTCATTCGGTCAGTCTCCCTGTTATGGTTCAAACTGGTTTCCTTCGTCTTAAACTGGTTTTCTAACACAGTTTGGTGACGAAGGGGTTACGATCACGGTGGTTAATTTAAGGTTTAATTGCGTTGTAGGGTGACGTGTGGAAATAATGGAGTTAATCATTGAGGTCTCTAATGACGCTGATCGTGTTGCTGACGTATTTCGGAGCGGACACGATTTACGTCAATGTCCACATGTTTCTTGGTCACCCACTGGCTATTGGCTCGTTATTTTGTCTGTCAGAAGGAAACTGATCTGGCTGGTTGTGTTAATTGAACGAAGGAAGCGAAATACATACGTGACCAAGCGCGCTATGCTTGCTCCAAAACTGCTCAAACACGGGCTACATGAGACGACGTTTTTCCCAACTAACCCGCGCACAGAATGTGTGACGTCACTCCCAGTTCGAACGCAAAGCCGCTTACATCATTTTGTCCTCCTCGCCAGACAACCTACTCACGGCTCGACCAGTGTCGCGTCGCGGTACGCTATTGGCTGAGCTGAAATCTGTGTTTCTGCCCTACCGTAATTAATTATTATCTCTTTTGTCGGATCAATAAACTGCAAGTATTATATACTGGCAGAATCGTCACAATTCCATCTTTAAATCTATTCCATTTATGTTTGCCTACGTTAAACTGATTTAACGCAGTTTGTAATTTTCAGCGACGAGCTCGTTAAAACTGACCCTGTTCAGGTGACTTAAATTAAGATTATAAATTCATCTTAAATAATCAACACTTCATTTTATACTCATTATAAAGTAGGTGTTGAGCTCTTTCTTTTGCAACTTATCCGACGTAAATCGGTTCAGGAATCATTTAGAAATCTGTCACTGAACACCTTGTAAGAAACACAGTTGTTGTCAGATTTGGCCAGATCATGATGATCTGCTCGCAGCACACGTGACTGTCTTTGCAGTCCGCTTAACCTGCATAAATTAGCACAGTGAGTGATGAGTGGTCATTTTCATACCTGGTCAGTCATCTGACCAGAGCTGCACTCTCTCTCTCTCTCTCTTGCTGCGTCGCGGGCAGTGTGAGTGTGTGTTGTGTGTGTTCTCACAACGGCTGACATCCCGTTACGTATCGCTGCACTGTCTTCTCTTCTAGTCTTCTTCTCTTTTTATATCTTCTCTCTTATGCTCTTATAACTATTGTAAATAAAACAATAGAAAACCCCATTTGTGACTGGCCTCTATGTGTTCCTGGCCTGTGCGCAGGAATTGTTGTTTGTCCTTTAATTCAGTCAATCATCATTTAGTTAGTTCTTTTGTGCCGTACCCCTGAATAACCACTTGGTTTGGCTACACATGAGTGGTTCATTTTTATATCCTGCCCTCAAGACAAAAAAAAATACCAAGAAAAGACGAATGCAACTACTAGAAGAAGAAGAAAGAAGAAGAAGAAGAAGAATGAGGAGAAGAAGAAGAATATCAAGAAGAACTAGATGAATAGGAAAAGAACAAAAAGAACAAGAGCAAGAAGAACAAGAATACGAAAACAACAAGAACACGAACAAAAACAACAACAACAACAGCAGCAACAACAACAACGACTACTACAACGACAACAAAAACATGGGCAACAACAACAATGACAACAACAACAACAGCAGTTAACCAGATGAAGCAAAATCGAACATTAAGCTCACAAACACTACCTCTGTAATGTGCCAGTTTCAGTTCTCAAGGAGACGGCACTGCGTTCGGACAAATCCATGTACGCTACACCACGTCCGGTCTGCTAGGTAGATGCCTGACCAGCAGCATAACCCAACGCACTTAGTCAGGCCTTGAGTGCGTGCATTTTTATACGTGTACCTATCAGAGTGGATTTCTTCTACAAAATACTGCCAGAAGACAACACTTTTGTTGCCATGGGTTCGTTTTCAGTGCGTCAAGTGCGTGCTGCACGCGGGATCTCGGATTATCGTCTCATCCGAATGACTGGACGCTCGGTTAGAATTTCAAGTCAAACTTGGGAGAAAGGGCGAGAGCGGGATTCGAACCCGGAACCTCACGAACTCTGTATTGGCGGATGAGCGTCTTAACCATTCTGCCACCTTCTCCCTAAAATACGAGAATACTTCATTGTTTCCCAAGACAAAAGTTCAACCAAACATAATCCAGTCGCTTCGAGGAGAGCGTCCTCCATCCCGCCTTTCTTTCCACCCAATGCGCCACCGCGAACCCTTGAGTAAGTCTCGACATGAGGGAGGGAAAGTGTGCATTGTATGGGTAAGTCTTTGTGTTTACAAACCCTGCGTTGAACTCGGGCGTCTCCACAGAAAGTGTTTATTTTCACAGACAGTATTCAACAGGGACCAGCTTTCAAGTCTTCAAGTTTGGGTTTTGTTGTGTTGGACACACGGTTCATTCATTGTGTGTGGTTTCAGTGCAAGGGCTGTTGTTGTTTTTTTCTATTTCTCAAGTTCCACTTTCGTGTTGTGCATTTCATTTACACACAGACACAGGCGTAAACACAGACAGAGACAAACACACACCCAGCTCCTCCCCACAAACACTCTCACACTCTCTCACTTATGTAATGTACAGACAAACAGACAGACAGACTCTCTCTCTTCTCTCTTTCTCTCTCTCTGTGAGAGTCTCTTTCTCCCTCTCTCTCTTTCTCTCACATGCACGAACACACGCACACACATATATACATACGCACACAGACTTTCACACACACACACAATTAAACACGCACGCGCGCGCGCGCGCGCACACACACACACACACACACACACACACACACACACACACACACAGAGTCTCTTCCTCTCTCTTTATCTCTCTGTCTCTGTCTCTCTCTTTCATACACACATTCACACACACACGCACACACCAACACACATGCAGCCACACTCTCTCACTCTCTCTCTCTCACTCACTCACAAACACACAAACACACACACTCACTCACACACACACACACACACACACACAAGCAAAACAAAACAAAACAAAACAAAAAAACAACAACACCACCACTGCATTAGTTTTGTTCAAATGTTTAGTTTCCCTATTCATAACTAGTTGATCTACACTCTACATGGCTGCGCGCATACGTACGTGCGCGCTGACATGCGCGCTGGAGGCTGAACCGGAAAACAAACTGTCTTCAAAGCTTCTCATCTTCTTTATTTCTATCGGCCACGACTGTGTCCGGCTGTCGGAGTGGCTGTTTCAGTCTTGTGTCCTCCAATCAGGGAAACGTTGGCCAGTGTGTGTCTTAGGAAAACAGGACACCCTTGACATACAGTTTACATGGACTCGTGAAAAGAGAGAGAGGGGGGAGGGGGTGGGGGAGGGGGTGGAGGGAGATAGTGAGCAGGTAAGAGATGGGGAGAGATGGGGAGATAGAGACAGGAGGTAGAGAGGTAGAGAGAGAAGGGGGGGGGGAGAGATGGGAGAGAGGGGGGGGAGAGAGATGGGAGAGAGAGGGGAGAGATGGGAGATAGAGGGGGAGAGAGATGGGAGAGAGAGAGAGGGGTGAGAGAGATAGAGAGAGAGGGGGGGGAGAGAGATGGGAGAGAGGGGGAGAGAGAGGGAAGGGAGAGAAGGAAGGAATTTTTGTTTAATGTCCCGTCACACATATCGGAAGGGAGAGAGAGAGAGGGGGAAGAAACACAGACAGAAAAGAGAGAGACGGAAGAGGGAGTGGGAGAGAGAGGGGAGGGGGGGGAAGGATGTAAGGGAGAGGAAGAGACAGTGGAGAGGGGAGAGAGGGGGGAGATGTAGAGAGATGGGAGGGGAGATAGGGGAGAGAGATGGAAGAGGCACAGAAAGAGAAAGATGGAAGAGGGAGGGGGGAGACAGGGGAGGGAGAGATGGAATAGTAAGAGAGAAAGAGAGAGAGATGGAAGAGAGAGGGGGAGAGAGATGAGAGGAGAGAGAGAGAGAGAGGAAAGAGAGAGAGAGAGGAGAGAGAGAGAGAGAGAGAGAGAGAGAGAGAGAAATGTGTGTGTGTGTGTGTTGTTGTTGTTGTTTTTCATATATACTTTTCCCTCTCTCTACCCCCCTTCTCTCCGCCCCTCTCTCGTATTATGTTGTCCTGTATTAGATGACTTGAGACAAATATATATTCCGTTGAGATATTATAACAGACCAAGTAAGTTTCGGTTAGTATTACTTCTGTCTTCTACAAATGATAACGTTTTTTCGAATTTTGCCATATTTATCTATAAGTCATTAAAACGACGGAGTTTCATGATTGGTTAAAGAGAACAGAGCTCTGAGCATACACGTTGTAAGATTATATTCATATGCAAATCTATTCTTACAAAATATGTAATCACCCCTTCAAATGGGGCCATGGCCTTATTGAATAAACTTTCGTTTCGTTTCGTTTCGTTTCGTTTCGTTTCTCTCCGCCCTCTCTTTCTCTTCACCTCTCTTCCTCAGCCCTAATGATGACCTCACAATACTGTCCATAGCTAAAGTTCTTGTAGAAGCACAAAGAATAAGATGTAGTCTTACTAAATTCAGAACAATACCAGAGTAAATGAGGGGGATAATAATGTATAATGTCTACTATCTTATGTTCAGACTGTAACAGTATCGTTGATAGAATGGATGGTCGAGTAATGGTTTTTGTTTTTGTTTTGTTTTTTGTTTTTTTTTAATGTGTGTTGCTTCCATACTGTAAGGATGTTGCATTTCGATAAAAGCTGTTTTGTTTTACTTTGTTTGCATGTTTTGTTTTGTTTTGATGGATTAAGCAGAGAGTGTGGTATGGTACTTGTGGTGACATAAGAATTAACCCTATCACCCCCTTGTCAATAGACCTATGCAGGTAATGACAATAAAATATCAAAGCGTCAAAGCGTCTCTTCCTCAGCCCCTCTCCCCCCCTCTCCCCCTCTCCTTCTTTCTCTCTCTCCCACTCTCTCTCGCCCCCCTCCCCTCCCCCCGCCCCCTCCTCTCTCAGTGCCTCAGATCAATGCAATGATCACCCTACAGGCCAGTCAGGTGCAGTCGTCAACATCAGGTTGAACACCGGTGTCACGGTTCCCTGAGCTCTCCACTCAACCGTGTCATGCCCGGAGTTTTTTTTTTCTCTTTTGTTCTCTCGGTCTGTATCCCTCTCTGCACTCGGTAATACTTTGTGCTAGTTTGTACTCATTAGCCCTCTCTATCTCTCCTTTCTCTCCCCCTCTCTCTCTCTCTCTCTCTCTGTACTCGGTAATTGTGCTAGTTTGTACTCATTAGTCCTCTCTCTCTCTCTCTTTTCTCTCCCCCTCTCTCCCCCCCGCTCTCTCTCTCTCTCTGTGCACTCGGTAATACTTTGTGCTAGTTTGTACTCATTAGCCCTCTCTATCTCTCCTTTCTCTCTCTCTCTCCTTTCTCTTCTCTCTCTCTCTCCCTCTCTCTCCCTCTCTCTCTCTGCACTCGGTAATACTTTGTGCTAGTTTGTACTCATTAGCCCTCTCTCTCTCTCTCTCTCCTTTCTCTTCTCTCTCTCTCCCTCTCTCTCCCTCTCTCGCACTTCACAAACACTCATCGACCACATATACACAACTTCCACAAAGACTATTTCTGAAATATGCTCTCCAACCTTTGGCTGTAGCGACCACTTTCCAGTTTGTATCACATGGTCTAAAAAAGGTATCAAGATACCAAAAAACTGTCATAAAGTTATCACATACAGAAGTTATTCAAAATTTGACCCTGATTCATTCTTGATGGACCTGATGAACTCTCCTATGTCTCTCGTTTATCAGTTTACTGATCCAGATGAAGCGTTTGAAATATGGTATCATAATTTCCTCAACATTTACAACAAACACGCCCCATTCAAAACTAAACGTGTAAAAACCAGTCTGAAAAAGCCTTGGATAACGGGAGACATAGAAGACGCCATCGATTTCAGAGATTTTCTTTTATCAACTGGAACCCGAGAAGATTTTCAAAAGCAAAGAAATGCAGTAAATAACATGAAACGTTTAGCGAAAAAGAAATATTTTCAAAAGTTGATCACTTCTAAGTCTGATAGTAAGTCTTTGTGGAAAGCCATAAATCAGTTGAAAAATAAGAATAGAGCCACACAAATTACATCACTCACAGACATATCCACAGATAGACTTAACTCACATTTCTGTAACATAGCTACTTCAATTATAAAATCAGACAAATCAAACCTTAACTCTTTAGATGCTCTGTTAAAATTCTGTCAATCAAAAAATATTTCATCCACATTAGATATTCCTTTGATATGTGTACATGAAGTTTATAATGCTCTGACCCATTTAAAACAAACTAGTACAAGAGGTCTTGATGGCATAGACGGAAAAATATTAAAACTCTCAGCTCCTATAATAGCAGAATCCCTCACATACATATATAATTTAAGTATTACAAAAAATAAGATTCCCAAAACGCTCAAAACTGCTAAAGTTATTCCTATATATAAGAATGGTGATCGATCTGAACCATCAAACTACAGACCAATTTCTATTTTGCCAATATTATCAAAACCCCTGGAAAATCATATAAATAAACATATTCTTAAGCATTTTAATAATTTTGACTTGTTCCATCCAAACCAGTCTGGATTTAGAGCTAATCACTCATGTCATTCTGCACTAACAAATTTAGTAGATCAATGGCTCACTAACATTAATAATAACGAAATTACTGGAGCCCTTGTTGTCGACTTTATGAAGGCTTTTGATGTGATTGATCATTCTCTCCTCCTGAAAAAACTAAAGATTTATGGTTTGTCTTTGAATACATTAGAACTTATCTCATCTTTTCTCTCTGAAAGAAAACAACTTGTGTCCACAAATGGTTCAAAATCAATGTTATTACCAATTAACTATGGTGTACCTCAAGGTTCTGTTTTGGGACCTATCTTATTTTCTGCATATATTAATGACCTACCCTTATCTATCAAGACACCATGTGAAATGTTTGCTGATGACACCACCATTCATACTAGTCATACTAACCTATGTATCGTATCTCTTTCTCTTCAGGAAAGTATTGACCAATTGATTGAATGGTCCGAACTAAACCACATGTGTCTCCATCCTAAAAAAACAAAATTCCTAATAATCACAACAAGACAAAAACGTCAAAATATATCCATAAACTGTTCGCCTATTTTCATCAAAGGTGACAAGATTGAAGAAGTTGACCACCATAAAATCCTTGGCATCACTATCGATAATAATTTGTCATGGTCACATCATATTTCTCTGTTATGCAAACAGGTATCAAAAAATATCTATCAACTGTCTAGAATCAAACATTTTTTGGATCTTCACTGCCGAAAACTATTTGTCAGTACTTATATAGAATCACACATTAACTATGCTTCGACAGTGTGGGATTCGGCGAGTGACAGTATTATAAAACCTCTATTGAGTCTGCATAGAAGAGCTGTAAAATTGATTCTTTTAAAATCTTCATCATTGACTGTATCTGATTATAAAGCTCTCGATATCCTCCCACTGAAAACAAAACTTCTATTTAACAAAGGTCTACTTATGTTCAAAATCATGTCTGGATTTGCTCCCCCCTCGCTGAAGAATAAATTTGTAATCAACACTCATCGTCATCTTCATAAAGTTATGGTACCACTTCCAAGGATCGATCTTTTTAAATCTAGTCTGTCTTATTCAGGGGGCTGTTTATGGAATGAATTATTATCCTGCCTCAATGTAAACACTGTAAAAAGCATCCCTAACTTAAAAAATATATATCGTGCACATTTATTGAAAAACATGTGATTATGTGACACATATCAATTATAAACAAAAAATCATGTATAGATTGTCAATATATATACGCCTCTCTCCTCCCCTGTCAGTCTCTATGTCTCTCCACTGTCACTGTCACTATATCTGTCTGTTGTCAGCCTCCCCTGCCTTCTTTACTCTTCCTCTTGTCCATTCTTCCTTCCGCTCTCCACCACGCCCCTACCCTATTGTCCTCGTTGTTATTCATCTATCGCGATATTGTATTGTACATACGTTCTATGTTATGTTTGCACATGCTTATGCAATTTTGACGTTGATGTTGTGAATTGACTCTCGCTTTTTTTTTTTTTTTTTTTTTTTTTTTTTTTTTTTTTACTTTGTTGCTTTTTTTCCAATTATTATTCATTCCCAGAGGGCTGGATGTAAAAAAGTACTTTGTGCTTACTCCTTTACCCTCGTAAAATAAAATTTCGTTCGTTCGTTCGTTCGTTCGTTCTCTCTCTCTCTCTCTGCACTCGGTAATACTTTGTGCTAGTTTGTACTCATTAGCCCTGTCTCTCTCTCTCTCTCCTTTCTCTTCTCTCTCTCTCTCCCTCTCTCTCCCTCTCTCTCTCTCTCTCTGCACTCGGTAATACTTTGTGCTAGTTTGTACTCATTAGCCCTCTCTCTCTCTCTCTCTCTCTCTCTCTCTCTCTCTCTCTCTCTCTCTCTCTCTGCACTCGGTAATACTTTGTGCTAGTTTGTACTCATTAGCCCTCTCTCTCTCTCCTTTCTCTCTCTCTCCTTTCTCTCTCTCTCTCTCTGCACTCGGTAATACTTTGTGCTAGTTTGTACTCATTAGCGCTGTCTCTCTCTCTCTCTCTCTCTCTCTCTCTCTCCCTCCCTCTCTCTCTCTCTCTCTCTGTACTCGGTAATTGTGCTAGTTTGTACTCATTAGCCCTCTCTCTCTCTCTCTCTCTCTCTCCTCTCTCCCCCTCCCTCTCTCTCTCTCTCTCTCTCTGTACTCGGTAATTGTGCTAGTTTGTACTCATTAGCCCTGTCTCTCTCTCTCTTCTCTCTCCCTCTCTCCCCCCCCCCCTCTCTCTCTCTCTCTCTCTCTCTCTCTCTCTCTCTGCACTCGGCAATACTTGTGCTAGTTTGTACTCATTAGCCCTGTCTCTCTCTCTCTCTCTCTCTCTCTCTCTCTCTCTCTCTCTCTCTGTCTGTCTCTCTGTACTCGGTAATACTTTGTACTAGTTTGTACCCATTAGCCCTCTCTATCTCTCTCTTTTCTCTCCCCATCTCTCCCCCCCCTCTCTCTCTCTCTCTCTCTGCACTCGGTAATACTTTGTGCTAGTTTGTACTCATTAGCCCTCTCTCTCTCTCCTTTCTCTCTCTCTCCTTTCTCTTCTCTACCCCTCTCTCTCTCTCTCTCTCTCTCTCTCTCTCTCTCTCTATCTGTGTACTCGGTAATTGTGCTAGTTTGTACTCATTAGCCCTGTCTCTCTCTCTCTCCTTTCTCTTCTCTCTCTCTCTCTCTCTCTCTCTCTCTCTCTCTCTCTCTCTCTCTCTGTACTCGGTAATACTTTGTACTAGTTTGTACTCATTAACCGCCTCACCCCCCCTCTCTCTCTGTTTGTCTCTCTCTATCGCCGAGCGTGTCCATTCTCTCTGTGTGTCTCTGTCTCTCTCTCTCTGTCTCTCTGTCTGTCTGTCTGTCTGTCTCTCTCATTATCTCTCTGAGAGCTGGATGTAAAAAAAATAATACAAAAAAGCTTGTCTCTTGGTTATAGGCTATATTACCCTCGTTAGATAAGAACCTGTTTTTCTTATCTTGTTTCTCTATCATTTTCTGTCTCTGTCTCTCTGTCTCTCTCTGTCTGTCTCTGTCTCTGTCTGACTGTCTCTCTCCCTCTCACTTCTCCCTCACCCCCTTTCTCTCTCTCTCTCTCTCTCTCTCTCTCTCTGTTTGCCAGTTTGTCCGTATCGACCTTTCTTTATTCCTTTTTCCTAGTTCTCTCTCTCTCTCTCTCTCTCTCTCTCTCTCTCTCTCTCTCTCTCTGTTTGCTCTCAATAATAGATTGTGCCAGTTTGTCCGTATTGACCTTTCTTTATTCCTTTTTCCTAGTTCTCTCTCTCTCTCTCTCTGACTCTGTAACTGGTCTGCAAAATCAGCTGAATGTGCTATATGATACGGCCATGAATCTTGGCTTGATTGTGAACCTTGACAAGTCTAACGTTGTTGTGTTTAGAAATGGTGGGTACTTATCGGAAAATGAAAGGTGGTTTTATGGAAAAGCAAAAATGACAGTTGTAAACATGTATAAGTATCTAGGTGTCATTTTGTCAACAAAACTAACTTTTTCCCATACATTACATGATATGGCCGGCAGGGCAAAAAAGGGGGTGATTAGTATTTTCAAGTTATTCCGATCAGTTGGTGAAAAATGCCCAAAAATATTTTTTAAACTATTTGATGCGCAAATTCAACCAATGCTTAGTTACGGGGCGGAAGTTTGGGGTCTGATTGCAAATCTTGATGTAATAGAGAAAGTGCATACATTTGCGCTAAAACGGTTCTTGAATGTGAGTGTTAGAACACCAAATGCAATGGTTTATGGTGAACTGGGCAGATTTCCCTTGTATATTAATATATACTTGAGGTGCATCAAGTACTGGCTAAGAATTGTCAAAATGCCAGAACATCGGTTACCACTGAAAGCATATAAAATGTTACTATTTATCCATCAGCAGAATCGGAATACATGGGCCACATCTGTTTGTTTCTTGTTACATAAATATGGATTTCAGGAGGTTTGGGAGAATCAGGGGGTGGGAAATGAAAAAGAATTTCTAAGCACATTAAAAAACAGACTGGCAAATGAATACAAAGAACGTTGGTCTTTACAGCTATCAGACAGTGAGCGTTTCTCACTATATCGTACTTTTAAAAGTAGTCTTGTACTATCACCATTTTTGTTGGAGCTGAAACATATTCAAGCCAGAATTAGCTTAACACGTTTACGACTTGGTGTGTCACAACTCAATACACATAAATTACGTTTTAAACGTAATGTAACAGATGATGAGCTGTCCTGTCCTTTCTGTGATTTTCAAAAAGAAACAGAAGTTCACTTTGTGTTACAATGCCCTCAATATGCTGACCTGAGACAACAGTATATCCCCTCTAAGTATTATAATACTCCGTCCTTGTTTAATATGACATTGCTTTTTGCAAGTGAAAACAAATCATTGGTTATGCGCTTGGCTATATTCCTAGACAAAGCTTTGAAAGTTCGTTGCTTATAGTGTTATGTTTGTGTTGCGCCTATGCATTTACCTGTAACCACCCCTATTGACATGGGCCAATGGCCTTTTCATTAAAACATTTCAGTGTTCAGTGTTCTCTCTCTCTGTGAGTGTCGGTCTTTCACACACACACACACACACACACAAACACACACACAAACATCTCTCTCTCTCTCTCTCACTCTATCTCTCTCTGTCTCTAAAGAAGAAGAAGGAAAAAAAGAAGAAGAAACATGTTAAGCTATACAACTGACAAACTGTTCAACTGAAAAAAAACCCCACTTCAATCAGTTAAAAAAAAATCAAAGCAATATAAGGGCTGGCTGAAGGATACAAATCGGAAGAAATTGAACATGTTGATATGTAAGGTTTTCGTCATGTATGGAACAGGGTAATAATGTCTGTATTTCAACACGAGCAATCACAAACCATGCATACTGCAATCTATTGCTCTGTAATGGTTTGTGTAGTGTTGTGTTATGTCGTATTGTGTCATTTTCTATTGTATTGTATTGTATTGTATTGTATTGTGCTGCATTTTGTCATTTTGTATGATATTGTACTGTGTTGTGGTATACAGTACTGGGCTGTATTGTATTGCATTGTAGTGTAGTGTAGCGTAGTGCACTGTAGTGTAGTGTAGTGTAGTGTAGTGTAGTGTAGTGTAGTGTAGCGTAGTGCACTGTAGTGTAGTGTAGTGTAGTGTAGCGTAGTGTAGTGTAGTGTAGCGTAGTGCACTGTAGTGTAGTGTAGTGTAGTGTAGTGTAGTGTAGTGTAGTGTAGTGTAGCGTAGTGTAGTGTAGTGTAGTGTAGTGTAGCGTAGTGTAGTGTAGCGCGCTGTAGTGTAGTGTAGTGTAGTGTAGCGTAGTGCGCTGTAGTGTAGTGTAGTGTAGCGTAGTGTAGTGTAGTGTAGTGTAGTGTAGTGTAGCGTAGTGCGCTGTAGTGTAGTGTAGACCGTTGGGTTGGGTTGGGTTATGTTGTGTTGTGTAGTGTTAAGCGTTGGGTTGCGTTGTGCTGTGTTGTGTTATGCTATGTAGTACAGTACAGTACAATACAGTACAGTACAGTACAGTACTACACTGTACTGTACTGTACTGCACTGTACTGGAGCTAAGTTGCGTACCAATGCATTGTAATTGATTTTTCGCTGCAGTAGCCTACCTCCATGTTATTGTAGCCCTGTGGTATTTCCTGTTGCACAGCCTGTCACCATCACTGTATAAAAATAAATAGAGAGAGAGAACAAACCTGAACAAACGGCACTCGAACACAGCGAGAAATGTGTGTGTGTGTGTGTGTGTGTGTGCCAGTGTGCGTACGTGCGTGCGTGCGAGAGTGAGTGCGCGTATTTGCAGTGTGCGTGTGTGTGTGCGTGTATGTGCGCGTTTGTAAATACGTGCGTTTGTGCACGTGTGCAAGTGTTTATGTGTGCGTTCATGCATGCATGTATGTGTGCGTGTGTGGGTGTGGGTGTGGGTGGGGTGTGCGAATGTGGCGACCACAAGCTGACTTTCTTGACCGCAATCCTTCCGCCTGATTCGCTCCAAGGCACGCGTGTCGCCATACCTCTGCCTCCAACACTGCGGGGGTGGCGCAAACACTCACACACACACACACACACACACACACACACACACACATACATACATACACGACATTGTTTCCACCCGTTCAACAAGAGCCAGAGGGTCAAACAAGGGTACTCTCACCGCTTGACTAAGCATACCCCTACCCGAGTTCCGTACCCGACAACAAACACGTTAACCGGACTTTGCCTCTGTGTGTGTGTGTGTGTGTGTGTGTGTGTGTGTGTGTGTGTGTGTGTGTGTGTGTGTGTGTGTGTGTGTGTGTGTGTGTGTGTGTGTATGTGTGTGTGTGTGTATGTATGTGTGCGTGTGTGTATGTGTGTGTGTGTGTGTGAATGTGTGTGTGTGTGTGTGTGTGTGTGTGTGTGTGTATGTATGTGTGTGTGTATATGTGTGTGTGTGTGTGTGTATGTGTGTGTGTGTGTGTATGTATGTGTGTGTGTGTGAGTATGTGTGTGTGTGTGTGTGTGTGTGTGTGTGTATGTGTGTGTGTGTGTGTGTGTGTGTGTGTGTGTGTGTGTGTGTGTGTGCGTGGGCGGTTGGCAGCAAGCACGCGAGACGACCTTGGCAAAAAAGCTTGGAGTCAAAAGAAAGAAGTTGAATGAATGAATGAAGGAAGGAAGGAAGGAAGGAAGAAGGAGAAAGTGAATGAATGAAAGCTTGGCCATGACCTCTTCCTCTGTATCGTTGACCAACCGGTGACCGACCGTTTGTTTGGTCACTGTGCGACAGCGTGACAGGATTAAAAGAAGAAGAAAAACAGAAGCACAAGACAAGGGTGCCGGTGTAGAAAGGTAAACTGCACCCCCCCCCCCCACCCCTCTCTCTCCGCCCTCTCCCCTAAAATATTTCTGGACCCCCGGGTTGGAAATGTTTCAATGGCAACAAACTTTCGTCATGGCACAAACAAACTTTCGTCATGGCATAAACAAACTTTCGTCATGGCACAAACAAACTTTCGTCATGGCACAAACAAACTTTCGTCATGGCATATACAAACTTTCGTCATGGCACAAACAAACTTTCGTCATGGCACAAACAAACTTTCGTCATGGCACAAACAAACATTCGTCATGGCATAAACAAACTTTCATCAGGGCATAAACAAACTTTCGTCATGGGATAAACAAACTTTCATCAGGGCATAAACAAACTTTCGTCATGGCATATACAAACTTTCGTCATGGCACAAACAAACTTTCGTCATGGCATAAACAAACTTTCGTCATGGCATAAACAAACTTTCATCAGGGCATAAACAAACTTTCGTCATGGCATAAACAAACTTTCGTCATGGCATAAACAAACTTTCATCAGGGCACAAACAAACTTTCATCAGGGCACAAACAAACTTTCGTCATGGCATAAACAAACTTTCGTCATGGCACAAACAAACTTTCGTCATGGCACAAACAAACTTTCGTCATGGCACAAACAAACTTTCGTCATGGCATAAACAAACTTTCGTCATGGCACAAACAAACTTTCGTCGTGGCATAAACAAACTTTCGTTATGGCACAAACAAACTTTCGTCATGGCATAAAGAAACTTTCGTCATGGCATAAACAAACTTTCATAGGGCATAAACAAACTTTCGTCATGGCATAAACAAACTTTCATCAGGGCATAAACAAACTTTCGTCATGGGATAAACAAACTTTCATCAGGGCATAAACAAACTTTCGTCATGGCATAAACAAACTTTCGTCATGGCACAAACAAACTTTCATCAGGGCATAAACAAACTTTCGTCATGGGATAAACAAACTTTCATCAGGGCATAAACAAACTTTCGTCATGGCATAAACAAACTTTCGTCATGGCATAAACAAACTTTCGGCATGGCACAAACAAACTTTCGTCAGGGCACAAACAAACTTTCATCAGGGCATAAACAAACTTTCGTCATGGCATAAACAAACTTTCGTCATGGCATAAACAAACTTTCATCAGGGCACAAACAAACTTTCGGCATGGCACAAACAAACTTTCGTCAGGGCACAAACAAACTTTCGTCAGGGCATAAACAAACTTTCGTCAGGGCACAAACAAACTTTCGTCAGGGCACAAACAAACTTTCGTCAGGGCACAAACAAACTTTCATCAGGGCATAAACAAACTTTCGTCATGGCACAAACAAACTTTCGGCATGGCATAAACAAACTTTCGTCATGGCACAAACAAACTTTCGTCAGGGCATAAACAAACTTTCGTCATGGCATAAACAAACAAGCAAGCAAACAAACAAACAAACAAAAACATCGAACACCGTTACCAACACCACCACCAACAACAACAACAACAGCAAAATAAAAAGGCATTACCATTTTACCTAAATGAACTGACCCACAAGTGATGGAGGCGTACCATTTACGCTAAATGAGCTAACCTCCAAATTAAGGAGGCGCACATCATTTGGCCTAAATGAGCTAACCGCAAAATTCAGGAGACATACCGTTTGAATTAAATGAGCTGACCCCCAAATTGAGCAGGTATACAGTTTGGCCCCAAAAGAGCAGACCCTCCAGTCAAGGAGGTATATCAACGTTCACTCGTATATACGCGAGTGGGCTTTAACGTGTATGACCGTTTTTACCCCGCCATGTAGGCAGCCATACTTCGTTTTCGGGGGTGTGCATGCTGGGTATGTTCTTGTTTCCATAACCCACCGAGCGCTGACATGGATTACATGATCTTTAACGTGCGTATTTGATCCTCCAAATTAAGGAGGCACACATCATTTGGCCTAAATGAGCTAACCGCAAAATTCAGGAGGCATACCGTTTGAATTAAATGAGCTGACCCCCAAATTGAGCAGGTATACAGTTTGGCCCCAAAAGAGCAGACCCTCCAATCAAGGAGGTATATCTTCTCCTTCTTCTTCTGCGTTCGTGGGCTTCAACTCCAACGTTCACTCGTATATACGCGAGTGGGCTTTAACGTGTATGACCGTTTTTACCCCGCCATGTAGGCAGCCATACTTCGTTTTCGGGGGTGTGCATGCTGGGTATGTTCTTGTTTCCATAACCCACCGAGCGCTGACATGGATTACATGATCTTTAACGTGCGTATTTGATCTTATGTTTGCGCATACACACGAAGGGGGTTCAGGCACTGGCAGATCTGCACATATGTTGACCTGGAAGATCGTAAAAATCTCCACCCTTTACCCACCAGGCGCCGTCACCGTGATTCGGACCCGAGACCCTCAGACCGAAGGTCCAACGCTTTAACTATTCGGCTATGGCACCCGTCAAGGAGGTATATCATTTGGCCTAAATGAGCCAAAGTGTAGGAGAGGTATCAGCTGGACCAAAAATGAACTCCACACATTAGGAGGTATACAGTTTAGCTCAGATGAGTTAACCCACCTTCTGTGCCCCAGCATCTGAATTTAGGACAGCACAGGGCAGTGTAGAACTGGGATACATTTGTATTTATAAAGCGGAGTGGTGACCAATGGCAATGTGTCAATCCTATATAATGGAGTGGTGACCAATGGCAATGTGTCAATCCTATATAATGGAGTGGTGACCAATGGCAATGTGTCAATCCTATAAAGTGGAGTGGTGACCAATGGCAATGTGTCAATCCTATATAATGGAGTGGTGACCAATGGCAGTGTGTCAATCCTATATAATGGAGTGTTGACCAATGGCAATGTGTCAATCCTATAAAGCGGAGTGGTGACCAATGGCAATGTGTCAATCCTATAAAGTGGTGTGGTGACCAATGGCAATGTGTCAATCCTATTAATCCTATATAGCGGAGTGGGGACCAATGGCAATGTGTCAATCCTATCAATCCTATAAAGCGGAGTGGTGACCAATGGCAATGTGTCAATCCTATAAAGCGGAGTGGTGACCAATGACAATGTGTCAATCCTATCAATCCTATAAAGCGGAGTGGTGACCAATGGCAATGTGTCAATCCTATAAAGCGGAGTGGTGACCAATGGCAATGTGTCAATCCTATCAATCCTATAAAGCGGAGCCGGAGTGGTGACCAATGGCAATGTGTCAATCCTATATAGCGGAGTGGTGACCAATGGCAATGTGTCAATCCTATCAATCCTATAAAGCGGAGTGGTGACCAATGGCAATGTGTCAATCCTATAAAGTGGTATGGTGACCAATGGCAATGTGTCAATCCTATCAATCCTATAAAGCGGAGTGGTGACCAATGGCAATGTGTCAATCCTATAAAGCGGAGTGGTGACCAATGGCAATGTGTCAATCCTATCAATCCTATAAAGTGGAGTGGTGACCAATGGCAATGTGTCAATCCTATCAATCCTATAAAGCGGAGTGGTGACCAATGGCAATGTGTCAATCCTATAAAGCGGAGTGGTGACCAATGGCAATGTGTCAATCCTATCAATCCTAT
Source organism: Babylonia areolata (assembly GCF_041734735.1). Classification (NCBI taxonomy): domain Eukaryota; kingdom Metazoa; phylum Mollusca; class Gastropoda; order Neogastropoda; family Buccinidae; genus Babylonia; species Babylonia areolata. Next base: position 44,879,527 of record NC_134899.1, on the reverse strand, counting down.
AAAGCGGAGTGGTGACCAATGGCAATGTGTCAATCCTATAAAGCGGAGTGGTGACCAATGGCAATGTGTCAATCCTATCAATCCTATAAAGCGGAGTGTTGACCAATGGCAATGTGTCAATCCTATAAAGCGGAGTGGTTACCAATGGCAATGTGTCAATCCTATAAAGCGGAGTGGTGACCAATGGCAATGTGTCAATCCTATATAATGGAGTGTTGACCAATGGCAATGTGTCAATCCTATCAATCCTATAAAGTAGAGTGGTGACCAATGGCAATGTGTCAATCCTATATAATGGAGTGCTGACCAATGGCAATGTGTCAATCCTATATAATGGAGTGCTGACCAATGGCAATGTATCAATCCTATCAATCCTATAAAGCGGAGTGGTGACCAATGGCAATGTGTCAATCCTATAAAGTGGTGTGGTGACCAGTGGCAATGTGTCAATCCTATAAAGTGGTGTGGTGACCAGTGGCAATGTGTCAATCCTATCAATCCTGTAAAGTGGTGTGGTGACGAATGGCAGTGTGTCAATCCTATCAATCCTATAAAGTGGTCTGGTGACCAATGGCAATGTGTCAATCATATAAAGTAGTGTGGTAACCAGTGGCAATGTGTCAATCCTATCAATCCTATAAAGTGGTGTGGTGACGAATGGCAATGTATCAATCCTATCAATCCTATAAAGTGGTGTGGTGGCCAATGACAATGTGTCAATCCTATAAAGTAGTGTGGTGACCAATGGCAATGTGTCAATCCTATAAAGTGGAGTGGTGACCAATGGCAATGTGTCAATCCTATCAATCCTATATTGCGGAGTGGTGACCAATGGCAATGTGTCAATCCTATCAATCCTATATATGGAGTGGTGACCAATGGCAATGTGTCAATCCTATAAAGCGGAGTGGTGACCAATGGCAATGTGTCAATCCTATATAATGGAGTGGTGACCAATGGTAATGTGTCAATCCTATAAAGCGGAGTGGTGACCAATGGCAATGTGTCAATCCTATCATCCTATAAAGCGGAGTGGTGACCAATGGCAATGTGTCAATCCTATAAAGCGGAGTGCTGACCAATGGCAATGTGTCAATCCTATAAAGCGGAGTGGTGACCAATGGCAATGTGTCAATCCTATAAAGTGGTGTGGTGACCAATGGCAATGTGTCAATCCTATCAATCCTATATAGCGGAGTGGTGACCAATGGCAATGTGTCAATCCTATCAATCCTATAAAGCGAGTGGTGACCAATGGCAATGTGTCATCCTATCAATCCTAATATAATGGAGGTGCTGGACCAATGGCAATGTGTCAATCCTATCAATCCTATAAAGCGGAGTGGTGGACCAATGGCAATGTGTCAATCCTATCAATCCTATATAGCGGAGTGGTGACCAATGGCAATGTGTCAATCCTATAATCCTATATAATGGAGTGCTGACCAATGGCAATGTGTCAATCCTATCAATCCTATATAGCGGAGTGGTGACCAATGGCAATGTGTCAATCCTATATAGCGGAGTGGTGAACCAATGGCAATGTGTCAATCCTATCAATCCTATAAAGCGGGAGTGGGTGACCAATGGCTATGTGTCAATGTCCTAATCAATCCTATATAGCGGAGTGCTGACCAATGGCAATGTTGTCAATCCTATCAATCCTATATAGCGGAGTGGTGACCAATGGCAATGTGTCAATCCTATCAATCCTATATAGCTGAGTGGTGACCAATGGCAATGTGTCAATCCTATCAATCCTATATAGCGGAGTGCTGACCAATGGCAATGTGTCAATCCTATCAATCCTATATAGCGGAGTGGTGACCAATGGCAATGTGTCAATCCTATAAAGCGGAGTGGTGACCAATGGCAATGTGTCAATCCTATCAATCCTATAAAGCGGAGTGGTGACCAATGGCAATGTGTCAATCCTATAAAGCGGAGTGGTGACCAATGGCAATGTGTCAATCCTATCAATCCTATAAAGCGGAGTGGTGACCAATGGCAATGTGTCAATCCTACAGGCCCGGCGCTTCCTTTTTTCAGGAAGTGTTTGGGTTTGTTCCAATGTACCTTTTATTTACACGTGTGCTAGCTGAATCGGTAGCGTAAGCAGCACTGACTTGAAGTTGTGTACCTTGTGAATGGAGAGAGTTACCACTCTTTACTATTTGCTTATCATTTCATCTCCATGCTAACTGTTCGTTCATTTCCAGCTGAAAAACCACCGAGGCAACCATGTGTGTGTTCTGTATTGTCCATGTGTTCTGTGTGGCTTGTTCAGGATTAAAGAAGCCATGCCAGTCTTGAATAAAAGCTTATTTGTGTTTGCACATTTCTTCTGTCTTTGCTGCTGTGTGCGCATGTCAGATGACCGGTATAAGGACAGGCCCGGCGCTCCCCCCCCCCCCCCTTTTTTTTTAAAGGAAGTGTCTGGGTTTGTTCCAATGTACCTTTTTATTTACACGTGTGCTAGCTGAATCAGTAGCGTAAGCAGCACTGACGTGAAGTTGTGTACCTTGTGAATGGAGAGAGTTACCACTCTTTACTATTTGTTTATCATTTCATCTCCATGCCTAAAATTGTTTTGTACAATACAGTGCAGTGCAATACAGTACAATACAATACAACACAACACAATACAGTACAATAAAGCACAATACAATACATTGCAATATAACATCCTACAATACAATACAATGTCTCCAAAATAGCTGCTCTATATCCCCCCCTCCCATCTTCACCACATAGTTTCTACAGCTTTCCATCTGCCTTCTCTAAGTTTCAGAGTTTTGAATGTGTGTGAAAGTTGCGTGTGAAAAGGCTTTTGATTTGTTTCTGCACAAGATTCAGCGCTGGTTGAATGCATCCATCAATATGTGCAGCTCGCACTTGGCAACGAGAGTGTTGTCCTCTGGCAACATCATGTGGAAGAAATCCATACAAGCATGCACTCAAGGCCAGACATCTGCCCAGCAGATACGGTGTGGCGTATATGGCTTTGTCCGAACGCAGTGACGCCTCCTTGAGAAACTGAAACTGACACTATTGATATTTACCAATATTACCCAGGTACATATTGGCGGGGTGGAGGTGTATTTCAGCCTGGCACACCCTGTTGGGACTGAGAAAGTCGGTTGTCTACGGTCTTGCCAACAGGTTGGGTGACTACTTATGGTAGAATTTACAGTGCTGATGTAAAGTAGACATTCTGACACCCCTTAACGCCATACAATTTATGACTGATAGGTTTGTGGTGTGTGTGTGTGTGTGTGTGTGCGCGCGACACATAGAGCTCCACTCCGATCTAGTAAGAGGAGACACTTACCTTAACACATTTGACTAAAAAAAGAAGCTATGGTACTCTCTGTGTGTGTGTGTGTGTGTGTGATACACATACACGCACAAACGCACACACACATACTCACACAACATACTCTCTCTCTCTCTCAAACATCCACAGTCATACAGACAGACAGACACAGACACAGACAGACAGACAGACGGGCAGACAGAATACAGCAACACAGACACAAAGACAAAGACACACACACACACACACACACACACACACACACACTGTGTAACGAAAAACAAACAAAGGAACGTTACCACCCAAGCAGTCAACTGAAAGACCAGTCAACCAATCAGCTAACGAACTAACCAACCAATCAATCAACCAGTCAATCAGCAAATCTAATCAACCACCACCCCCTAGTCACATGAAAACACAGACAGCGCCCATCAAGATCGCACGCATTCTCTGTTTCGTCTAACACTGAAATACGGAACGAAATGTATGACGCAAACACATACTTTCATTATTCATACAGCCTTTTCATGCTCAATTGGACGCCAGTGGAGCGTTTAAAAAACGAGAATACTTCTCTCTCTCTCTTAACACACACACACACACACACACACACACACACACACACACACACACACATACACATACATACAAAAACAAGTTGTTTGTTGCTCAAACTTGTTTGTCTGTTTACGTCTGTTATGTGAAGTAGGTCAACAAACAACTTTTTATTTTTATTTATTTATTTTTTTTTTTATTTTTTATTTTTTTTTTTTGCAGCCGTTCCGCTCTTTTAGAGGGGAAGTGTGTGTGTGTGTGTGTGTGTGTGTGTGTGTGTGTGTGTTTGTTTGTTTGTTTGTTTGTTTGTGTGTGTGTGTGTGTGTGTGTGTGTGTGTGTGTGTGACAAACAGACAGACAACTGGAACAACAGATTTTCAGCAGGCGGTTTGGCTTGTGTGTGTGTGTGTGTGTGTGTGTGTGTGTGTGTGTGTGTGTGTGTGTGTGTGTGTGTGTGTGCGTGTTTTTGTGACAAACAGACAGACAGATGGAACAACAGATTTTCAGCAGGCGGTTGTGCTTGTTTATTTGTTTGTTTGTTTGTTTGTGTATGTGTGTGTGTGTGTGTGTGTGTGTGTGTGTGTGTGTGTGTGTGCGTGTTTGTGTGACAAACAGACAGACAGATGGAACAACAGATTTTCAGCAGGCGGTTGTGTGTGTGTGTGTGTGTGTGTGTGTGTGTGTGTGTGTGTGTGTGTGTGTGTGTGTGTGTGTGTGTGTGTGTGTGTGTAACAGACAGACAAACAGACAGAACAGCAGACAGACAGCAGGTGGCTGTGGCTGTTGTCACGTGACGAACGTTGTGGATGAGTTCAGTCACACAAGACAGAAGACAGGACATTGAAGTCTTTGTCAACAGATGTGATGACTGGGTAGCTGGAGACACATCGTGACCTCTTGTGACCCGTGAAATAAAAAGAGGTGTAGGTGTGGGGGGAGGGGGGGGGGGGTTGAGGGTTAAACCAACCCCCCACCCCCCAGACCCTCCCCCCCCTCCCGTCATAAAAAAGAAAGAGAAAAAATAAAATAAATAAACCCTTCACTATTCCCTTCCGGCACCTGGTATAGGTCGTTTAGTGTTTAAGTGACGTTCGATTTTTTAATTTGGTTCTCTCTTTTTTTAACATGGCTACCTGCCATGCATATACCCTTCAAACCTCGATGTCCAATCATCCGTGAAAAATATCATCGATCATTCAACTGGGTTAGGTATTGATTGCTCGATTTTTTTTCGCCTGCTGTTCGACCTCATAACGTTAGTTGAAGCCAAGGTGCGTGGGCAGGGAGGGGGGGGGGGGGGGGAGGTAGGAATTTTCCATCTGGTTTTTTTATTGGTGGGTTTTGCAGTTCATTCATAAAGGCCTTAGGATTGAAAATAGTTCTCGCGACGGATTACGCTAAGCGGGATAATCGTGCAGGCGTCTATACATAGCGATCGGTTCGGGAGACTAGGTTTGGAAAATTGAAGAGTGTGTGTAAGGACTGAATCTTACGGTTTTTTGTTTGTTTGGTTGGTTGGTTGGTTGGTTTCCACAGCGAAAAGTATTTTCAATGTCTTTGTCAATCAATTGACGATGGGTATTTGTATCTCACGTTGTTTTTCGAATTTTTACTGTTGTGGATTTATCACAGCTGTTAATATTTTCAACGTCTTTGTCGAAAGTTAATGATGATTGCTAAATAATCATTCAATACTTTGTCTCTTAGTTTTTATCTCTCTGTCTCTCTCAGCTCTTTTGCCTTTCGCTGTCTCTTGTCTCTTTTCACCTCTTTTGAACTCTCTCTACCTCTGTCTCTGCCTGTCTAAACATGAGCTTACCCAACAAAACTTGGCCATGTATTTATATGAGGCATTGAAGAGACTTCGAATTGTTATTTTGTGAATGTTGTTGAGTATTGTATTAGATACTTTTGGTTGATTTGTGATGTTGGTTTATCGTGTCAAGTCATTTTCCTATATTTATTTTCTTGTATGACCCCCTTCAGTAAGGGGCTTTGGCCTTAATCTGAATAAAACATCGTTATCGTTATCGTTATCGTTATCTCTGCCTGTCTTTGTCACTCTCTTCCTTCCGTCCCCTCACTGTCTGTCTGTCTGTCTGTCTGTCTGTCTGGCTGGCTGGGTGGCACTCTCTTCTGTGATTTAGGAAAACAATTCCAGTCGCACCAACTGTTCACTTTGTCTGTCGGTCTCTGTCTCTGTGTCTGTCTCGCTGTGTCTCTGTCCCTGTTTGTATGTCTGGCTCCTCTCTCTCTCTCTCTCTCTCTCTATATATATATATATATATATATATATATGTATATACGTGTGTGTGTGTGTGTGTGTGTGTGTGTGTGTGTGTGTGTGTGATAGTCATTCGTGTCCGAATTTGACCATCGGAACAGCAGGAGAGTGTATTGCCCAAGTTACTCCCCCCCACACCCCCTCCCAGTGTGTGTGTGTGTGTGTGTCTGTTTGTCTGTGTGTGTGTGTGTGTGTGTGTGTGTGTGTGTGTGTGTGTGTGTGTGTGTGTGTGTGAGTCTCTGTGTGTGTGTGTGTGTGTGTCTGTTTGTCTGTGTGTGTGTGTGTGTGTGTGTGTGTGTGTGTGTCTGTTTGTCTCTGTGTGTGTGTGTGTGTTTGTCTGTGTGTGTGTGTGTGTGTGTGTGTGTGTGTGTGTGTGTGTGTGTGTGTCTGTTTGTCTGTTTGTCTGTTTGTCTCTGTGTGTGTGTGTGTGTGTTTGTCTGTGTGTGTGTGTGTGTGTGTGTGTGTGTGTGTGTGTGTGTCTGTCTGTCTGTGTGTGTGTTTGTGTGTGTCTTTGTTTCTGTCTCTCACTGTGTTCCTACTTGCATGCTTCTCCACCATCACCACCACCCCATCCCCCCCCTCTCTCTCTCTCTTTCCCTCTCTCTCTCACTTTCTCTCCGCAGAAATTGTGCTGAGAAAGAGAGCGTGTCAAACTAATGGGGTGTCAAACACCTGACCTCTGACGTTCATTCAGAAATGGAGAGACTTGGCGACACCACTGTTCACACACACACACACACACACACACACACACACACACACACACACACACACACAGAGTGGAGACAACTTACTTATATTGTTTGCCATCAGTCAATACACCCAACGTTCGATAGATCGTTTAAGCACACACGTTCACCCCAAGTATGTTTAAGTTTGTAAAGCTCACCTGACTAACTAATAGAAAAAAAAACACACAAAAAAAACAGTGGCCCATTGTTGCCAAAAATATTGTGCGAACATGCAGTTATACTTATCAGCATTTTGTACGGATCACAAAAGCAGCCTTCAGCCATTCGCGACATGAGTGCCAGGCGAACGTGGTATTATATTGTGGTGCTTCGTTTTGAACTCTGTTGTATTCAATTGAACTGTAGTGTAGTTAGGCCCAACACTTGGCTTATATCACAGATTGACATAAGTTTACATTTGGGCCAACAGCAAAGTGAGAGCTGTATTATCAAAGGTTTCTCCAGTCAATGGGAAATCATTTACAGCTTAGTCTTTTGTGAAGGACTATGACTCTCAAACTAGGAGGCAAAATTGCACTGGCTCTTAGTGCTGCAGCCTTGTGGGCTAGTTGGCCTTTGGGAACCATCCCAACGCTGACTGTCCTAAAACCCTCTTGGCCGAGAGAGTGGGGATGTAACTTGGGCAAGACACTCTCCACTATAATCAAATTCTAGCCCAAATAGTCGGAACAGCAGTTGCCTCCTCTGCTGTTCTGATGGTCATAGTCGGACACGACTGACTATCATATATATATAGTGTAGTGTAGTGTAGTGTAGTGTAGTGTAGTGTAGTGTAGTGTAGTGTACCGTACTGCACAGAACTGCATTGCACAGCACTGTATTGTATTGTATTGTATTGTTTTGCATTGTATTGCATTGCATGGGATTGGATTGGATTTATTGTAATGTATTGCATCAGTTGCATCGTATTGTGTTGTGTCGTGTTGCGTTGCGTTGTGGTGTATTGTCGTGTCGTGTCGTGTTGTGTTGTGTTGTGTTGTGTTGCGTTGTATAGTGTCGTGTCGTGTCGTGTTGTGTTGCGTTGTATAGTGTATTGTCGTGTCGTGTCGTGTCGTGTCGTGTTGCGTTGCGTTGCGTTGCGTTGCGTTGCGTTGTATAGTGTCGTTCGTTT
>NC_134899.1:44864009-44866509 GCF_041734735.1 Babylonia areolata | reverse complement strand
CCTGGCTGAAAGTATATCTGTTTTCCTATCACCGTGGATTTTTCTACAGAAATTTGGCCAGGGACAACCCTTTTGTTGCCGAGGGTTCTTTTGTGTACGCTAAGTGCATGCTTCACACGGGACCTCGGTTTATCGTCTCATTGGAATGACTAGCGTCCAGACTCAAGGTCTAGTGGAGGGGGTGTGGGGGGATACCGGTGAGTATGGGATTGGATCCCGTGAGCTCAGATTCTCTCACTTCCTTGGCGGACACGTTACCGCTCGGTTCACTAACCGTCACTTGAGTGAATTCTGTGTTCATGTTTGAGCACTTCATAAACTCTGAGCTTGTTGCTGCTCTGTCTTTGGTATATAATTATGTTCATGTTGCTGTTGTTGCTGTTGTTGCTGTTGTTGTTGTCGTTGCTGTTGTTCTTGTTGCTGTTGTTGTTGTTGCTGTTGTTCTTGTTGCTGTTGTTGTTGTTGCTGTTGTTGTCGTTGCTGCTGTTCTTGTTGCTGTTGTTGTCGTTGCTGTTGTTCTTGTTGCTGTTGTTGTTGGTGGTGGTGTTCTTGTTGCTGTTGTTCTTGTTGCTGCTGTTCTTGTTGCTGTTGTTCTTGTTGCTGTTGTTCTTGTTGCTGTTGTTGTTGTTGCTGTTGTTGTTGTTGCTGTTGTTGTCGTTGCTGCTGTTCTTGTTGCTGTTGTTGTCGTTGCTGTTGTTCTTGTTGCTGTTGTTGTTGGTGGTGGTGTTCTTGTTGCTGTTGTTGTTGTTGGTGGTGTTCTTGTTGCTGTTGTTGTTGTTGCTGTTGTTCTTGTTGCTGTTGCTGTCGTTGCTGTTGTTGTTGTTGCTGTTGTTGTTGTTGCTGTTGTTGTTGTTGCTGTTGTTGTCGTTGCTGTTGTTCTTGTTGCTGTTGTTGTTGTTGCTGTTGTTCTTGTTGCTGTTGTTGTTGTTGCTGTTGTTCTTGTTGCTGTTGTTGTTGTTGGTGGTGTTCTTGTTGCTGTTGTTGTTGTTGTTGTTGCTGTTGTTCTTGTTGCTGTTGTTGTTGTTGCTGTTGTTGTTGTTGTTGCTGTTCTTGTTGCTGTTGTTGTCGTTGCTGTTGTTCTTGTTGCTGTTGTTGTTGTTGTTGCTGTTCTTGTTGCTGTTGTTGTCGTTGTTGCTGTTGTTGTTGTTGCTGTTGTTGTTGTTGCTGTTGTTCTTGTTGCTGTTGTTGTTGTTGCTGTTGTTGTTGTTGCTGTTGTTGTTGTTGCTGCTGTTATCATTGCTGCTGCTGCTGTTATTGTTGCATGTCTTGTTTTCCGTATAAAGACTTCTTTACCATATCATTTGGTGTGTATGCTCCACATGCAGCTGTGCAGTAGTAGTTGCAGTAGCAGCAGCAGCAGGAGCATCACAGCTACAGTAGTAGTAGTAGTAGCTACTTTCTCAGCAGCAGCAGTGTAGCGTAGTAGCAATAGTTGTAGCAGTAGCAGCAGCAGCAGCAGTAGTAGTAATAGTAGCTACTCTCTCTCTGTCTCTCTGTCTCTCTCCCTCCCCCTCTATATATCTATCTCTGTCTCTGTCTGTCTGTCATTACCCCCACCACACTCTAAATTATAAGTACACATCTATCACCCCCCTAGCCCCCCACCTCACACACACACACACACATAAACAACCCACCTTCTTCCTCATCCACTTCCCCCCCCCCTTTTCTCTCCCCGCCTGCCCTCGCCTCCTCCCCCCCCACCCCTCCCCCCACCGCCCCCCACCCCTCCCCCCACCGCCCCCCATCCACAAGTGAGACTAATACCCGGATCACCAACACGATTACACATAACACTTCACTGCATCAAACCGACATTTGTTTCCTTAACTTTTTTATTATTATTATTTTTTTTTTTAATTAGCTTCTATTTCTTCAGCCGGATCTTGAAACAGATGGTGCAAAACACAAACAGTAGTGATGTCGTCATATCTGAAAACAAACACTCGAAAACAACAATAACATATCGCTTTTTAGCCAATGAATATACGCAATATGAGATATGTATCCTTGTCCAAATCACGCATTCCCAAAACGGATATGTACCCAGAGAGCGTAGGCAGTTAACTGAGTAGGGCTTAGGGCTTAGATCACGTGCCATTAGAGACTAATACAGAGCAAGCAGCTGAACCTGAAAGGAATTTAGCTGTGTAGTGTCACGTACATATGTGTGAGTGTGTGCGTGCGTGCGACCGTGCGTGCGTCCGGGAGCGATTTCTGAGTAAAGAAGTATTAGGGTCATAATGCACAGCACATGAACACACAGACACGGACACTCAGATAAATATCAAACAGAAAGACAGGCAGACACACACACACACACACACACACACACACACACACACACACACACACACACACACACACACACTGTTTCACTTGTGCGCGCTCGCGCGCGCGCGCGCACGCACACACACACACATATCTAGAGAGAGAGAGAAAGAGAGAGAGAGAGGGGGGAGCCAGACATACAAACAGGGACAGAAACAGACACACATAC
>NC_134899.1:44834009-44836509 GCF_041734735.1 Babylonia areolata | reverse complement strand
AAGGTCATGTGCGGACAAGGAAAAAGACAACCCAGTGTCTTTTTCTGTCTGTGTCTGTCTCTCGCTCTCTCTCTGTCTCTCTTTTTGTCCGTCGGTGTCTCTGTCTATTTGTGTCTGTCTCTCTGTGTCAATGTCTGTCTCTCTCTGTATCTCTATGTGTCTGTCTCTCTCTACCTGTGTCTGTCTCTCTGTGTGTCTGCCCCTCTCTGTCTCTCTATGTGTCGGTGTCTCTGTCTCTCTGTGTCTCTCTGTGTGTCTGTCTTTGTCTATTTGTGTCTGTCTCTCTATGTGTCTGTCTGCATCTGTCTCTCTGTCCCACTATGTGTCGGTGTCTCTGTCTCTCTGTGTCTCTCTGTGTGTCTGTCTCTCTCTGTCTCTCTATGTGTCTGTCCCCCTCTGTCTCTCTATGTGTCAGTGTCTCTGTCTCTCTGTGTGTCTGTCCCCCTCTGTCTCTCTATGTGTCAGTGTCTCTGTCTCTCTGTGTCTCTCTGTGTGTCTGTCTGCATCTGTCTCTCTTTTCCACCATGTGTCGGTGTCTCTGTCTGTGTCTGTCTATCTGTATCTGTCTCTCTGTGTCTGTCTCTCTATATGTCAGTGTGTCTGTCTCTCTGTCTCTCTATGTGTCCGTGTCTGTCTGTCTCTCTATGTGTCAGTGTGTCTCTCTGTCTCTCCATCTCTCTATGTGTCAGTGTGTCTCTGTCTCTCCATCTCTCTATGTGTCCGTGTCTGTCTGTCTCTCTATGTGTCAGTGTGTCTCTCTGTCTCTCCATCTCTCTATGTGTCAGTGTGTCTCTCTGTCTCTCCATCTCTCTATGTGTCAGTTTGTTTGTCTATCCGTGTCTGTCTCTCTGTCTCTCCATGTGCCGGCGTCTCTGTCTATCTGTGTCTGTCTCTCTATGTGTCTGTCTCTCTGTCTCTCTGTGTGTCAGTCTCTCTGTATGTCTGTGTGTCAGTCTCTCTGTATGTCAGTGTGTCTGTCTCTCTGTGTGTCGGTGTCTCTGTGTCAGTCTCTCTGTCTCTCTATGTGTCTGTCTCTCTGTCTCTCTGTGTGTCAGTCTCTCTGTCTCTCTGTATGTCAGTGTGTCTGTCTCTCTGTGTGTCAGTCTCTCTGTCTCTTTGTGTGTCAGTGTGTCTGTCTCTCTGCGTGTCGGTGTCTCTGTGTCAGTCTCTCTGTCTGTCTGTGTGTCTGTCTCTGTGTGTGTCAGTCTCTCTGTCTCTCTGTATGTCAGTGTGTCTGTCTCTCTGCGTGTCGGTGTCTCTGTCTGTCTGTGTCTGTCTCTCTGTCTCCCTATGTGTCAGTGTATTTGTCTGTCTGCCTCTCTGTGTGTCAGTCTCTCTGTCTCTCTATGTGTCAGTGTGTCCGTCTTTCAGTGTGTCAGTCTCTCTGTGTCTCTTTGTGTCAGTGTGTCTGTCTCTCTATGTGTCAGTGTCTCTGTGTCTTTCTTCCTTTTTCTCGAGCACGTTTTGAAAATGAGGCTGTGAGGGACGGAGAGCGAACGAGAAAGAGAGACAGAGACAGAGAGATAGAGAGAGACAGACAGAGACAGAGACAGAGAGACGGAGAAAAAGAGACAGAGAAAAAGAGACAGACAGACAGACAGAGAAAGAGAGAGAAAGGGAGAGAGACACAGAGACAGAGAGAGAGAGAAAGAGAGAGAGACAGAGAGAGAGAGAGAGAGAGAGAGAGAGAGAGAGATTCAAAAACTTTATTACTCAAGGATAAAGATTTTAGGCATCGCCCAGTCTTCCAATATGTCCTTATGACAAGAATAACAATAAGAACAGAGAGAGAGAGACAGAGGTGAGAGAGAGACAGAGAGAGAGACAGAGAGAGAGAGACAAAGAGAGACAGACACACACACACACACACACACACACACACACAGAGACACACACATACAGAGACAGAGGGGGAGAGAGAGAGAGAGAGAGAGAGAGAGAGAGAGAGAGAGAGAGAGAGAGAGAGAGAGAGAGAGAGAGAGAGAGAGAGAGAGACTGAGGGAGAAATGGAGAGAGACAAGTCTTTGTTTAAACAACTTTATAAAAGAGTTAACACAACCCACCCCCTGATTTTCCCATACGAAAAAGAAACCATACGTTGCTAATGTATCACGAGCCTTAGAAGCCCAGTTTGTTTTTCCTGTGTTAGCTGAACCTAAAGGCATTTTATAGGCCTTGAAAGGTAGTCTGTATTCTTCCATTAGTGTAGTTTCAACCAATATCGAATAACAGATACGCCTGAGTTAATAGTTAATAGTTAATGGAAACCCATTTAATTCGCCATAAATAAGACTGTTTGGTGTTTGTGTGCCGACTCCTAGGTATTTTTTTTCAAAAAGAATAGATGAACACTCTCTATTGCAGCAGAGGCTTTATCCAAACCCCATATTTCTGCATCACAAAGCAGAATGGGCTGAGTGGAGTGATGGCCTAGAGGTAACGCGTCCGCCTAGGAAGCGAGAGAATCTGAGCGCGCTGGTTCGAATCACGGCTCAGCCGC
>NC_134899.1:44819009-44821509 GCF_041734735.1 Babylonia areolata | reverse complement strand
AACATATGCTGACATCACAAGAAGGTATGGCCATGAAGCAAGATCCCACGGCTTCCAAGGAAATGTTGAGAGAGAGAGAGAGAGAGAGAGAGAGGGGGGGGGGGACAAAGAAACGTTGGACTGACAGCATTACAAATAGGAAAACGATGTTCCGATACCCAGACTCTGACACACAGACCAACAGACCTGGAGGAATCTGGTGAACAGTTCCCCAGTAACTATTCTTGGAGTTAAGGGACCAGAAGAAGGAGTGGATTCGTGATTGTACGATGCTAACATTTAATGATAAAAGATAGTTTCCTATCTCTCTCTGTCTCTGTCCCTCTGTGTGTGTGTGTGTGTGTGTGTGTGTGTGTGTGTGTGTGTGTGTGTGTGTGTGTGTGTGTCCACGTCTCTCTCACTTTGTGCGCGCTCAATAACATGTGACGCAATAACTTTTTTTTTTTTTTGCTGCATTTGTTGTTTTAAAGTTCTTCTCTGCAATAGGTTTCTCAGTCTTCAAAATTAATATAAGCAAAAGAATCTACAAATTGATTAATCTTTTTCAAATTACTTAATCATACTTGCTGCAGTTGTTGTTTTAAAGTTCTTATGTGCACTGGTTTCTCAGTCTACAAAATTCATACAAGCAAAAGAGTGTACAAATTGGTGTATGTTTCTTACTTAATGATACTCGGATTTAACGTTGACACCCAGGTGAGGCTGATACGGTTGATGGGGATAACCATGTGAGGGAAAGTCTGGGAGGAGGTGTGTGTGTGTGTGTGCGGGGTGGGGTGGGGTGGGGGGGGGGGGTCTGTCTAGCACCACACTGACACTACAAGAAAGGACAACATGCTGAAATGGACAGCAAATATTCCCGTTTTCATGTTGGATGTCTGTCTGCGTGATTCCAACACGTGCAACAGATCCGGGAGGCGACGAATTCGGCAATTTACTAAAACAGCTAACGGGGGAACACAATGTGTGTACTGATGTGTTTGTTTGTTATTTGCTTGTTTATTCATTCATCTTATTTATCGATTTATTTGTCTGTTTATGAGTCTAAGACAGAGACGTATAGAAATACAGACAGATAGATAGGCATGTCGATACTGTACAGACACAAGTAAACAGACGAATAAAGATAAAGATAGGAAATTTCTTCCAACCAATACACGGAGATACAGACAGACAGACAGACGGAGACACAGAGAGAGAGAGAGAGAGAGAGACGGGGGGGGGGGGGGGGGGGAGAGAGATTCCCCCCCCCCTTCCCCCAAACCTACACGGATACAACGACAAGGCAACAGCGAGCATCTAACATTCCCACGACAAGCACACGGAATGCCTAGCTTTAGGCGATACAGGTGCAGAATACTGACGTCAATCTAATGGTTGCTGTCTTCTTTGCTGCTCAGCCCCCCATGCCCCCTCACCCCCCCCCCCCCCCACCTCAAACCCCCCCTTACCTCCCTATGAGATTCACGAGAGAGAAAGTGTGTATGTTGATGTAGGCAACTGATTAAAAAGATAATAAAAACGATTGGAGGGTGATGGCGTGATGAGGAAAACGGAGAGAGAGGGGTGGGGGGGGGAAGGGTTGGGGGTGGTAGAGAGGGGGGGGGGGGGAGATGGGTTGAGGAAGAGAGGGCTAGAGATAGGGGTTGGGGGCATGAGTGTAAAGTATGAAACCAATAAACGAATGAAGATATAAAGACATGAGAAAGAAAAAAAAAAAAGAGCTGACGTGTCGATGAGGGATGAGGATGTTCGTGCGCATAACATGAATTATGAACAGGAAAGCTGCGAGGGAGAAAGATAAAAAGGGTGTAGGGAGTATGGCGGGGGGGGGGGGGGGGGAGAGAAAGAGATGAAGAGAAAGAAGCTGAGAAAGAGTGAGGAGAGAGAGAGAGAGAGAGAGAGAGAGAGAGAGAGAGAGAAAGAACGCACACACACATATACACAGCACGCACTCATGTAACACGTACACTTATATATATATATATATGTGTGTGTGTGTGTGTGTGTGTGTGTGTGTGTGTGTGTGTGTGTTTATGCGTGTTCGCTTGTGTGATAGACAGACAGATAGACAGAGATGAGAGACAGACAGAAAGACAGACAAACAAACAGAGAGACACACACTATACAGAAAGATGAATCAAGGAATGGTGATGGAACGTGGGGTAGTTGGACAACTGTGATAGGAACACAAATATAATATGCATGCACGAAAGTCCTGACGACCTCGTTGGGTTATGCTGCTGGTCAGGCATCTGCCTAGCAGATGTGGTGTAGTGTATATGGATTTGTCCCAATGCAGTGACCCCTTCTTGTGAAACTGAAACATTTTCTACGACTTCGTTGCTTTTACATTCTCATCTTTAATTATAGTGGTGGAGTGATGGCCTAGAGGTAACGCGTCCGCCAAGGAAGCGAGAGAATCTGAGCACGCTGGTTCGAATCACAGCTCAGCCGCCGATATTTTCTCCCCCTCCACTAGGCCTTGAGTGGTTATCTG
>NC_134899.1:44804009-44814009 GCF_041734735.1 Babylonia areolata | reverse complement strand
CACACACACACACACACACACACACACGCTGATTATATATGTTGGTGGGGGTAAGGGGTGAGGGGTCGGGGTGCTTTGTGTGCATGTCTGTCTGCCTGTCTTCTCTATGTGTGTGTGTGTGTGTGTGTGTGCGCGCGCGTGCGCGCGTGTATGTGTGGTGTGCTGTGCTGTGTGTGTGTGTGTGTGTGTGTGTGTGTGTGTGTGTGTGGTGTGGTGTGGTGTGTCTGAGAGAGAGAGAGAGAGAGAGAGAGAGAGAGAGAGAGAGAGAGAGAGAATGTGTGCGTGTGTGGTGTGCGGTGTGGTGTGGTGTGTCTGAGAGAGAGAGAGATAGTGTGTGTCTGTGTGTGAGAGTGTGTGAGAGAGAGAGAGAGAGAGAGAGAGAGAGAGAGAGAGAGAGAGAGAGAGAGAGAATGTGTGCGTGTGTGGTGTGCGGTGTGGTGTGGTGTGATGTGTCTGAGAGAGAGAGAGAGATAGTGTGTGTCTGTGTGTGAGAGTGTGTGAGAGAGAGAGAGAGAGTGAGTGAGAGAGAGAGAGTGTGTGTGTGTGAGTGAGAGAGAGTGTAGTGTGTGTGTGTGTGAGAGAGGGGAGAGAGAGAGAGAGAGAGAGAGAGAGAGAGAGAGAGAGTAAACAACAAAGAGAATGAAAAAAAGAAGATACAGAAAGTAGGGATGTGATTCCGCAAAGAGCCCACAAGACGATAAGTAAAACTTTATAAATAAATAAATAATCAAATAATCGAATAAGATTAATTACGTAACGAATGATGCTAACAGTGACGATGACGACGACGACGATGATGATGAAACAGTAAAAATAACAATGATATTTAGGATAAGAAATAACAGTCAGTCAGTAGATCAACATTTAAAATTCGTTTTAGAAAAAGAAAAGAAAAAAGACAGAAAGAAAGGGTGAAAAAAGCGAAAAAAAGGGGAAAAAAAGAAGAAGAAAAAATAGATAAAAAACTACAACAACAACAACAACAACAAAAACGAAATCAAAATGGATAAACAAAGAAAAGAAAAAAATGGATCAGAATGAAGACGAAACGATATTACATAGAATTAAAGAAAAGACTAGAAAACTAAGAAAAAAAATACGATAAAAACAAAGTAAGTAAAATAAATAAATAACTAGATAAATGAATAAATAAATAGAAACAGAATAAGATGAAATAAACAAAAATAATGAAATGAATTAAATAAATAAAAATTAAATAGAGGTTTGAAAAGAAAACAAAAATAACACAATATAACACACACACACACACACACACACACACACACACACACACACACAACAACAACAACAACAACAACAACCAACCACCACACGCCACGCAGCCAGCGATATATGCGCGCTAGAGGGGTTAAAATGAACGTGTTGTGTCGTAGCCGTATGACGGATTAGAGGGCATCAACGCTACATTTCCTTCTGCAACTGCGTTGTTTTGTCGTGTGTCGTGTGATGACGCGTTTTGGGATGACGTACTTGGTACTGCCATGTCTGCTGTTGTCACCGAGTGACTTTATTATTCTGTTTCCGTGTTTCGATAGTACGCACGCATTCTGTTCTTTTTCTGACGAGTGTAAGTTCTTCATTTATTCATTGCGCGTTGAGGGAAAAGAACCCTCGGCAACAAAAAGGGGTTTACTGTTCCTTGGCCACATGTTGTTTGATCGTAAAACAAATACATGTGCATGTGGAATCTCTGCCTCTGTCTGTCTGTCTGTCTGTCTTTCTGTCTGTCTGTCTCTCTCTCTCTCTCTCTCTCTCTCTCTACACACACACACACACACACACACACACACACGCACACACACACACACATACATATATATATATATATATATATATATATGTGTGTGTGTGTGCGAGCGCGGCGTATGTGTGTATATTTTACATGTTTTGTATGAAATGAAACACACACACACACACACACACACACACACACACATATATATATATATATGTGTGTGTGTGTGTGTGTGCGAGCGCGGCGTATGTATGTGTGTGTGTGTGTGTGTGTGTGTGTGTTTCATTTCATACAAAACACGTAAAATGTGTTCCAAGATAGTTTACGTAAATTAATGTGTTCTTTCTTTACAAATTAACGCGTTCTGTTACAGATGACTGATGCCGTGACGTCACCAGCCCCTGTCGTGGGCACGTTCTGATGACGTGCCACGGTGAGTTTGCTTTTTGTGATGGGCCTTCTGTTGTTTGCCTGGAGGTGCGGGGTGTGTTTGGGATCCTGGAACAAGAAAAGTTAATTCCTTGGAAAACAACAACAACGACCAAAAAACAAAAGAGCAGATAAAATGAGAGGGAAAAAAAAGAGATGAAGGAGAAAAAAAAAGAGAAGAAGAAGAACGAGGAGAAAGAAGAAGAAGAGACAAAGAACAAGAACAAGAAGAGTATGAAACAAAAACAAAACCAAAAAAAAAGAAGAAGAAGAAGAAGAAGAAAGAGGCAGGACTTGAAGCGGAGATTACGTGTGAAACAAGTTTTCACCTGCTGTCTACATTGTCTTCTGCAGATCAAGAATCATTCAGGGAGAAATATCCAATTTTTTAGCGTCCTAAATCACTGCACTTATCTATTTCAAACGAAATTTGTCGCAATTTTTGCTATGGAGAAATAGGCACACACCGATGTGAAATAACCTACGTTTTTTGTTGACATTTTCCTGGTTTGTGGGATAAAAATCGAGAAGAGCAAAATGGCGGCACGCTAGTTCAGTGACTGAATCAGCATGAAAACTGAGTAAATTAAGGTTGAAAAATAGTGTTGAAAACCACTAAACATGGGTTAAACATCTATTAATGGTAACATCGTTTCATCTATGTACAACATGGGAGGCAAGGCCTTCAAGACTCACTTGTGATACACTTAGAAAAAATCTAATCGTTAAAATGTGTTCTGTATTTGTTATTATAAAGCTTCGGGTTAAAAGAAAAAAGAAAGAAGAAGTCCTAAAGGCAGATTCGAACCTCGCGTGTTCGGGTGAGAAGAAACTGTCTTACCCATTACACCATCGTGGCTCCTTCGCTGATGTTCGAAAATATAACATTTATACATGCTTTTTTAAAGGGCAATAAATCGATTGCGGTATTCGCAGTGAAAACGCTTTTTAAATCATATTATTATAGTGTATCTTTGGCATAAAAAAAATCTTTAAGGGCATTTAAAATTCTTTTTAAGTCCACGGTAAAGGAGACGTGGCTATCGCCGCAATCACACTGCAACATTTTGCCGTTTTCTCTGGATCTAGATAGATGTACAAGTTTAGTTACACCCCGTTGACACGGTCGATTCAATTTCTCTTTTATGTTCTTTCTAGTTTTATAGTTTAAAAGCTGATATGAAAATTGAGTATTTTGTTAAACTAATAACATGTAGAGCCAAGTACAAGTACTCCTAAACGTCGTGTGAAGTGAAAAGGACTTCATTTTGAGAAAAAGTCAAGACTGGAAATTTTTTACGTTTCACCAATTCAAGGGTATTAACTCTCATGGTTTATTATTTTTAACTGTGAATTCCGACTGATTCTGTGGATATTTTTATCGCAGTTTGGGGCATAATCCAGTAAGTGATGAGGTGTTCACAAATCTTTCTCTGAATAAATATTTAACGGTCTCCTTCTCCAACTTTCCATCACATATTATCGTGTATTGTCGATTGAATATAGGATTGAACGGGCAGGTCAACAACTTGAAACAAAATGGCGTCTTTCGCGTTCGCGAAGAATATGAGCACGCATTTTGAATCTGTATAAATATGTGTACGCAATTGATTTTTGCCCATGACCTTCAGGGCTCAGCCAATAGATCTATAAAGTGTTGATGTTAGTATTTTCCGAAAAAGACCACTTGGGCGAATAAACATAGTGAAAAGTACACTGAGAGTAAAACACACAAGCTTTTTATGTATTGAGTATAATTTCAAAATGTAATGTTTAAGATGAGAAGCCCCGTAGCATTAATTACAGATTAATTTCCCTTTTTTACTATCTGCAACAAAGACATGCAAAATAAATATAACTTCCATGCTTAGCGAAAGAAGTTCCTCTTTGAACAAAAATGATAAAAATGACTGCTCTTGTTGTTGTGTCAGAATATCAGATCAAAGTGCCAAGTTTAGAGAATTAAAAAAATATATAAATATAACAGTAAATTTAGTTTGCATATAATTTGGCTTCTTTTTTTTATTTTGTTGTGCCCATCCCAGAGGTGCAATATTGTTTTAAACAAGATGACTGGAATGAACTGAATTTTTCCTATTTTTATGCCGAATTTGGTGTCAACTGACAAAGTATTTGCAGAGAAAATGGCAATGTTAAAGTTTACCACGGACACACACACACACACACACACACACACACACACACACACACACACACACACACACACACACACACACACACACACACACAACAGAACACCGGGTTAAAACATAGACGGTAAAATAGTTTACCACACTCAGGAACTGACAGCACAAACTACATGCACATCAGCTTAACACTGATAACTTGCAGAGTTCAATGCCACTGCAGTTATACCTTGTCTCCTGCTTCTTTCCGCTCATTAACACCAGCAATCGAAACAGATTTTTGACGGGCGCAATAGCCGAGTGGTTAAAGTGTTGGACTTTAGATCTGAGGGTCCCGGGTTCGAATCTCGGTAATGGCGTCTGGTGGATAAAGGGTGGAGAATTTTCCGATCTCCCAGGTCAACATACGTGCAGACCTGCTAGTGCCTTAACCCTCTTCGTGTGTATACGCAAGCAGAAGATCAAATACGCACGCTAAAAATTATGTAACCCATGTCTGCATTCGGTGGGGTATGGAAACAACAACAACAACAAAATACCCAGCATGCACGCCCCCGAAAACGGAGTGTGGCTGCATACATGGCGGGGTATAAATGGTCATACACTGCGTAAAAGCCCACTCGTGTACATACGAGTAACCCCAAAGCCTCGGAACCCAGCACTTCAAACCTTCGCTCTGGAAGAGGGTGGTCATCCACAACTTCCGAATCTCGGTCAGTGACAAACTCCTCGTAATACCCTCCTTTTAAGGAGGAAGACGGCAGAATGGTGAAGACACTCAGCTGCCAATTCGAAGTTCATGAGGGTGTGGGTTCGAATCCCACTCTCGCCCTTTCTCCCAAGCTTGGCTGGAAAATCAAACTGAGCGTCTACTCATTCGAATGGGACGATAAACCGAGGTTCCGTGTGCAGCACGCACTTGGCGCACTGACAAAGAACCCACAGCAACGAGAGTGTTGTCCTTTGGCAAAATTCTGAAGAAGAAATCAACTCGGATATGTACACAAATGTACATGCATGCACTCAAGGCCTGACTAAGCGCATTGGGTTATGCTGCTGGTTAGGCATCTGCCTGGCAGATGTGGAGTAGCTTATATGGATTTCTCCAAACGTAGTGTCGCCTTCTCGAGAATCTGGAACTGAAACTGATCTTGATACCCATGTTGACATCCCCTGAGCCACAGAGGCAGGAAAACTAGATCCGCCCAGTGGAAAGTTTAGCGCCATTTCTCGTTTCCCGGTCAACGGCTCTCAACCCTCCACCAACAGTCGACATCACCCAGCTCAAAACAATTGACAAATATGCTCGCTGCCCGAAAACAACAGGGGAGGTGATTAGGTTGACCTGGCTAAACCCGTCTGCAAGCAGACGACAAACATTTTATTTCTCTCTCTCTCTCCACACACACACACACAAACAAACACACACACACAAACAAACAAACACACACACATATAAACAAACAACAAAAAACAAACAAACAAACAAACAAAAAACTGACGATCACCACCACCACCACCAACTACAAGATAAAGAAATAATAAATCAACAAGAAAAATACGGCATGGTCCACAAACTGTATTGTAAAACAATTTGTTGTATTACATCACTTTTTTGTCACAACAAATTTCTCTTGAAACTGGGGCTGTTCTCCTCAGGGAGAGCCTATCACTACATTGCAGGGACACCTTTTTTTCTGTTTGGAAGTGCATTTGTTTTTCCTATCGAGGTGGATTTTTCTGCAGAATTTTTTTCAGGGACAACCCTTTTGTTGCCGTGGGTTCTTTTACTCGCACTAATTGCATGGAACACACTGAACCTCAGTTTATCGACTCTGTCATCCACCACTCAAGGTCTAGTGGAAGGGGAGGAGAAGATACTGTCGAGCGTGATATTCGATTCTTGTCTGCTGAGATTCTCTCGCTTCCTAAGCGGACGTGTTACCACTAATCCAAACACTCTCCACTCTCAATCTCAGTTTTAATTCACTCAGTACGGCCAGTCCTCTCTTCTCCTCTACATAGACCCCTCGGATGTCCAGTGGGTGTCTGAATGACCCAACCTTTAGCTTCCGTCGTCAGAATTGTGGTATTCTTTGTCAACATTTACCTCTTCAGTATAAGAGCCTTCCGCTTGCAATATTTTGATGGTGGTAATTGGGGTGAAACGCTGTTAACGCCGTCTCTTTCGCCGTTCGTATGGAGAGAGTTAACAGAACACGGCGTGACTGACGTTACGTTGATCAAGGCATAACACGGCACGCCATTCAATTGATTTCTCATCCACACTTTAAAAAAAAGAATAAAGAAATTTTTTTTTTTTTAAAGAAAGAAGAAGAAGAAGAAAAGATAACAAGGGTGGCAGGGTGTGGGGTGTGAGAGCAGTGGCTGGATTAGGAGTGAGGGGGGGGGGGGGTGGTAGTGGTAGAGGGGGCGGGGGGCTGGGGGAGGAGGGATCGCAGATTTTGTAGATAAGGCAATTGATTTCCTGTCAGCAGGTCGCTGGGTTCCCTCGTGGTTGATTGGTTCTGAATGTGGACCCGTGATGACGTGGGGAGAGAGAAAGACAGACAGACACAGACAGACAGACAGACAGTTAAGCGAGACCGAGGCTGAGAAAGGCACACTCACTCACACACACACACACACACACACACACACAAACACACACACGCACAAACACACACACACACACACACACACACACAGAGTCAGATAGGCAGACAGAGAAACAGACAGACAAACAGAGGAGCAGAGACAGACGGACAGACAGACAGACAGAGACAGAAGAACGAGAGAGGAACAGAGAAAAAGAGAGAGGAACCGAGAGACAGTCAGACAGACAGGTAGGCAGGCAAACAGAGGAACAGAGAGAGAGAGAAACAGACAGACGGACAGGCAGGCAGACAGAGAGAAGAGAGACAGAGAGACAGAGACAGAGAGAGACAGAGTCACAGGAATACGCAAAGAACTGAGAGACAGAGACAGACCCTGCGAGGTTCATCACAGAGCGACAGATGATTTGGCAGTGCATACGATTATAGTCATTTTGTTTTGTTATTATGACTGTTGCGGCGTACAGACAGCAAGCAACAACAACAAGGAGACGACGAAGGAGAAGAAGAAAAAACAACAACAACAACAACACTCGTAATAATAAGAACAATGATGATAATACTAACAGCAACAACAATATTATAAATGATAATGATAACAGAACACAACAAGGACAACAACAGCAACAACACGAACAACAACAACAACAATTTCAACAATAACGACTGGTTGTTGTTTTTTCCAAAACAGTATAACAACAGCAACAATAACAAAAAAACAACAAAGACGGCAAGGACAGCAGCAATATGGATAAACAATATCAACAATAATGACAACAACAGAACAACAACAACAAAAATAAGACAACAATGGTGATAAATAAGCAAATAAATGTAAAATATGAAGACACACATTCACACATACACCCACACATGCATAACAGAAATGCACCAGACATGCAGTTTCACATATATGAAAGCACAGTCAAATACATATAAACGTACATGAGCTCCAACACACACACACACACACACGCATTACCGTGCACCTCCTCTACCCCCCTCCTCCACACACTCATTTCTAGTCTAAGTATCGCAGCTTCCACGGCACACACACACACACACACACACACACACACACAAACACACACTCACAGAGATGAACACTTACTTGTACAAGCACATATGAAAGCACAGTCAAATACATATAAACGTACATGAGCTCCAACACACACACACACACACACACACACACACACATTACCTGAGAAAGGCACACACACACACACACACACACACACACACTCACACACACACACACACACACACACACACACACACACACAAGAACAACAATAGTGACAACAAGAAGAACAAAGACATCAAAATAGTATTCACAATAAGGACAATAATCGTAACAATACTAACGGCGACAACAACAACAACAACAGAGTAGAACAATAAGAATAACAATAACAACAAGGACTACAACCACAGCAGCAGGATAACAACACCAGCAACAACAGTTTTCAGTTTCAGTAGCTCAAGGAGGCGTCACTGCGTTCGGACAAATCCATATACGCTACACCACATCTGCCAAGCAGATGCCTGACCAGCGGCGTAGCCCAACGCGCTTAGTCAGGCCTTGATAAAAAAAAAAGGTGAATAGATAATAGATAAGCGTACATAAATAAGTAAATAAATACATAAATAGATAAATAAATAAATAATAATTATAATATAAAAAAAAAGAAAAAAAAAGGTAGTAATAATAATAAATAAATAAATGAATGAATAAATAGCAACAACAATAATGATAACAAGAAGGAAAGCAGCAGCAGCAACAACAACAACAGGAAAACTGCTATAACAATGAGGGCAACAACAACGACAACAACAATAACAATAACAAGGATAAAATTGACAACCACAGCAACAACATAACGAAAAAACAACAACAGCTATTATAAAAACAAGAACAACAACAACAGGAAAACAACAATAGCAATGAAGCCAAAAACACCCCCGGAAACGGAATAATGGCTGCCTACATGGCGGGGTAAAAAACGATCATACAAGTAAAAGCCCACTCTTGTACATACGAGTGAACGTGAGTTGCAGCCCACGAACGAAGAAGAAGAAGACGACGAAGATGAAGCCTACAACAATAACAACAAAAAAGGATAAAATCAACAACCACAGCAACAACATAAGGAAAACAACAACAGCTATAACAACAACAACAACAACAACAACAGGAAAACAACGACAGCAATGAAGCCAACAACAATAACAATAACAAGGATATAATCAACAACCACAACAACAACATAAGGAAAACAGCAACAGCTATAATAACAACAAGAACAGCAACAACAACAACAACAACAACAGGAAAATAACGACAACAATAGTGTCAACAAGAACAATAACAACAACAACAACATGAAAATGATGACTGCAACAAGGTCAACAGCAACGACAACAAGGACAATAACAACGACCATAACCACAATACACATAACACAATATCAATCTGATCATCCCTGGACGGGCACCTAATCCAACTTAGAAATAATAAATCAACAACTTGAAATAACATAAGATGAAAATAAGATAAAATAAAATGAAATGAAATACGATAATTGAAAAAAAAGAAAGATTTGCAGCGTTTGTAGTTAAGGCAATCTATTTCTGGTTGACCGGCTCTGTAAGTGCGGGGTTTTTTTTGTGTGGGTTTTTGTTACTAATTAGATAACGAATACATACGTGTGTGTGTGTGTGTGTGTGTGTGTGTGTGTGTGTGTGTGTGTGTGTGTGTGTGTGTGTGTAGTTAGCTTCTGTTTGTTGTGGTTGGGTTTTTTCCCGGCCTGAATACACACACGTGCAAAGCACTGTGAAAAGATGGGAAAACAAAGTTAAAAAAAAAAAAAAGAAAGAAAGAAAAGACAAGAAAATGGTGAAGCTATGTGTTCCGTGATCTTACATAAATCTAAGGCAAAAAAAAAAAAAAAAAAAAAAAAAAAGAAGAAGAAAAAGTAAAGCAGTGCAGGGCCTCCTTTGTTGAGTGGCATAATGGCGAACTATTAGTGCAAAATATGTGCGAACGGCTA
>NC_134899.1:44736509-44799009 GCF_041734735.1 Babylonia areolata | reverse complement strand
GAAAGCTTCGAGCTGCTTTGGAGACTATAACTCCGTGTTTCTTACGGCTGAATGTCGATGTCTTTATATGGCCGAAGGCAGTGGATGCTTGCAATAAGTGTTTTCATTCACTTAGACAGGCTACCAGCCAAATTAAATTACTGAGTTTCATCTGCCTTGCATGCGGCAGGAAGTACTGGACAACATGGTTACCAGTAACAGAGGAACACCTCTGACCTGTCGAATGTCTGTATTGATGAAAAGTCAGTAAATGATGCATGGCCAGCACTGTGTGTGTGTGTGTGTGTGTGTGTGTGTGTGTGTGTGTGTGTGTGTGTGTGTCCCCAAAGAAGTTATCGAAACGTACACGCGCATGTTTGTGTAATGTGTGTGTTTGTTTACGTGTGTGTCTGTGTGATATGTGTTGTGTGTATGTTATATGAGTGTGAGTTGTATAATGTGTGTGTGTGTGTGCGCGCGCGCGTGCGTGCGTGCGTGCGTGTATTGTGAGAGAGAGACAGACAGACAGACAGAGACAGAGAGAGACAGAGACAGAGAGAATGCGAAATGCGAATGCAAAATGTTTTATTCAGTTTTAGTCCAAGGCCTATACCTGAAGACATATTACACACATGCATCTTATGAAAGGAAAAAGAAGACAAATGTTAATGAATATATAGAAATGGTCTTTTTGAAGAGAGAGAGAGAGACAGAGAGACAGAGAGAGAGACAGAGACAGAGAGAGAAAAAAGAAAGAGTGGGTGGGTGGGCTAATGAGTACAAACCAGCACAAAGTATCATCGAGTGCAGAGAGAGAGAGAGAGAGACAGAGACAGAGAGACAGACAGAGAGAGCACTTATCAAACTATTGGTTTGCAAGCTTTTCCTGTGATTGAGAAATGTTTCTCCTTTGGAGATTATCACTTCCCAGTTTGCACGTACCTGTTATACAAGATTCATGTAAAATGTTGTGTAGCCATCACTCACGTTTCCAGCGGGCCCGCCCACTGAGAAATATCCACTAATCTACTTGACAAAACAACTCGAGCTGTTAACAGTTACTCACATCGCAGCGGCCAGCTAATGATATCAGTTCACGGAATCTTCCACTGTTCAAACATTCCCCACAGTGACAGAAATCAGGAAGAATGGGGATTCAAGGTTACCAATTTTCTGTTAACAGGCTTACTGGGAAATAACTGGATGCGTTTAGAAACGACCGCTTGAATCAGTCATTTCTGAACATATCTGAAAACCTGGGTCATTATCGCAAATGACTGATTTTCCAAACTGACTGTTGAAAATAAAAACAGAAAAAAAAACAATCATTGAAACAGCAGAACTTTATTTCCTGCCCTTCCTTTTCAGGCAAAGATATCACCACACAGCAAGCCTCTTTCGGTGGATCGATAAAAAGCACACACATGAATCACACCCAAAATCCACGGAGTGTGTGTGTATTTGTGTGTATATGTGTATGACTCTCAGAGTTAGGTGCTCATTGTACATTTTGTCATGATTTAGCTGAGATGTTGCTGTTGGTTTTTTTTGTATTACTCTTTTTGTCACAACAGATTTCTCTGTGTGAAATTCGGGCTGCTCTCCCCAGGGAGAGCGCGTCGCAACACTGAGATCGCCACACTTTTTTTTTTTTTCTTTTTTTTTTTTTTTTTTTTTTAGGCGGGGGGTGGGGGGTGGGGTCCTGCCTGCATATGATGTTTTTTTTTGTTTTTTTTTATCGAAGTGGATTTTTCTATTTTTTGTTTGTTTGTTTGTTTGTCAGGGACAACCCTTTTATTGCCGTGGGTTCTTTTACGTGCGCTAAGTGCATGCTGAATGACTAGCGTCCAGATCACCACTCAAGGTCTTGTGGAGGGGGAGAAATTACTGGCGACTCTGCCGGGATTCGAACCAGAGCGCTCAGATTCTCTCGCTTCCCAGGCGGACGCGTTACCTCCAGGCCATCACTCCACTTTGTTTCGTTTGATCATCGACCTTTGCTGGGGCTGGAGGAAGAATCTGGTGCACACAACATCACCACTTGTTCTGTTGCTGTGATCCTTCATCCAAGGATCTGTCATGGAGTGTGGAAACTGATATTTTGCTGTTATTGGTTAGATCGGATCGGGCCAGGCCCATTTTCATGTGCATGCTTGACAGGTTTTTGTAGATGAGATTCCCTTCGAAATGTCAGATCAAAGGGATCGTCTCAGAAATGTCCCCATCTCACTCTACTCTCTTTCATTTTCGAAAAGATGCGACAAAAAAATACTTGGGAAGTACTATGAGTGCAAAGAAATGGGTGCGATTGGTACTGCATTCAGTACGGGACTGTTCGATAGTTTACATCTGGGGTGCTGCGACAGAAAGTTGTCAAAAAATGTATTTGGCCAACTGTCGACATGTAGAACTAAAAGAACGACATATTGGCAGAAAAGTGCTATCGCCACGCAGTTCTTTTTGAGACACAGTACTACAGAGACGTGGCAATATACCTTTAACTCTCTCCATACGAACGGCGAAAGAGACGACGTTAACAGCGTTTCACCCCAATTACCATCATCAAAATATTGCAAGCGGAAGGCTCTTATACTGAAGAGGTGAATGTTGACAAAGAATACCACAATTCTGACGATGGAAGCTAAAGGTTGGGTCATTCAGACACCCACTGGACATCCGAGGGGTCTGTGTAGAGGAGAAGAGAGGACTGGCCGTACTGAGTGAGTTAAACAGTAGTGCTACCAACACGAATGGTTATTGAACGTTGTGATAACGACACGTAGCGCTAGTGACACTATCAGGCGGTACACCAAGAAACGTATGGAGTGCACCACTGTTCTGAGATATGAATGGCGTGTTGCACTGAACTAAACGGAAGTAAAATGTTTGACGTTGACAGGATCTAGTTATGCATGCGTGTGAATGACTGGTGTGAAAGGGCTTTGATTTGTCTCTGCACAGGATTCAGCGCTGTATGAATTATCATTATCATTATTATTATTATTATTATCTTTACATCTATCTTAGACTCCGGTTTTCGCAATCCAACAATCCTTACTCGTCCTATGTAGGATATGGTGATGCATGGGGTAAGAGGGGTGTAGGGAGGGGTAGGATAGTGGGGTGTAATTGGGATCAGCGAAGGGTGTGAGACAGGGGGAGGTGTAGGATGGGGGAGGTAGATGGGCGGAGTAGTGTGGGTGAGACAGAGGTGGGTAAGAGGACAGGGGGAGTTGTGGAGTGGAGAGGGGTAGGACAGGGAGGTGGTAGGTTAGTGGGGAGCAGATTAAGGTAGGGGTGCCGTAGAGGGCTGGGAGGGATACGGGGGGTAGGTTGGAGGATAGAGTGGGATGGAAGGGCAGTGTGATGCCAGGGGACAGGTTTTCACTCTCTTCTTTTTTCGCCTTGAGCTGGTTTATCGTTGCATCACAATGCACTGAAATGCGATACCATCATCATCATCACACCCCATTCCCGGTGTCTTAACTCTGCCTTCCAGTCCCCGCCCTACAGTATTCTTCTCTACCTTCTAATCCAAAAATAATCCCGCCCCCACCCCTCCCCCAGTCCCCCTTCCCCCTCCAAAATATCTACTCTACCTCCTAGTCTCACCCCCAGTATGAATGAATGAATGAATGACATGGATACTTGTAAAACGCCTATCATCTAAGCTCCAAGCGCTTTTCAAACATGGTGTCACCACCAGCATCCTACTGTACCCCCACGTCCCCCCAACCCCCTTAGAGTGGGGTAGGGGTAGGAAAAAGGTGGTGAGTCGGAGGGTGACGGGGGAAGAGTAGGGGAGAAAATACGACAGGGGAGGTAATATGGGGGAGGGCGTTGCGGTGGGAGGGTAGGAAAGGGGATAAGGAATTGTGAGGGGGAAGAGGGTAGGGGATACGGGTGGGTGGGAGGGTAGGAAAGGGGATAAGGAATTGTGAGGGGGAAGAGGTGGGGCATGGCTGCGGGTGGGGATAGGGGTGGGTGGGTGGGTAGGACATGTGAGGGGGGATAGGCAGGAGGGGAATAGTGGGACAGAAGGAAGGCGATATGAGGGGTGTTAGATAAGGACAGGAGAGGTGGTGGGTGGTGGTGGGGGGGGGGTGCGGGGGGGGGGGAGAGTAGTGTAGGGGATGGGATGGGAGATGAGTAGTAGAGGTGAGGGGGTGGGTGGGGAGAACGTAGGACAATGAAGGTGTTATTGGAGGTGGGGTGGTGGGGGGAGGGTAGTGTAGGGGATGGGATGGGAGATGAGTAGTAGAGGTGACGGGGTGGGTGGGGAGAACGTAGGACAATGAAGGTGTTATTGGAGGTGGGGTGGTGGGGGGAGGGTAGTGTAGGGGATGGGATGGGAGATGAGTAGTAGAGGTGAGGGGGTGGGTGGGGAGAACGTAGGACAATGAAGGTGTTATTTGAGGTGGGGGTGGTGGGGGGGGGAGGGGAGGGCGTATAACAGGACGGGGGGAGTGATAGGGAAGCATGTATGTGTGTGTGTGTAGGGGGGGTCGGGGGCGTGCCGGGGGGGGGGGGAGTGTGGGGGGTGGAGTACCTCAGGTCTATATGTCTTAGGTCTGTACCTCGATCCCCCCCTCCTTTACCCATCTCCCCAAATCATTTTTGGTAGGTCTACATTCCCCAGGCACATGTTCAAACAGATCTGTATTTGTTTCAACATGCATACACGTTTGGGTAGTGTAGTGCTCAGTAGTGCTCAGTGGTCAAACCAAGTGAATATCGCATAAGAAAATACTCATGATGCAAAACAAAAGGAACATAAACCAAGCTACACATTTATGGGAAGTGCTAAGTACTGGTCATTGAACCAGGCAAAGAAGTCTTGATATTGCATGAATATGATGAAATATGATGAATATGATAAAATACCACGCCACATTCTGATAGCTTCTGGTTTCCATAACCCACCTAACACTTACATGGATTATGTCATTTGTAACGTGCGATGTGATCTTCTGCATGTGTACACACACGAAGGGGGCCCAGGCACTAGCAGGTCTGCACATCTGTTGACCTGAGAGATGGTAAAAAACAGTCCACCATTGACCCACCAGGCGCCATGACCAGGATTCGAACCCCGGACCCTCAGATTGAAAGTCCAACGCTTTAACCACTCAGGCATTGTACCAGTCAAAAGGTAGTCATAAAATGTCTTTCCTTATTTTACTGTCCCTGTGAAGTCCTGTCATAAACCTTTTATCTTTCTTCCAGCAGATCAGGCGTGACGATTCCACACTCCACAACACATCATGCTCAAGAACTCATTCCTGAACTTGGTGCCTGTGAAACAGTAGAGCAGAAAGTTTACGGCGCTGTTGGTGTACCACAGCAGAACAGTCACTGCCAGAGCCAGTTCAGAAATGGCCGACATCCTGGGATCGTCGGTCAGCTGGTCCCCACAGTAACTGACCCACAGCATGTCCACACACACCGGCAAGCTCAACAAGACGAACATGCAGGACAGGGCCAGAACCATCACTGTCGTCTTAGAAGCACGCTTCCTGCGACTGTCTTTGTGTCCTGGAGTGTTGGAGATGGCGTACACGGTGCTGGAGGCAGCCGCGGCAGAGGCCGAGGCCTTGAACAAGCTCAGTGACAAGATGATGTCGCACACTACCAGACAGAGAGAGGGGAAGATAGAGCTGATGACCACGTCTACCCACCCCGCCACCACGGCCAAGGAACTGTTGCGTAGTGACTGGTGGTCACAGTAGTTGCCGGAATCATTCCCCGCGCCAAGCACCATAGGTAAGTGGATGGCGCACGCGGAGAAGACCACAACGGCGATGATCATCCACGTTCGGCGCTGGGAACACACCATCCTCACTTTGTGCGGCCACTTCACCGCCACCATCCTCTCCACCGTGACGCAGATCAGCAGCCACGCCGATATGGTTCCCATGGCGTACGTCAACCATGTCTGGATCATGCATACCAAGGGAGTTGCCTCCACGTTAAACCCGTACAACAACCAATCACGTACCGCACCGACGTACAGCACCAGGAAGTCCGACACGGCAAGGGCCATAAGCATCAGGCGTTGCGAGGAGGAGTTGCGGTCCTTGAAGCGACGCATGACCAGGATGGTGGTCAGGTTTCCGAACCCTCCCAGCAGGAGAAGGCCTGGCGTGTAGAATTTCCAGAGGATCATGGCTGCTTGCTGTTCCGGGAATATCGTGGTCGTGTCTGTCGCGTTGTTGAAGGATGCTGTGGTTTCGGAGACTCCAGGAATAATGGTTGTGGTGTTATTCATGTTGATCCGTCCTCTTGCTGATCAGTCTGTAGCATATGGATTTTTTGTCAGAAATATTGTTTTACAAACAGACAAAAAGAGTAAGCAAACGCACAATCAACTGCTGAAACAGACCAGAGAAGAAACAACAAATAGTCATACTTGGAAAGATTTTGTCAAATATGGATACTTAAATTACCCTAATTATCCTAAAAAAAAAATAATGATAAAAAAACAAACAAAATCACACAGATCCAGGACCTATGATGGTTTAATTGCCAGGCCATTTGTCAATGAAATGGAGTGAGCATAACAAAATATGATTGTGTAAGTGCCCGCGTGTGTGTGTATGTGTGTGCGTGTGCGTGCGTGCGTGCGTGTGTGTGTGTGTGTGTGTGTGTGTGTGTGCGTGTGCGTGCGTGTGTGCGTGTGTGTGTGTGTGTGTGTGTGGATATAGATAAACGCACTATAAAACAGCAATCATGATATTGCACTCACACATTTTGTTTCACTTTAAAGTTTTGAATCAACAAGTTTTTCAACAAATCCTTTGTTCACCTTGGCAAACAACAGAGCAAGTTTTAACATGGTGGCTGTTTGCAATACTCATGAGACTGATGGCGGGTCATTCAAAATGGTACTGTCCTGAAGTAAAGAGGACTTATTACGTAAATCAGTATTACTGACTGTAGTATTTCTGACATGTAAGGTGGTGGTATCATCAGCAAACATTTTGCATGATGCCTTTGTCGATAACGGTATGCCGTTTATTGTACAGAAAATAGAATAGGTTCCAAACCAGAACCTTGAGGTGTACCGTTGTTATGAGGTAATAACGCAGAATTAAAATGCTAGCTCAGGCAATTTGTTTTATTACAGAAGGCAAAAGAATCGAAGGATAAACAATAGATATTTGATATCCATAAGAGAAGTATAATTGTGATCGATCACATCAAAGGGCTTTGCAAAAATCAGCACAAAAAAAGAGTTCCAGTGATATCGTCATCCTTTATATTGGTAAGCCGTTGATCACAAAGTTTGCTAATGCAGTGTGAGATGAGTGACGAGGTCTTAAACCACACTGCTTTAGATGAAACAATTTAAAATGATTAAAACAATGCATAATGTGTTTATCAATATGCTATTCGCAACGTTTAAACAGAACTGACAAAATAGAAACTCGTCTTTAGTTTTAATGTTCACAACGATCACCATTCATGAAATACGTATAACTTAAAAAGTTTTAAGCGTCTTTGAAATGTGTGTGTGTGTGTGTGTGTGTGTGTGTGTGTGTGTGTGAACAAATAGACAAGTAAACAAGCAAACAAACAAACAAATGAATAGATAAATAAATACATGAATAAATGAATAAATAAATGAGAATGGTACATTAAGGAAAGGGAAGAGAAAAAGCGACTGACCTGTCTCAACCTTTCAGGTAGAAACTTCGTGGGTAGCAAGTTAAATTCAGGAAGTCGTCTGTTACAGAATGAAGTCCAAGTTACTTATATAGCATGCCACATCATGTCCAACCCACAGACCAGATCCAATGATATTTTGTTTGAAAAATTAAACGCACCCAGGTGTGAAATATTGGAACAGTTGGTGCATGCAAACACTGCAATAATGCCAGCACCTTGTCACAGAACCCAGGAAAACAGTGTATCGGAGTCTCAATTTGCCCGACTTCTCTGTGGACATGCACGAACAGATAAACCAAGGATGTTATATAGTGAACTGTTTGGTCTGTTTTATTGACTTCAGATCACAGGCGCGTGAGGGTAGAGGAGGAAGAGGAAGCTTAGAGAGAGAGAGAGAGAGAGAGAGAGAGAGAGAGAGAGAGAGAGAGAGAGAGAGATTAATATAGAATGAATGAACGGATTTTCATTAATGAGGGAAGCGCAATAAGCAAAAATCATGTTTCTTTACAACTTTAAATCCAGCCCGCGGCGTAACGAGAAAAGATTAGAGAGGAAAAACAACAACAACAACAAACAAACAAAAATGACACTGAAAGAAGCTTGTAATTACTGAATCACAAACAGACAGACGGACAGACAGATAGAGACCAACAGATATACAAATACAAACAGACAGCCCTTTGCCATACTGGCGCGAAAACAATGGGTTTGGGCCCAGTGGAAGTGGAACTACAGGCACGAGAGGGAAGCCTTAGGACATGGCCCCCAAGGCAATACGTATGTACATGTCTTGCTGTCAATGTTTGTGGACTTAAGTTAATAAGCCCTTATTTGGCCCAGCCGAAACAATATCGTTTTATTGATTTGTCAGGAATTAAGTTTAATGAAAGCAACCGAACGAGAGAAAAAAAAGCACCGTGGATTTAATGTATGAAATAAATAAAAACAACAGAAATACATAAAAACTAAACGGTCACACAGAAAAGTGGAAACAAAAGATTCTTTGTGCTGTGTGCTTCAAGTCTTAAAGTTTTTTCCGTATTGTAAGTTTCTGTCTGAGGGTCAAGACACACATGACAATGAGAGGGAGGGTTGTGCTGCCACTTGATGAAAACGAAACGGTAACAGATGAGAAGTGTTTGTAATGACTTCTGATATAAACGTTCACTTGTTTTATGTTTTTCTTCTTTTCGTGGTGTTGCAGTTGATGAAACTACACTGTTGCAAATTCAATAAATTCATTACTGATTTTTTTCTGAATTTGTAGATACTTGGGTACTCCCAAATGTGGACTGTATTACGTTTTTAGACAATTCAGGCATCAGTCAGGAGAATTCAGGCATCAGTCAGGGTATGCTTCTTTAACCATTCTTGTAATAATAGCACATTCACAGTTTGCGCAAGGTAACATCGCATTTCAGTGTCAGGTTCAGTTTCTCAGGGAGGCGTCACTGCGTTCGGAAAAATCCATATGCGCTACGCCACATCTGCTAGGCAGATGCCTGACCAACAGGGTAGCCCAACGCGCTTTGTCAGGCCTTCAGCGCGTGCATATCTATTATGTGTACCTGTCACAGTTGACTTATTCCACGGAATTTTTCCAGAGGCAACACTTTTGTAACCATGGGTTCTTTTTCAGTGTGCCAAGTGCGTGCTGCACATGGGACCTCGGTTTATCGTCTCACCTGATTGACTAGTCACTTAACATCGTAAATTTCTTATATTAAGAAGATATGTACACCAAACCACACACGTGAATAAAAGCTATAAATGGTGATTCAAAGAATACGGAGTATGGAACATGTGTGGGAGAGAGAGGCTGTCTTAATTGCATAAAGGATTGTGTGAAAAGACATGTTTTCATCATCAGACAACATCCCCTTTCTTGATATTATTGCACATTTTCTTTCTTTTGTGTGCTGATTTCCGTTGTAACTTTAAGTGGTGGGACTTGATTTTTGTCTTCGATCGCCATACAGTTTCCTGAGGTTTTTTGTTAGTTAATTTGTTTGATTGTTGTTGTTGTTGCTATTGTTGTTGTTTTACTCTGCCCGAGATGGTTTCAATGAACAGTTTCACTCTGTCAGCACGTTACTAGTATTTATTTGCAACACATACATACTTTTAAAATCAGTGCATGCTTATCAGTAAATACTTTGTCGCTCTGCCGCAAGATATTTCTATCTGTGCACAACACTTTAGGGTGTGTGTGGCCTTCTTGCTTGATAGGAAATGGGAGTGGGGGTTGGTGTAGAGATGGGGAGGCTGGCATCGTGTAGTATATGTTTGTGAAGACCCACACTCACAGATCTAGTTTAGCCCCGGGGGTTTCTGTTCGAAGATTGGAAGAGGGATGTCTATTTCATAATCTGTGTTTGGAAATGGAACTGATGTGTTTTAGTTGTGTTTCCATATGAATTTTGCATCATTTGTTTGCTTGCTTGCATGTTTGCGTGTGGGTCTGCGTGTTTGCAAGCGTATGTGTACACGTATGTATATGTGTGTGTGTTTATGTGTCTGTGTATGTGTGTTAATGTATGTGTGTTAGTAAGTGTGTTAGTGTGTTAGTGTGTGTGTATGCGTCGCGCACACACACGAAGCACGCTCTCGTGCATACGTTTTGAGGCCAGTATCTAAAACCACAGGTATCACGTTTTCGATAACATCCGTCGTTTAATGCATTTTCACAGAGCGACGGTAACTCCGACATAACCGATTTGCCAAGCTCCGTTTACAAGCCACTGGAATCGCTCCGCGTTGTTTGCCTCCATCAGTTTGTTCAAATATTCACAAGCGGCTGCATTTCATTTTGATTCTCCGCCCTGGCATGATCGGTGGTTCGGACCTGTCACCCTGTATAAATGACCGTGGACTGAACGTTTTAGCACTCAACGTGCATCGGCCGTCAGTTGCTCTTGTCTGGTTCAGTTTGACCATCCGTGTGGCTGCTGACTGCTGCTTCATAGTTATAACAGGTCAGTGTGTTTGTATGTGTGTGTGTGTGTGTGTGTGTGTGTGTTGTGTGCACGTGCCCGCGTTTCTGAGTGTGTGTGTGTGTGTGTGTGTGTGTGTGTGTGTGTGTGTGTGTGTGTAGTAGTAGTAGTAGTAGTAGTAGTCTTCAGTTTAACGTCTTTCACTTTAAGTGATAGACGGAAAAAAAAGGGGGTGGGGGGGGGGGAGCTGAGGGGTGGAGGGAGGGGCGTGGAGTGGGAACAGTATTGGACAGAGGGTGAAGAATGGTGTGTGTGTGTGTGTGTGTGTGTGTGTGTGTGTGTGTGTGTGAAAATGGATAGATTACGTTTTCTAACAGAGTGGTAGGAGGGGGGCATTGGGAGGGGGAACACAAGTGTATTGAATACATTCTGGTAGCCAGATACATACATACACAAGCACATACATACGTATGTACCTGCATACTAACATACATGCATACATAGATGAATGGATGCATAGAAAATTAGACAGAATGGTAGGCAGAGTTTCATATTCACATTTGATTAATCCTTTTTCAGTTCGTTTTTTTTTCTCCTCGAAATCTTGATCTGTTGTTTGTTGGTTTGCTCAACTGTTTAGTTTTCACGGCTCGCTTTTCTGCTCTTCTTTTGACAAAAGACGTGGCATGTCTCAATCAGTAGGCTGACGACGAGGGGAATGTAACAACCCAGTACGAGTTACACCAGAGCCCCTGGCCTTGGAACCCCCACAGCTCAGTGTTCCCGACCTGGACAGATAAACAGACATGATGTTTGTATGCTGTATCTACAGACTGATCAGCAAGAGGACGGATCAACATGAATAACACCACAACCACCATTCCTGGAGTCCCCCAAACCACAGCATCCTCCAACAACGGGACAGACACGACCACGACATTCCCGGAACAGCAAGCAGCCATGATCCTCTGGAAATTCTACACGCCAGGCCTTCTCCTGCTGGGAGGGTTCGGGAACCTGACCACTATCCTGGTCATGCGTCGCTTCAAGGACAGCAACTCCTCCTCGCAACGCGTCATACTTATGGCCCTTGCCGTGTCGGACCTCTTGCTGTTGTACGTCGGCGCGTTACGTGATTGGTTGTTCTACGTGTTTAACGTGAAGGTGAACCCAATGCTGTGCAAGGTCGCGATTTGGTTGTTATACGTCATGGGAACCGTATCGGCGTGGCTGTTGGTCTGTGTCACCGTGCAAAGAATGGTGGCGGTGAAGTGGCCGCACAAAGTGAGGATCGTGTGTTCCTTGCGCCGAACGTGGATGATCATCACCGCTGTGGTCTTTTCTGCATGCATCATCCATTTCCCTGTTTTGATGGACACAGGGGTCGCTTACAGCAGTTACTGTGACCACCAATCAGAACTGCGCGACAGTGACTCTGTCGAAAGGGATTGGGTAGACATTTCCATCTCCTGCATTATCCCCTCTGTGTGTCTCGTGGTGTGTGACGTCATTCTGTCCCGCACCTTGTTCAAATCCTCTGCTTCTTCTGCAGCTGTTTCCAGCACCGTGTACGCCATCTCCAACACTCCTGGGCACAGCGACAGTCGCAGGAAGCGGGCTTCCAAGACGACGGTGATGGTTCTGGCCCTGTCCTGCACGTTCATCTTGTTGACCTTGCCTGTGTGTGTGTACATGGTATGGGTCAGGAACACTGGGAACCAGCTGACCAACGATCCCAGACTATTGGCCATTTCGGAACTTGCGCTGACAGTGACCACTCTTTTGTGGTACACCAACAGTGCTATCAACTTTCTGCTCTACTGCTTCACGGGCTCCAAGTTCAGGAAGGAGTTCTTGACCATGATGTGCTGCAGTGTGAGGAATCACCACACCTGATCTGTTGAGGGGAAAGTGTGTTGGGGCTTCACAGGGATAGAGAAACGAGCAGAGTATCGTATGACTCTTCTCACATTTCCGAACAGCTTTCCAAATCATGTTCAGACTCCAGACACCTCTCTTGACCGTGTTGGAGTTTTAACACTACAAATGTCATTGCATCTTCAGTAAAAACAACTTAAACAGTGCTTCGTCTTCAGCAAAATTCAAGTTTATAATCTTTTCTAAACCTTTGAAGATACCCTGACGGAAAGCAAACGTGTTGAATATTTGTTAAAACGTTCAACCGGAAAGGAAATCGAAATGCACAAAGAAAACTTATGGTAATAACCGACAAAATGAGAACAATTTATCTTCTCAGCAACACCATACCACAAGACTGCTTTCCCTTTATTAGGACTACTGTGCCTATAATTCATGCGGCATAATCACAGAAGACCATCAGTATGTTTGGAGAGGACCACAATGTTCAAGACTGGAACATCAGTTCATGCGAATCATCAAATCTATTAAAGACAGTACAGGACCTTATGCAAGATACATGAAGTAGTCTGAAATTTTATATTGACCCAGAAACCTGTTTGGACTAGGTACCCATCAGTGTACATCTGATCAACGTGCTGTCACGTCAGTTGTGTCAATGATCCCCGACCAATTCTGGAATCTCCCGAACTCTCACCCACTGTGCAGTGACAGTGGGTCCCTGAATCTTGTCACTGACAACACTGAGAAGAGGAGCTGATCTTCATTCAGTGACAACCTGAACACCGTGGCACGACAAACACGTTCTTTTAGCGCAACCCACACCACTCTCTAACTGAACGGGGGTGACAAAGAAGGAGGGGGTAAGGCGTACATACCTTGAATTGTCTTGAGACGTGACAGTGAGAGCATTGTCGAATTCAGCCTTTGTCCTGAACCAGTACCCTACACTGCCACTGAAGTAGACTGCGCTGGCTGCCTTGTGAAATCTACGAAAAAGAAGGCAATGGGGGTGGAACTGGTCCAAGCAACGAGAGAGCCATGATAAATGCCCTACTAAAACAAAATCTGCAGCAAGTTCAGGCAGACAGGAAATTTGTCCACACCATGGACACAGTCACTGGTCATTACCCTCCCCAAGAAAGGAAACTTACAACTGTGCAAAACTCCTGCACGATCAGCTTCATCTCCCACCCACACAATGATAATCAGACTGAAGTCACAAGCAGAAGCAATCATTGCTGAGGAACAGGCGTGCATCAGAGCAGTGTGCTGTACTGTGGAACAGACTTTCAATCTTGGATACTGTGGGAGAGGCACCTGAATACGCTAGACTTCCACCACGTTTTCTTGGACTTCAAGTTTCAAGATTCTAGGAGGTATCAGTAGTATTAACAGATCCATAAACGCACACACACACACGCGCGCGCGCGCGCACACACACACATGCATGCATGCATGCACAGACATGGTAGGCATCCTTCAGTCTCAGAAGACTATGGAGTTGCGCTCTAGGTGTTTATTCTGGTACAGCGTCGGGTGTGGCTGGCCAGTCCGACACAGGAATGACAGTCCCTGTGGCAGAGGGCACGCTGGTCTGTCTGCCTGGGCTGCAGCCTTTCTTCTCGTTCTCTTTTCCTCGTGCTGCTGAGCGAGTGTCTCTTCGAACTTGGAAAGACCTTTCTGCACAGTCTGTCTCCAGGCTGACTGTTCGGGGGCTGTTGCTTCCCAGTTGTTCTGGTCGATGTTCAAGGCTTTTAGGTCCCTCTTGCACACGTCTTTGAATCGCAGCTGTGGTCTGCCTGTGGGACGTTTGCCCTGCACAAGTTCTCCGTAGAGGAGGTTCTTGGGGATCCGTCCGTCGTCCATGTGCACGACATGGCCGAGCCAGCGCATACGTCTCTGTTTCAGCAGCGTGTACATGCTGGTGCATCCAGCTCTTTCCAGGACAGTGTTGTTTGGGACCTTGTCCTGCCAGGTGATGTTCAGAATGCATCGGAGGCTACACATGTGAAAAGCATTGAGCTTTTGCTCTTGTCGGGCATGCAAAGTCCAGGACTCGCTGCCATACAGGAGGGTGCTCATGATGCAGGCTCTGTAGATTTCGATCTTTTTGTGCTCAGTCAGCTTGCTGTTGTTCAATGCTTTCTTTGTCAGTCTGGTCATGGTGGTAGCCACCTTGCCGATGCGCCTGTTGAGCTCTGCGTCAAGTGAGAGGGTGTCTGAGATAGTTGAGCCCAGATAAACGAAGTCGTGGACGACATCCAGTTCAAGGTCATTGATGCTGATGGCTGGGGGAGAGTCCACGTCTTGTCCCATGACCTGTGTTTTCTTCAAGCTAATGGTAAGCCCGAAGTCTTGGCAGGCATTGCTGAAGCGATTCATGAGCTGATGTAGGTCCTTGGCTGAGTGGGCAGTTACTGCTGCGTCATCTGCAAAGAGGAAGTCACGCAGGCACCTCAGCTGGACTTTACTCTTGGCTCTTAGTCTGGAGAGGTTGAAGAGCTTTCCATCTGTCCTGGTTCAGTGGTAGATACCTTCAGCTGCAGGACCAAATGCGTGTTTCAACATCACAGCAAAGAAGAATGCACAGACATATACACACGCATAAACACACACACACACACACACACACACACACACATACATACGCACCCGTGCACCGTCAATTCCACAAAAATGAAAACTGAGCAGATTAAAGCAAGATTTCGAGGTGTATGACAGGGTTTGACATGCTGCTTTGCGATCGACCATCAGAATGTACATCAATCCCAGCATGATGAGGACCACTGAGTACCTCTATAAAGTGCAGAGAATGTGAATTCTTGTTTTTCGTATTGATATTTCATTCATCCTTTTCAGTTTGTATTCTAAAACAAATCTCATTCTCTTGTTTGTTCGCTCGGTTGTTTAATTTCCACTGTTTTGCTTATATTTTCATTTTTTGTAAACATAATACAATGTTGTATCAACAGGCTGAAAATAAGGGGAATCCTGTGGAACAGCCAAAATACGTACTGCACCAGAGCCAGCGACTGTGGAATCCCCTACACATCAGTGTGTCCAAACCAGATGTCTATGTGCTGTATCTACATAATACAAAGCAGCAAGAGGACGGATCAACATGAATAACACCACAACCACCATTCCTGGAGTCCCCCAAACCACAGCATCCTTCAACAACGGGACAGACACGACCACGACATTCCCGGAACAGCAAGCAGCCATGATCCTATGGAAATTCTACACGCCGGGCCTTCTCCTGCTGGGAGGGTTCGGGAACCTGACCACCATCCTGGTCATGCGTCGCTTCAAGGACCGCAACGCCTTCTCGCAACGCGTCATACTTATGGCCCTTGCCGTGTCGGAACTCTTGCAGTTATACGTCGGCGCGTTACGTGATTGGTTGTTCTTCGTGTTTAACGTGAAGGTGTCTTCGATGCCGTGCAAGGTCGGGATATGGTTCACATACGTCATGGGAACCGTATCGGCGTGGCTGTTGGTCTGTATCACTGTGCAAAGAATGGTGGCGGTGAAGTGGCCGCACAAAGTGAGAATTGTGTGTTCCTTGCGCCGAACGTGGATGATCATCACAGCTGTGGTCTTTTCTGCATGCATCATCCATTTCTCTGTTTTGATGGACACAGGGGTCGCTTACAGCATTTACTGTGACCACCAGTCAGAGTTGCGCGACAGTGACTCCATCTTAAGGGGATGGGTGGACATTTCCATCTCCTGCATTATCCCCTCCCTCATCCTCGTGGTGTGTGACGTCATTCTGTCCTTCACCTTGTTCAAATCCTCTGTATCTGCTGCAGCTGTGTCCAGTACCGTGTACGCTATCTCCAACACTCCTGGGCACAGCGACAGTCGCAGGAAGCGTGCTTCTAAGACAACAGTGATGGTTCTGGCCCTGTCCTGCACGTTCATCGTGTTGACCTTGCCTGGTGCTGTGTACATGGTATGGGTCAGTTACTTTGGGGACCAGCTGACCAACGATCCCAGACTATTGGCCATTTCGGAACTTGCACTAACAGTGACCACTCTCTTGTGGTACACCAACAGCGCTATCAACTTTCTGCTCTACTGCTTTACAGGCTCCAAGTTCAGGAAGGAGTTCTTCAGCATGGTGTGCTGCAGTGTCAGAAATCACCACCCCTGATCTGTTCAGGGGAAAGTGTGTTGGGGCTTCACAGGGAGAGAGAAACCAGCAGAATATCATATGACTCTCCTCGCATTTCTGAACAGCTTTCCAAATCATGTTCAGACTCCAAACACCTCTCTTGACTCTGTGGGAGATTTAACACTGCAAATGTCATTGCATCTTCAGCAGAAACAACTTAAACTGTACTTCACCTTCAGCAAAATTCAATATATAATCTTTTCTAAAATTATGAAGATCCCCTGACAGAAACAAACGTTAGATATTGAACTGGAAAGGAAATGGAAGAGCACTAAGGAATCTTACAGTAATAACTAGACAAAATGATAATAGTTCATCTTATCAGCAGCCCCATACCAAGAAACTGCTATCCCATTATCAGGGCTACTATGCTTACAATTTATGCAGTATATTGACAGAAGACCCACCAGTATGCTTAGAGAGGACCAAAGTATTCGAAACTAAGAGTAACGATAGAACAAAAGTTCACGTGAATTATAGAATCTATAGAAGATACGTGCAAGTACATGAAATAGTCTTAAAATTTCTAATGACCCAGAAACCTGTTTGGATTAGGCACCCATCAGTGTACAGCTGATCAACGTGCTGTCACGTCAGTTGTGTTAATGATCCCTGACCAATTCTGGAATCTCCCGAACTCTCACCCACTGTGCAGTGACAGTGGGTCCCTGAATCTTGTCACTGACAACACTGAGAAGAGGAGCTGATCTTCATTCAGTGACAACCTGAACACCGTGGCACGACAAACACGTGCTTTTAGCGCAACCCACACCACTCTCTAACTGAACGGGGGTGACAAAGAAGGAGGGGGTAAGGCGTACATACCTTGAATTGTCTTGAGACGTGACAGTGAGAGCAGAGAGCCTTGTCGAATTCAGCCTTTGTCCTCAGCCAGTCCCTACACTGCCATTGAAGTAGACTGAATTGGTTGGAGGTAGGAGGTATCAGTAGTATTAACAGATCCATAAGCGCCACACACACACACACACACACACACACAACGTCGATTCCACAAAAATGAAAATTGAGCAGATTCAAGCAAGATTTCGAGGTGTATGACAGGGTTTGACATGCTGCCTTTCAATCGACCATCAGAATGTGCATCAATCCGAACGACGACTGAGTACCTCTATAAAGTGCAGAGAATATGAATCTCGGTTTTTTGTATTGATATTTCATTCATCCTTTCCAATTTGTATTCTAAAACAAATCTCATTCTCTCATCCACTGTTTTGCTTGTATTTTCCTTTTTTGTAAATATATTATAATGTTGTACCGGCCTTCCCAAATACCTGTTAGACAGACTCCAAAGAATTCAGAATAACGCTGCCAGACTCATTTGCAGAGCTTCTAAATTTGACCATGTTTCTCCTCTCCTTCAGTCTCTCCACTGGTTGCCTGTTTCTGATCGAATAGACTATAAGCTATCCACTCTGACCTTTTCAGCAGTCAACGGATCTGGCCCCAAATATCTTTCTGAACTCATCCATATCTATACCCCGTCTCGCCAGCTCCGTTCTTCCTCTGATACTCGACTTCTCAGGATACCTCACGTCAGAAGTAAGACCTATGGACACAGATCGTTTTCTTT
This sequence comes from Babylonia areolata, assembly GCF_041734735.1. Lineage (NCBI taxonomy): Eukaryota > Metazoa > Mollusca > Gastropoda > Neogastropoda > Buccinidae > Babylonia > Babylonia areolata. The sequence goes on along the minus strand of NC_134899.1, from coordinate 44,780,777 downwards.
TCAATCGCCAAAGACGTGGAACAAGCTCCCGGATAACCTCCGTCATTCTGATTCCCTCGCATCTTTTAAATCTCGTCTCAAAACTCACCTTTTCCCTCAGCAATAAGTTCAATTGTGGCAGGTCCACAACTACATGCATGTATATGAATGTGTATTGCGTGTGCGTGTGTCTATGTAAGTTTGTGCCTGCCTATGTGTGCGTATGTGTTAGGGTAGCTGTTAGATACACATGTATGTTAAAATGTATGTATGCAGTGTGTGTGTGTGTGTGTGTGCGTGCGCGCGCGCGTGTGTGTGTGTGTCTGGTCACATTTTGGTGTGTGTATGTAACATAGATATGTTTTATGCTATCAAAAGCGTTTTTGTAAAGCACCTAGAGCAGATTTCTGGATAGTGTGCTATATAAGTATCCATTATTATTATTATTATTATTATTATTATCAACAGGCTGAAAATGAGGGGAAACCAGTGGAACAGCCAAAATACGTACTGCACCAGAGCCAGCGACTGTGGAATCCCCTACACCTCAGTGTGTCCAAACCAGATGTCTATGTGCTGTATCTACATAATACTAAGCAGCAAGAGGACGAATCAACATGAATAACTCCACAACCACCATTCCTGGAGTCCCCCAAACCACAGCATCCTCCAACAACGCGACAAACATGACCACGACATTCCCGGAACAGCAAGCAGCCATGATCCTCCGGAAATTCTACACGCCGGGCCTTCTCCTTCTGGGAGGGTTCGGGAACCTGACCACCATCCTGGTCATGCGTCACTTCAAGGACCGCAACGCCTTCTCGCAACGCGTCATACTTATGGCCCTTGCCGTGTCAGACCTCTTGCATTTGTACGTCGGCGCGTTACGTGATTGGTTGTCCTATGTGTTTAACGTGAAGGTGTCTTCGATGCCGTGCAAGGTCGGGATATGGTTCACATACGTCATGGGAACAGTATCGGCGTGGCTGTTGGTCTGTGTCACTGTGCAAAGAATGGTGGCGGTGAAGTGGCCGCACAAAGTGAGAATTGTGTGTTCCTTGCGCCGAACGTGGATGATCATCACAGCTGTGGTCTTTTCTGCATGCATCGTCCATTTCCCTATTTTTTTATTCACTGGGGTCGCTTACAGCATTTACTGTGACCACCAGTCAGAGTTGCGCGACAGTGACTCCATCTTAAGGGGTTGGGTGGACGTTTCCATCTCCTGCATTATCCCCTCCCTCAGCCTCGCAGTGTGTGACGTCATTCTGTCCTTCACCTTGTTCAAATCCTCTGTATCTGCTGCAGCTGTGTCCAGTACCGTGTATGCCATCTCCAACACTCCTGCGCACAGCGACAGTCGCAGGAAGCGTGCTTCTAAGACGACAGTGATGGTTCTGGCCCTGTCCTGCACGTTCATCGTGTTGACCTTGCCTGGTGCTGGGTACATGGTATGGGTCAGTTACTTTGGGGACCAGCTGACCAACGATCCCAGACTATTGGCCATTTCGGAACTTGCACTAACAGTGACCACTCTCTTGTGGTACACCAACAGCGCTATCAACTTTCTGCTCTACTGCTTTACAGGCTCCAAGTTCAGGAAGGAGTTCTTCAGCATGGTGTGCTGCAGTGTCAGAAATCACCACCCCTGATCTGTTCAGGGGAAAGTGTGTTGGGGCTTCACAGGGAGAGAGAAACCAGCAGAATATCATATGACTCTCCTCGCATTTCTGAACAGCTTTCCAAATCATGTTCAGACTCCAAACACCTCTCTTGACTCTGTGGGAGATTTAACACTGCAAATGTCATTGCATCTTCAGCAGAAACAACTTAAACTGTACTTCACCTTCAGCAAAATTCAATATATAATCTTTTCTAAAATTATGAAGATCCCCTGACAGAAACAAACGTTAGATATTGAACTGGAAAGGAAATGGAAGAGCACTAAGGAATCTTACAGTAATAACTAGACAAAATGATAATAGTTCATCTTATCAGCAGCCCCATACCAAGAAACTGCTATCCCATTATCAGGGCTACTATGCTTACAATTTATGCAGTATATTGACAGAAGACCCACCAGTATGCTTAGAGAGGACCAAAGTATTCGAAACTAAGAGTAACGATAGAACAAAAGTTCACGTGAATTATAGAATCTATAGAAGATACGTGCAAGTACATGAAGTAGTCTTAAAATTTCTAATGACCCAGAAACCTGTTTGGATTAGGCACCCATCAGTGTACAGCTGATCAACGTGCTGTCACGTCAGTTGTGTTAATGATCCCTGACCAATTCTGGAATCTCCCGAACTCTCACCCACTGTGCAGTGACAGTGGGTCCCTGAATCTTGTCACTGACAACACTGAGAAGAGGAGCTGATGTTCATTCAGTGACAACCTGAACGTTGTGGCACGACAAACACGTGCTTTTAGCGCAACCCACACCACTCTCTAACTGAACGGGGGTGACAAAGAAGGAGGGGGTAAGGCGTACATACCTTGAATTGTCTTGAGACGTGACAGTGAGAGCAGAGAGCCTTGTCGAATTCAGCCTTTGTCCTCAGCCAGTCCCTACACTGCCATTGAAGTAGACTGAATTGGTTGGAGGTAGGAGGTATCAGTAGTATTAACAGATCCATAAGCTCCACACACACACACACACACACACACACACACACACAAACACACACACACGTACGCACGCACACACACACACACACACACACACACACACAGACAACGTCGATTCCACAAAAATGAAAATTGAGCAGATTCAAGCAAGATTTCGAGGTGTATGACAGGGTTTGACATGCTGCCTTTCAATCGACCATCAGAATGTGCATCAATCCCAACGACGACTGAGTACCTCTATAAAGTGCAGAGAATATGAATCTCGGTTTTTTGTATTGATATTTCATTCATCCTTTCCAGTTTGTATTCTAAAACAAATCTCATTCTCTCATCCACTGTTTTGCTTGTATTTTCCTTTTTTGTAAATATATTATAGTGTTGTATCAACAGGCTGAAAATGAGGGGAAGCCAGTGGAACAGCCAAAATACGTACTGCACCAGAGCCAGCGACTGTGGAATCCCCTACACCTCAGTGTGTCCAAACCAGATGTCTATGTGCTGTATCTACATAATACTAAGCAGCAAGAGGACGGATCAACATGAATAACTCCACAACCACCATTCCTGGAGTCCCCCAAACCACAGCATCCTCCAACAACGGGACAGACACGACCACGACATTCCCGGAACAGCAAGCAGCCATGATCCTATGGAAATTCTACACGCCGGGCCTTCTCCTTCTGGGAGGGTTCGGGAACCTGACCACCATCCTGGTCATGCGTCGCTTCAAGGACCGCAACGCCTTCTCGCAACGCATCATACTTATGGCCCTTGCCGTGTCGGACCTCTTGCTGTTGTACGTCGGCGCGTTACGTGATTGGTTGTTCTTCGTGTTTAACGTGAAGGTGACTTCAATGCCGTGCAAGGTCGGGATATGCTTGACATACGTCATGGGAACTATCGGCGTGGCTGTTGGTCTGTGTCACCGTGCAAAGAATGGTGGCGGTGAAGTGGCCGCACAAAGTGAGGATCGTGTGTTCCTTGCGCCGAACGTGGATGATCATCACCGCTGTGGTCTTTTCTGCATGCATCGTCCATTTCCCTGTTTTGCTGGACAAAGGGGTCACTTCCAACATTTACTGTGACCACCAATCAGAATTGCGCGACAGTGACTCTGTCATAAGGGACTGGGTGGATATTTCCTTCTCCATCATCCCCTCTGTGTGTCTCGTGGTGTGTGACGTCATTCTGTCTCGCATCTTGTTCAAGACCTTTGCTTCTGCTGCAGCTGTTTCCAGCACCGTGTACGCCATCTCCAACACTCCTGGGCACAGCGACAGTCGCAGGAAGCGTGCTTCCAAGACGACAGTGATGGTTCTGGCCCTGTCCTGCACGTTCATCTTGTTGACCTTGCCTGGTGCTGTGTACATGGTATGGGTCAGTTACTTTGGGGACCAGCTGACCAATGATCCCAGACTATTGGCCATTTCGAAACTTGGACTGACAGTGACCACTCTCTTGTGGTACACCAACAGCGCTATCAACTTTCTGCTCTACTGCTTCACTGGCTCCAAGTTCAGGAAGGAGTTCTTCAGCATGGTGTGCTGCAGTGTCAGGAATCACCACACCTGATCTGTTTGGGGAACAACTGTGTTGGGACAGATAAACTAGCAGAGGTATTGTATGACTCTCTTCATTTCTGAACAGCATTCCAAATGTTCAGACTCCAGAAAACTACCTTGACCCTCTCAGCTCAGTATTTTTCCAATTTAAAAGCCATTGCATGATCAACAGAAACAACTGAAACTGTGCTTCACCTTCATCGTCTCAGCAGCCCCATGCCGCAAGACTACTATCCCATTATCAGGAATACTATGCACATAATGTATGCAGCAATATCACAGAACACCAGTTCACGCGAATCATGGAATCTATAAAAGATATTACAAGACCTTATAGCAGATGTGTGAAGCGGTCTGACACCTGATAACGAGCCAGAAACACGTTCATATCAGTTTTCCATCATGTTGCAGCTGATCAACGAGCTGTTGCGCCAGTTTTGTCATCGGACCATGACAAATGCCGGAAATTCACAAGCTCTCTTCCCCTGTGCAGTGACACTGGAAAAAAACAGAAAAAAACAGCGTTGAATCTGTGTGGCTGCCGGCAGATCTATTGGTTGGTGACGTGCTGGGAAGCAGGAACCATGATAAGGTGATGACGCAATATTGTAAATTCATCGTCAAGACTACTAGAAATGCTCAACAAACATTTGCATGCAGCCATGCAAGCATACATACGCATAAAAATATGTATATTAGAAAGAAAAAAAACAGAAAACAAAAAAACAACAACAAAAAAGCTCCATAGTGTTGATGTATCTTGCCTCATCTTTCAAACCACGTTTCCATGGCACCTGATCTGATTGAGTATTCCCGGAATAATGCCCTCGAAGAGAGCCCGAGTATCTTAAAGAAAAACAAAACCCGATGAGTTGTTGTCACGAATCGCCTAGCAGGCTTGATGTGCACACTCCGTCCCTTTTTTACTTATTGGACTTTTAATTAACCAAGTTTTTATTGTGAATGGTGTCAACTTCTCTGTCATGACCTGGATAACACCGTGGTATCTTTTTCTTCGACTTTTGGCCATGGATAACAGAAATACGTTTGAATTTCTTTGGTCTCTCTCTCTTCTCTGTGTCATGGCAAGATCGCCAACCACTGTGAGTGATCTCTTCGCACGGCCTGCCAGTGTCAATGTGTCGTTTTGTCAGTTTCCGTGCACTCTTCCAGCACAAGTGCACCCACATGACACCATCAAACAGTGTTTATTCCGTGGCTTACTCTCGGGCACAGATCATGGATTATCAAAACCAGTGTTCATCTTCTCTGACGACGACCAGCGCCTCCCCAGTTTCTTCCTCCCTGCCATCATGGACTTGCGCTCTCTGCACCACACTGTGCCGGCGCCTGTAGGGACTAGGGATTCATTCCCAGTGCCTGCTCTGTCTCAGGAAGAAGCGTCCTTACAGAGGAGGTCGTAGGAAGCAGGGCAGGAAGATTTCTGTTTGGATTTCCAGCCGTGCCCCGCCCACCAACAGTAACTGTAAGTCTTTTCCATCAATCTCACTCAATCATTCTCGGAAATGTAACTTTGCTAATCTGATCAAGATCGACACCACTATTTCCGCCCAAGAACATTCCGATTCTTTTAAAATAATGTGTCTTAACACCCAGTCGTGCAGAAACAAAACAGATGCAGTGTGTGACTTGATCATCGAGGGAAACTATGGTCTTGTGTTTTTAACTGAGACATGGCTTAGACATACCGGTGATGAATGTGATATTGTTAATGTGACCCCTCCTGGTTTTACTTTGAAATCTGTTCCCAGAGAGACTGGTTAAGTGGTGGACTTGCTGTTTTGTTTAGGGAGAGTTTAGCTTGCAACACACAAGTTTATACTCAAGACCTTGATTTTAAGTCCTTTGAAGTGTGTGAAAGCTCGGCTGTGCTACGACAACCAGCATGTTACATTCGTCAGTCTAGAGACTACCACTAAACAAAAAGAACAAACTTTCCAACAAAATGTTATCGATGAATTTTGTGATTTGATGGATTGCTTTATTTCATGTGATAACATTTTTATTGTTGGTGATTTTAATTTTAATTTTGATTCACCTTCTGATGCAAATGTTGCTTCTCTTAAAAAGATACTTGAAAACTATTGTTTACAACAGCTTGTTAAGGCTGCCACCCACCGTCACGGTCATACATTAGACTGGATCATAACAAACAGTGAGAACAGTGTGACAGATTATCTTCTTGTTGACAAACTCATCTCTGACCACTCTGATATTATTTAATCTTAAGCTCATAAAGCCTGTAAAGATAAAGAAAAATGTTTACTCACGCAATTACAGATATCTTTTAAAAGCTGATGTTTCAGAAGTATTTGCCATCAGTCTGTATACCAATGACCTGATCACATTTTACAACGCTTCCCTCCAGGAACTGCTTGATAAGCATGCCCCTCTCACAATGCGTGTTGTGTTTGATCGTTTATGTGCACTCTGGATGTCTCTTGAAATCAAGATGGCAAAACAGCAGCGTCGCTCCACTGAGCGAAAATGGCGAAAGTTTGGTCTGGAAATTTTCAAGCAGATATATGCTCACTTACGCAATGTTGTAAATCAAATGATCCGCAATGCGAAAAAGAAACACGTCTGCTACAGAATTACTGACGCTGATTCCTCCAGAGTTCTGTTTCGCTTGGCCAATTAGATGATGGAGAAGGATGTCCGAACTGTTCTGCCTAGCAATATACCTACTGAAAATCATCTAGCTGATAAATTTATTGATTATTTCACTACTAAAATAGAGATGATTAGAAGTAGCTTCGATTCTCCTACTGATTCTGGCGAATCTGATACTTTTAATGGAACACAGTTCTTTAGATTCCAGACAGTTACCAAGGAGCAGGTCAAAGATGTCATCCTCAAGATGCCAAAAAAATCATCCAGTCTCGATCCTGTCCCACATTCTATACTTTACCAATGTTTAGAAGAATTACTACATATTATAACCAGTATCATGAATAGATCCTTGACCTAAGGTGTTGCTCACAGTCCTTCAAGCATGCCTTGGTGTGTCCCCTTTTGAAGAAAGCAAGTCTTAATCCCGAAAACCTGAAAAACTATAGACCAGTTTCAAACCTCCCATTTCTGTCTAAAGTTTTAGAACGTATTGTGCTTGGCCAGCTCATGAAACACCTTGAGATCCCAGTCTCCTGGAGCCATTTCAGTGAGCGTACAGAAAAGGACACAGCACGGAAACGGCCTTATTACGCGTATGTGGTCAAGTGAGCCTGTTGCTAGCATCTGATGCAGGCAAGGTATCCATTCTGTCACTGCTGGACTTTTTTGCAGCATTTGACACGATGGACCATGACATGGTCAGAAAGTTGTGTGCTGTGTTCGGACTCAATGGTACTGTTCTGAAATGGTTTCATTCCTACTTATCAGGTCGCACATACTCTGTCCTTGTAAATGGAAACCAGTCTGTTCCGCCTGTGCTCAGATATGGGGTACCACAAGGTTCCGTCCTGGGACCTGTACTCTTTACAATGTACACACAACGTCTAAGTTTGATCATCCAACAGTCTGTACCTCACTATCATCTGCTGATGATTCTCAACTGCATGATTCTACTATTCCCTCTGAAATTCCATGTTTAGCTTCTAAATTTAAAACTGGTATAGAAAATGTAGCAAAGTGGGTGAAACAATACAAACTAAAAATGAATGACGACAAACAGAACTCATGTTGACTGGTAATAAAGATAAGCTCAAACAGATAAGTACAACGTCTATCATTTATTCTGGCATAGAATTTTCTTTTTCTAGTTCTGTCTGCAATCATGGTTTTTACCTTGATTCATCCCTCACGATGGAAACTCATGTGAACCACCTGTGTAAAGTTCTTTACTTTCAGCTTCGTCAGATTAGTAAAATCCGCCCCTTCCTGTCTGTTGATGCCGCCAACAAACTTGCTGTTGCCTTCATATTATCCCGCCTAGATGATTGTAATTCTCTCTTAGCTGGCCTTCCCAAGCTGGCCTTCCCAATGATAAACTCTACAAGCTCCAGAAAGTACAGAATAGTGCAGCTCGATTCGTCCTTAAAAAGTCAAGGAGAGAGAGCGCTACTGCTCTCCTGCGGACACTTCATTGATTGCCTGTTCAAGCCAGAATTGAATATAAAGTTGCCTGTCTGTGCTTTCAGTGCCTGAATTGTGATACCTCACCCTCATATCTTTCTGAGCTTGTTAACCCGTACTTGCCAAACAGAACATTGAGATCTCTTGATTCCTCCCAGCTAACTGTTCCCCGATACTTCCTTAACTCCTGTGGAAAGAAGTCATTTTCCGTCTTCGGCCCAACAACATGGAATTCTCTGCCTATTGCTCTCAGACAAACAACTCATCTATCTACCTTTAAAGCAAATCTTAAAACTTATTTCTTTAAAAGATACTTGTCAACTCAAATAGTGCTGTTGTCCCAGGCCCATGGCAATGTGAATGTGTGTGTGATGGGAGAGTAGAGAGAATGGGGGTGGGTAGATGGATGGTGGTGGTGTGGTTCGAACGGGAGAATGACCCGATTTTTACCCCTTTTACCTTTTCTATCCAAAATTTTATTTTACAATTTTTACAAAATCTGTGGCATGCAGATTACGATTATGTTCCTTTTTACAAATGTTCCGTATTTCAAATAAAAATTACTGTCATCTCAGCCGTTTAATAATATGTGTGTCTGTGCGTGTGTGTTAGTGTGAGTGTTGGAGTGTAACAGTTGTAGTATTAATGGTATGTTACTCTGTGAGTTTTATGCATTGTGTTTTTTATAATATTAATGATTCTGTTTTATGTTTCTACTTTTTATATGGTTTCTTGTTTCACTTTAAGTACTGGATTGTAAAGCACTTAGAGCTTGCGTATACTTGTATTATAGAGCTATATAAAAATAAAATATTATTATTATTATTATTATTATTATTATTATTATTATTATCTTCTGTGGGAATGCTGCGAATGCCATGTCTGAAATACTTAAGGTAGGCAGTGGTTGACATTCTAGCATAAGGTCACTGTCTTTGTGTCCTAAGCTGGTATATTGGCTATGTGGTCGCATTTTTAAGAGAAAAACACCATTTGCTTGCCTGCACATCCAGAATATAAAAAAAACGCATTCCCTGATGTCTTTTAAATCTGCAGGTGAATTCTCACTGGGAAAGCCCAGACTGTTGATTGTTACTTTTTTTTAGGATCGAGTTGAAATACCCACACCTCGTCTCCAGTTACAATATCCCAAACGCGATTTCAGCCAACTTTTGGAACATGTGTGCATTCCAACAAATCCTTACCTTCTTTTGTTCTTCATTCTACCTATGAGTGACCCAACGGGTACAATGGTTCCCAACGCCAAGGTGATCATAGAAAATGACACTGATACTTCCCGATGAAATGTTCAGTGTAATCGCTGTTTCCTACAGGTACTTCTTAGATTCTCCTCAATCACTGAAACACCTCTTGAATAAGGATGGTTACTGGACCACCACAACAGGTACCATCTTCGTGCATTAGTTTTTAAACCAGTTTTTAACTTTTGCTCTGCATGGATATTGCTTGCCAAAGCAATGTTACAAACGTTAAAAAAAAACTTTCATTGAACGATTCTCCAGGCAAAGTTTGTAATGGATCATTACACGAAAATTACGCCGTGAAAGGTCCACCTTTCCTGCAGAAGGGGCATAACTGTTACCCCACATTTTGCCTTCCTGGGCAGAATATGTTTTCAGGAATGGAATCATATTTGACATCTTAGCTTTGGTATCATTTATCTATTGTATGACGTAAAAGACGATTCTGTAGTTTTTCTCTGTTCAGCTACAAAATAAGCCTCCCTCGTGGGTAGTTCTTTTCATATATAATTTCTCTATGAAATTGCTTTAAAAACTACTCACATAGTGTTGAAGTCTGTGCTGAAAGAAGATGATATAGAGCTTGACGTATCTACATTATTGTTATACACCTCGTACGCCCAGATGACACACTTGCAGGATGAATACACTTCCATACTACAAGAATCCTCTGAAATAACAGAAGGTAAGGAAGTTTTCCTGTGTGCAGTTCGGTACTATTCCATTTTCAGACAACATCAACATCAAAAATGCAATGTTCACGTGGACAGTCAAGGTGGTGGGATAACAAATGTGAAGATGCAAAGGAAGAGGAGTACTACTTGGTAGAATATTTTGACCTCAAGAAAGCCTCGATTCTTTGAAAATGATGCGAACTCAGAATTGTTCTGGCAAAAAATCATATCCCTTACAGCAGTGAACTCTAACGTCCAGTAAGATATCACCACATGATTTGTTTCACTATTCGAAATAATTACTGTCACTGGAGCAAAATGTAACTGATGCAGACATTGATGGTGAAATTCCAGATGCACTTCATAATCATCATTCTAAGAGTTGCTAGCAAAATATACAGCACGGTTATCAGTGCCAGACTATCACGTTTCTGCGACCGAAATATTATCTCTGAAGCACAAGCAGGTTTCCAGAAAGGTTGCAGCACAACAGACAACATCTTTAGTCTGCGATAACTTGTGCAAAAACATCTAAGCAAGCATATATATTGTTTCTACTATTTACTCGACTGTGTGCACAAAAATATACTTCAGTACTTACTACTTTCAGAAAGATTACATGGTGAAATGTCTGACACATTACACGGAATGTCTGAAAAGTGTATAGGCTGCAGTTAATGTTGGAAGAAAAATCACATAATATTTTGAATACATGTCAAGTGTAAGGCAAAGTTGTGTACTGAGTCTTCTCTTGTGCTCCACATTCTAATGTTCTCCACATTCTTATTTGATTTACAAGTAGAGTTGATCAACTGTGGGACACGAGTTATTGATATTCTTGAGGACGAGTTATGTGTACTTTTTTCTGATGTATGCTGAAGATATTGCTACTGTCTCTGACTGTATCAAACCTTAACAAAAGATCTGAACTGAAAAAAAAAAAAAAATGAAAGAAATAGATGGGGGTTGGATGTTAACAAGGGCAAGACCAAAGTTGCAGTTTTGAATTGTAGTTTTAGGAAGAGATGTAAACAAATGATTTTTCAATGGCACAAAGCTGAAGGTAGAATCCTGTTACAATTAGCTTGGAGTGATCTTTTCAGCCTCACGGAAATGGACTAAATGTGTAGACGTCCTTTCAGGTAAAGCCTCAAGAGTTGTTGCAGGAATCAATCGGTTATATTTCAAACTGAAACTTCCAGTTGATCTGGTTTTCAAATTCCTTTACACGAAGATAAGGACATTTCTTTTCTATGTTACTGGATCTTAGGATTTCCGAAACATGATGCCTTCGGAAGGGCACATGTTAAAACATATAAGATGACACTGAGTGTTGGCAAAAAGATAAAAGAGATCATGGTAGACTGCAAATGCTTATTGACACTCAATCTCGACTCACGAAATACTGGTGGAGAATCATAAACTTGAAAAACAAAAAATACCTAAAGTAATGCAATGATATGTTGTACGTATGCTGTCGAAAGAACTGGGCGTCGAAAGTAAGACTTTTACCACGTATGTATACCATCACCTTTGGCATAATCGCATCTCCTTTGAGGAAGACTACAGTTTATACCATCCATACGTCATTAGGGCAAATTATATCATAAGTTCAGACCTTGACACCAATAAACGTGCTGTGTGTCTGCTCAGATGTAACCGGCTACCCCTTAATGTTGTCCCATGTTTTGGCCAGTTAATGCCAATCCGCCATACTGCAAACCATGTGACGGAAATCACGTTGAAGATTTAGTGCATTCCCCTTTTCTTTTTTTTTCTTTTTGTCTGCACGAAGTATGTGGCGTTAAAGAAGAAATTGCTATCTCTGTATTACTATCGCTTTCCAAAGACGCTTAAAGAACAATTATTTTGTAAAACTCCCAAATGTAATTTTGCTGCTAAACTGCATTGTATGCTGTATAAAGCATGAAAAGAAGATACCAATAGTTACAGGACCTTGTGCTTTTGATGTAAATGTTCATCTATACATAGATTCGGTTTATTCATTTGTCCTTGTCAATATGGGCCTTTTCGCATGTAAAGACTGAATAAAATTATTGTTTTTGTTATTATTGCCATTGTTATTATTGTTGCACATGCCCCTCCCTTCTTCCCACCCGCTACACACACACACACACACACACACACACACACACACACACACACACACACACATTCACCCACAGACTCAGATATATATATATATATATATATATATATATATATATATATATATATATATTTGATAGTTAAATAAAACCACTGAGACTGAAACATTAATGCAAACAACAACAACAACAAAAACAAAACAGACATCAGACAGACAACAGAAAGGAGAGAAAAAAAAGAGAAAAATTAGAAAGACAGACAAAAAGAGCAGAAGAAGAAGATTCAGAAGAAATCAGGTGGTATGCATTAGACATGGAAAATAAACGTCGCTGTTGAAAGGGTCGGAAGCAAAGAAGTGTACTCCCCCTCACCCCCTCCTCGCACCTTCAAAAATATATTTGAGGGCGTAAAAAAAAAGTAACAAAAATTGCACGCTATTTTGCTAAACTATGAATGATTGAGAGTTATGAAAGACACAGAGATAGATAGAAAGGGGGAGAGAGAGGGTAGAGCACAGACTGTTAAACAAAGTCAGTCCAGGTATTTTAGAACATGCTTTGATTTGAAAAAAAAAAAATGAAAAAAAAAGTTCACACTGGTTTTTTTCACAGTAGGGGACCAATTCAAAAGTGCCCCAATTTCAATCACACGGCAGAACCGGAAGGACGACCCAGTGTGGCGCTTTTGATAGTGTCTGAATGCTTGATCTCCCCTGCAGAGAAGCGGTCTGAATGGCTCTTTTTGAATTCCCTTCAGCCATTCTGCACCAATAACGAGCAGGATTACAGCCCGCGCTTTGCATAGCCTGAGTTTTTCTGTCCTTTTTGTTGTCAGTCTGCGTGTCTGGATATAAAAAAAAGTGTGTGTGTGTGTGTGAGAGTGTGTGTGTGTGTTTGTGCATGCGTGTGTGTGAGAGAGAGAGAGAGAGTGTGTGCATGTGTGTGTGTATGTGTGTGTGTGTGTAACAGGTCGGAAAGAGAGATATGCCGTGAGAACTGGCAAAATCGATACTCAGTGACTATAGCTGCGTAATATCATTGATGTTTTCATGACACACGTTTTCCGTTTCTGTTCCTTTCTCTCTGTCTCTGTCTGTCGATCTGTCTGCCCAGCTGAAGCAGCACCCTTCTGCATTAAAATAATTCAAAGCAAGGTATTTCAAATACCAATTTGATCTCGTTTATGACTTCGTATATTTTGACGCCTACATGATGGAGTCGAAATCAGCAGAGAAAAGCACTCGAAATAATGTCACAGGTAAACCTAAGCCATATGCTAATGCCACAACAATAGCCAACAAACTCAAGGAGTTTATATTCATTTGATATGGACATGAACAAATCAGAACCTAACAGGCAAATACAGAACTATCTGTGTACACTTTTAAATAATCAGGGTACTTTATTCGAACACGTGATCAATATGAAAACCATCATTCTTCATTACATTTTGTGTCTTCAATCACATCTATTCATCCCATGATCCCAACATTGCTTTAAGTATTAAATTTAATCATTTGACGTCAAATGTGCAGCAGCCTTGGGGATTAGTCTGCTTGCTTCGGAACTGAACATGGTTCGATCCCGCTGGCATGCTTAAAAAAAAAAAATTGTTTCTCCCAAGCTTTTATATATCATGTTTAATACAGTGCACTTTTCTTTACATCTGTTTTTTCTCTCTCCTCGTGATTCCTTTACTGGATAAAGCGCCAAGCACAAGTAGGTCTTGAAGGCTTTGCCTCTTGTTATTGTTGATTTTAAAATCTGTTTTTATCATATCCTGTGGAGGAATGGGCCATGTATTTGATAGTGAGACAGCTATTTCAAAAATAAAAGAGAAGTACAGTGATACATTTTTAAGGTCAAATATTCCTTGCTCTTTTCGAAAAATCAGTATCATATGTAATTTTTACGTTATGATTATGAACATTTTAGCTGCAGAACTTGTTTAGCAGTCACTTCACACAAACAAACAAACAGACAACAACAAAAGCAAACAAAAACGAAACGGTGACAGAGGAAAGTGGAACAGAAAATCGGGATGCCTTTTGTGCACTGCAAGTTTCTATCTGAGGAACAAGTAACAGTTGATAACGAGAGGACGAGTTGTACTTTACTTGATAAAAACGAAACAGTGACAGATGTGATTGCAATGACTTCAGTAATGAATTTCCTTTCTTGTGTTTTGTGTCCTTAGCATTTGCCGAAAATATACTGTGACAAGTTCAGTTCAATTAAATCAAACCTATTTTTTTTCTGTATCGTTGGCACATGCTACAAAATGTTGAATGTGTAATATTGTTAGACACTTAATGCATCATTCAGGGTATTGCTGCGTTAACTATTGTTGTAATAACAGTGTATTCACATCTTGTGCTTTCTTCCATCGAAAGAAGGCGCGAATGGTAAGGCACTGGAGTTGTGATCCAGTGATCAGGGTTCAAGGCCCTGTTTCAGCATGTTTTTTTTGTCCTCAGTGAACGTGGTTTACTTCAATGCCCCTGATAGCCCTAAAAGGCCATTGGACCTTTGACATTTCTAACATCGTAAAGCACTTGCGATAAGAAATTATGCACGCATGTCAATCTGCTATAAAGCATGCAACAATATACCTGCTCGCGCACCCATCCACCCACTCAAACATACGTGAATGCAAGTGATAAATGGCGATTCAAAGAATACAGGGATCAGAAGAAGGGGCGCGGAGAGATGCCTTAGTTGTGTAGAAGTGTGTGAAAATAATTATATGTTTCTGTCGTCAGATAATCTCACCTTTTGTTGCTACTTTATTGATGATGCTTGTATTTTTCTGTTTTTTTTTGTTTTTTTTTTAATTTCCATATTTTTTGTTCTATGTGATCATTGCTGATGTTGTTTTGTTTACTTCAACCGAGATGGCTTTAACGAACAGTTTCAGTCAACATGCACGTCACTTGTATGTACTTGCTGCATATGTGCTTTGAAAATCTAAGCAGTAAACACTCTGTCACTCCACCACTGGATAACTTTCAGGTCTCAACATCACATTTCAGGCGTGTGTGGCCCTTATGTTTAAAGGGTGAGGTGGGGTGGGGTGGTGTAGCATCATGCAGTTTGTTTTTGTGGAAACCCAAACCCGCACAGTTTAGCCTGGAGTGTTTCTATCCCCAAATTGGAAGGTGAAATATTCATTTTGCAGTCTGGGTCTGGACATGGAAACGGAATGGTTGTGTTTGGTTGTATTTGCATACACGATTTGATGTTCTGTTTGTTTGTTCTTTGGCTTGCTCGCTTGCGTGTGCATCTGTGCGTGTTGTATAAAGTGTGTGTGTGTGAGTGTGTGTGTGTGTGTGTGTGTCTGCGTGTGTTTCTGTATATGTGTGTGCTTACATGCATGTGCTGTATCTGTGTGTGTGCCTGCATGAGTGTATGTGAATTTGCGTCCGCACGAAACATGCACTTGCGCGTACGTTTTAAGGCCAGTATTCAAAATCATACACAAGTGTCATGTTTTCTGTAACATCCCCGTGCTTTCATGCATTTTTCGCTGAGCATTGGACAAAAACAAAAACAAAACCGAAATTAAACAAAGAGCAAACAACAACAAAATAGAATATGAAAAAACCTCGGATCTCTGACATTACACCATAGCTGTCAAACTCCCTTTACAAGCCACTGAAATCGCTCCGCGTTATCTGCCTCCATCAGTTTGTTCAAATATTCACAAGCGGCTGCATTTGATTTTGATTCTCCGCCCTGGCATGATCGGTGGTTTGGACCTGTCACCCTGTATAAATGACCGTGGACTGAACGTTTTAGCACTCAACGTGCATCGGCCGTCAGTCGCTCTTGTCTGGTTCAGTTTGACCATCCGTGTGGCTGCTGACTGCTGCTTCATGCGCATAACAGGTCAGTGTTTGTGTGTGAAATCAAGATTTTATTTCATGGTGGTAAACTGAATAAGCTTGCTTTTTTTTTTTTTTTTTTACATCCAGCAATCAATAAAAATAAATAGGAAAAAATATAAGAGAGACAGAGAGTGAGAGAGAGACAGAGAGATTGGTGTATTGAAGGATAGACAGAGAGACAGACATTGAATAGTAGACACATAGACGGATACGTATGTAGGTTCATAGGTAGATAGCAGACTGATTAAGACACACGGACATACATGGATGTATGAATGGACAGAAAAAAAACAAAAAACAGGAGAACGGTAAATGGATATAGATAAAGACAGACAGACAGACAAATAGATAGTTGGATAAAACAGACAGCAGATAGATAGACAGATAGCTAGATAGATAGCCTAGGAAGCGAGAGAATCTGAGTGCACTGGTTCGAATCACGGCTCAGCAGCCGCCATTTTCTCCCCCTCCACTAGATCTGGAGCGGTGGTCTGGACGCTAGTCATTCGGATGAGACGATAAACCTAGGTCCCGTGTGCAGCATGCACTTAGCGCACGTGAAAGAACCCACGGCAACAAAAGGGTTGTTCCTGGCAAAATTCTGTAAAAAAATCCACTTTAATAGGAAAAACAATGTTGCACGCAGGAAAAAAAGGTGGCGCTGAAGTGTAGCGACGCGCTCTACTGGGGAGAGCAGCCTGAATTTCACATAGAGAAATCTGTTGTGATAAAAACAAATACAAATACAAATACATAGATAGCTAGAGAGATGTGCTGGCGTTCTGTTTTTATTTTCCTTTCTAGTCAGTGATGGTTTCAGCCTGATGCTACCCTTTCCAGTGGACCCATGCATTACAGAGCATATTAATCTCGGTTTTTCATGCTCACATTTCATTAATGCTTTTACAGTTTGGATTTCAGAAAAATCTTGTTCTCTCTCTTTTATTCTTTCGAGTTTTGTTCTCTGATTTTCAGTTTCCAATAGCTTGTTTTCTTTTTCTCTTTTTGTGAAATATGTTTTATGTTGTATCAACAGGTTGTGCAGCTGAGGGACTCCATTGCCACAGCCGTCTATGAATTACAACAGAACCACTGGCCTTGGAATCCCCCACACCTCAGCATTCCCAATTTGACGTTTGCATGCTGAACCCATATACTGATCAGAAGATCAACATGAATAACACCACAACCACCATTCCTGGAGTCCCCAAAACCACAGCATCCCCCAACAACGGGACAGACACGACCACGATATATCCGGAACAGCAAGCAGCCATGATCCTCTGGAAATTCTACACGCCGGGCCTTCTCCTTCTGGGAGGGTTCGGGAACCTGACCACCATCCTGGTCATGCGTCGCTTCAAGGACCGCAACTCTTTTTCGCAACACATGTTCCTAATGGCCCTTGCCGTGTCAGACCTCTTGGCGCTATACATTGGCACATTACGCGATTGGTTGTTCAACGCCTTTAACGTGCAGCTGTCCCCGACAGTGTGCAAGATCGGCCTTTGGTTGACATACGTCATGGGAACCGTGTCTGCGTGGCTGTTGGTCTGTGTCACCGTTCAAAGAATGGTGGCGGTGAAGTGGCCACACAAAGTGAGGATCGTGTGTTCCTTGCGCCGAACGTGGATGATCATCACCGCTGTGGTCTTTTCAGCATGTGCCACCCAGTTCCCTCTGGTGCTGCACGCGGGGATCGTTTACAGCAGTTACTGTGACCGGGCACAGTTGCGAACCAGTTTCATATCTGTTGTGAGGGGGTGGTTGGACATTTCCATCTCCTCCATCATCCCTTCCTTGTGTCTCGTGGTTTGTGACGTCATTCTGTCCTTCACCTTGATCAAAGCTTCAGCTTCAGCCACGGATTCGTCCAGTACCCTGAACGCCATCTCCAACACTCCTGGGCACAGCGACAGTCGCAGGAAGCAGGCTTCCAAGACGACGGTGATGGTTCTGGCCCTGTCCTGCACGTTCATCGTGTTGACCTTGCCCACATTCTTGTACATGGTGTTGGTCAGTTACTTTGGGGACCAGCTGACTAACGATCCGAGGTTGTCAGCCATTTCGGAACTAGTATCGGCAGTGACGAGTCTGCTGTTTTACACCAACAGTGCCATCAACTTTCTGCTCTACTGCTTCACGGGCACCAAGTTCAGGAAGGAGTTCTTCAGCATGGTGTGCTGCAGTGTCAGGAATCACCACACCTGATCTGTTGGAAGGGGGCGGGGGCACAACTGTGCTGGGATTTCACAGGCATAGAGAAACGAGCAAAGGTATTGCATGACCCTTCTCATTTCTGAAATACAATCCAGTTCGTGTTTTGTCTCCAGCCAACTACAAGAATATATGAGCGCTTTCATAATTCAAATGTCATTGCATGTTCTGCAAAAAGAACTTAAAACTGTGCTATACTTTTAGCTCGATTCAATGATATAATCTTTTCTAAAACTTTGAAGGTATAGTATCCCTGAGGAAAAACGTTCAATACTGGGTAAAATGGTGAACTGGAAGGGAACTGGGAATGAACTCCGGAAAGTGATAGAAATCACCAGACGAGAAAGTCCATCTTCTCAGGAGCCGCGTACCACTGGACTGCAGTTTTACACCTCATGACATTGAAAAGCAATGTTCTGTGTATGAGGCTGCCGGCAGATCTGACTCACGGCGACGTCATGGGAAGCAGGTAGTACGACGTGTGATTACGCACAATTACAAATTTAACGTCAAAAATACGAGGGTCGCTGAATAAATATTTGAATGCAGCCGTGTGGGCATACAAACACATAAAAGACTACTCCACCTTATCGAACACGTGTCCATGGCACCCGATCGCGTTTATTGAGTATCTAAAATAACGCCCTCGAAGAAAGCTCGAGCATCTTAAGCCCTCTGGAACTGCATTCTTCTCAGATGTCACTTTAACAAATGGGAAAGGAACCAGTCACAACGGGACAAATCTAGGGAATAAGGGGGAAATGTGACTGCACTGATTACTACCAGAAAATCGAGTTGCTGCTGCAGTGTGTGCACTGGCAATGTCTTGATGCAGCAGGTGACTCCCGGTTCCACTGCGGGAATGCTGTCTGCATCATGCCTGAAACATTTCAAGTAGGCAGTGGTTGACATTTCAGTCTGAGGTCATCGTCTTTCTGCCGGGAAGTGGTATGGTTTCTGCATAGCCGGATTTTGAAAAAAAAATAATACACTACCATTTCCTAGCGTGCATTTCTTGATTTGTTTTCATTCTTATTTTACTGCATTTCTTGATTTAAAAGAATTACATGTGGGTTCTCAGTTTGGAAACCCGTCATACTAACGCATCATCTTTAGTTACAATGTCTTCAATGCGATTTGATCTTCCTCTGTCAAATTCTGGAGCAGGTGTATTCTCCAAGAAATCCTTACCAACGGATACAACAGTTCCAGCGGGTACAACGGTTCCCAAGGCCAAGAAGTTCGTAGAGAATGACATGCTTGCCAACGCAATATGATAAACTTAAAAATGTTTTCACTGACCGATTTTCTCCACCAGGAGTTATAATGGATCATTGCACGAAAACTGCGCTGAGAAAGACCCATGTTTCCTGTAAATGAAGTGTGACTGTTACCCCACATTTTGCCTTTCTGTAGGTTTCCAGGAATATAACATTTAACATCTTAGCTTTAGTATCATTGCTTTATCATATAGCATATGATGATCCTCTAGTTTACTCAGTTTAACATCATTGTGTTGTTGTTGTTTTTTGTCTGGTTGGTTTTTCTTTCCTTTTCTTTTTCTAATGAAATTGTTCAAAACTGATTTCAGAGTGTTGTAGTCTGCGCCAAAAGAAGACGATATAAGAATTTACCTGTTTACATTTTAGTTTACAACGTGCATGCCCAGATGACAAACTTGCATATGAATACACTTTGATACCACAAGAATCCTTTGAACCAACATGAAGTAAGGAAGATGTTTTTCCTGTTCACTTCTATACAACCTCGCAATTCATTCCAGAAGATCTGGACAATCTACAGGCCTCTGCACTGTCCACGTTTCAGACCTGAACCAGAGATCAGCCATCCAGATGCCAGCTAACTCCGTGAAGTGCTCGCGAATCAATGTCTGGGAGAGATTCCTGAACACATGACGTGATATCTGTGGCCACAACTGTGGATGGGTGTGAAGTTTGACAGGTCTGTGTCCATCATCACTGCCTCATGCGTACGGGTTACCATCACATTGTGGCTCACGTTCAGTCTTCTCCTATGTCTGTTAAACTTGGTGTTTGAGTTGATACTGATCTGATGCATTGATCTGGTTCACGGACTGTGTGAAAAAGAAAGAAGTGCCGGTTGATAGGTTACTCATCTGGGGTGGTTTCAAGAGAAATCTCAGCAGCGCCAAATTTGCTTAGCGTTGAGACCGCAGCTAAGATTATAGAAACTGCGTAGATTTAGGGAAATTCTTAGTTAAAACAAACACAGCGTTGGTAAAATCCATCGTTGGGATTCTGCACATCATGTGACTGTTCGGTCAACGGTAGGTGTAGTGTGTCTTTTTTTCACTCCCGTCAAGTCGATTCAGACTTCATTCTGGTAAGGAACCTTGTGATTTCGGATCATTGTTTACTTTCAATGTCACACTTCTTTTCACGTGAGTAGTGCGTTTAGACAAGATGACTTTCGAAATCTCATGTACGTTACAGAAAATTCAAAAGACCATTTGCCTCATGAAAAATTAAATGATTTCTTTCATGCTGTGGCACATATAATGAATTGTTTTGTTAACTTTTTGTGTGGTAAAATTCTAGAGCTTGTTGTTAGGTATTTACGTGGGGTAGACACGTTTGTCGCTGGATATGGGTGGTATCTCAGTGTGTGCATTACACACTAGAATCATACAGATCTGATCCAGTGATACTGACAGACACTGTGTATGACTTAGGGTAACAAATTCATCAAAGACAAAGATGTGCTTGCGTCCCAGCTTACCATGACTGATGGTATCCCAATTATATCAAATCAAAAAATAATAATAATAATAATAAATAAATAAATAAAAAAGACTCATCGCACAAATTATCGCACAAATTCGTTATGCTTTAAAACTGAATGTGTGAAACAGAGAGACAGGGACACACACACACACACACACACACACACACACACACAAATGGTAGGTCACACGCAATGAAATTAAACCAGTCCACATACTTTTTAAAACATGTTTTATATAAAAAGATGTCCACCCTGGATATTTTTGTAGTAGGGGACTAGTTTAACGGTGCCCCAATTTCCGTCACACGGAAAACCGGAAGGATAACCCAGTGTGGAGCTTTTGATAGTGTCCGAATGTTTGACTTCCTATTTTGCTCCTGTAACGAGCAGGATTGCAGCTCGTGCTTTGCACACCCTGACTTTTTTTTTTCTTTTTTTCTTTTTTGTTGTCAGTCCGTCTTTTGATTGATTGATTGATTGATATGGGTACTTATATAGCGCCTGTCCTTGGTCGGAGACCAAGCTCGAAGTGCATCTTGGAAAAAATTTGGGCAGTGAAAATGTGTGTGTGTGTGTATGCGTGTTTGTGAGTGAGTGAGTGTGTGTGTGAGTGTGTGTATGCGTGTGTATGTGTGAGTGTGTCTGTGTGTGTGGGTGCCAGGGTAGTAAAATTCGGGCATTTGTTGGAAAAAATGTAGTGATTTGAAGGGGGGAGGGGAGGAGGGGGGAGGGAGGTGCAATACGGGGACGTTTCCAAACTGTCCCAATCTTACCCAAAATTCATATGAGTTTTAGTAATGATGCACAGAGCATAATTTATATTACGTTTTGTTTGTTTTTTTAAAGCCCCCAAATTACTGTCATTTTTGCTTGTAGTAATTTGGGGAACTCCCCCTTTCTACTACATTATACATACCTTGTCATACACAAATTTAGTCCCTGAATTACACATTTTTTGTTTTTATCTATTTAAGCCTTAAAAATGGTGTTTTAAGTATTTAGGAGCTATATAGATAATATTTTATGGCAGCTGAATTTTTCTGGAGTATTTTGGGTTTTTTCAGCAATAGTCATTTTGTCTTTTTAGTGTTGCATAAAATAATGAAATAAGTAAAATAAGATAATGTAACAAGTAATGTAGTACGACACGGTCGATTCAATTTTTCTTTTATGTTCATTCTGGTTTTATAGTTTTAAAGTTGATGTGAAAATTGAGTATTTTGTTAAACTAATAACATGTAGATCCAAGTACAAGTACTTCCTAAACGTCGTATGAATTGAAAAGGACTTCATTTTGAGAAAAGTCAAGTGTGGAAATTTTTACGTTTGATCAAGGGTATTAAAAGTCTCGTGGTTTATTATTTTAAACTGTGAATTCCGCCTGATTTTGTTGATATTTTTATGGCAGTTTGGGGCATAATCCAGTAATTTATGAGGCGTTCACAAATCTTTCTCAGAATAAATATTTAACGGTCTCCTTCTCCAACTTTCCATCACATGTCATCGTGTATTGTTGATTGAATATAGGATTGAACGGGCAGGTCAACAACTTGAACTTGAACAAAATGGCGTCCTTCGTTCGCGAGGAATATGAGCTCGTGCTTTGAATATGTATAAATATGTGTACGCGATTGATTTTTGCCATGACCTTCAGGGCTCAGCCAATCAGTAGATCTAAAAAGTCCACTCGTAATATTGATTTTAGTATTGAATGAACATAGTGAAAGCCCTGTACACTGAGAGTAAAACACACAAGCTTTTTATGTATAGATTATAATTTCAAAATATAATGTTTAAGATGAGAAAGATCAGTTTAAAGCAAATTAACCCCCCTAGCATTAATTACAGAGTAATTTCCTTTTTTTACTATCTGCACCAAAGACATGCAAAATAATTATAACTTCCATGCTTAGCAAAAGAAGTTCCTATCTGAACAAAAAATGGTAAAAATGACTGCTCTTATTGTTGTGTCAGAACATCAGATCAAAGTGCCAAGTTTAGAGAATAAAAAATAAAAATACAAAATAACAGTAAATTCAGTTTTCATATAATTTGGCTTCTGTTTTTTTGTTGTTGTTTTTTTGTTTTGTTTTTTGTGGGTTTTTTTTTTGTTTGTTGGTTGGTTTGTTTTTTTTTGGTTTTTTGTGCCCATCCCAGAGGTGCAATATTGTTTTAAACAAGATGACTGGAAAGAACTGAATTTTTCCTATTTTTATGCCAATTTTGGTGTCAACTGACAAAGTATTTGCAGAGAAAATGTCAATGTTAAAGTTTACCACGGACACACAGACACACACACACACACACACACACAGACACACACAGAGAGACAACCGAACACCGGGTTAAAACATAGACTCACTTTGTTTACACAATTCAGTCAATTAATAGTAGTTTCAGATTAACTTGAAAATGATAATGGAGCTTAGCAAAGCTGATTTCCAGTTCAGTACACTATCAAATAATATTCTCAATTCAGTACAATCTGATAATAAATTTCGTGCATTTACCATGCATTCAAACACATTGGGTAACCATTAAACGAAGTAAATCAGAGATATATGCATTCAAACATATCGGGTAACCATAAAATATAGTAAGTTCGAGACATAACAATGAAACTATGTCTGTCAGCCTGCTTATCTGTGACTTTTGCTCCTCTCTCTCTCTCTCTCTCTCTCTCTCTCTCTCTCTTTGTTTCAGTCTGTCTGTCTGTCTGTCTGTCTCACTCTACTCACATTTTCTACTCGAGATCAACAATCTACTCACGAATATAATGGCCAAGAATGTGTATACTGGTTTCGAAGGAACACAAAGCAGAATGTTAAGGTAGTAAACTAGTGTTCCAAAAATACTGCATTTTCAAACACACACACACACACACACACACACACACACACACACACACACACACCAAGAGAGGGGTGAGAGAGGCATGGAGATATATTTGTATTTGTTTGTGCGTCTTTTTAAGCCACTGATTATTAAATATGCTTAATTCCGTGCATGATAAGACGATATCCCAAAGACTAAGCACATTACATTATGATCTTGATGATGAATAATACAGAGAAAGACAGGACAGTGGGGTGGTGAGGGACGGATATGACTCAGTTGATTGTTGAACATTGGCACAAAGGGGGGTGAAGGTGGATGTTCCCTTTGTTAATCAAAGGGCAGTAATTTCCAACCAAACCCATTGGCTTTTTTAACCCAAACGACATAATCATTTGATTTCTCCGCTTCACATGCAGTTTGACACGATGGTAAAGCATTGTTTGCTGATGAGTGTACACGCTGAGAGCAGCTGGGTAACTTTTGTTATGTATCACACCTTATATTTTTGTCGTGTAACATCTTATGTTAATAAGATAATTATGTAAGATTTGTTTTTGTAAAAGGGTGAAAAACCAAGGAAATATGGTAATCATGCCCTATCAAATTATGCAAGAACATTGTATCAAATGAATATAGGGCTTTAGTATCATTGATAAAGCAGTAAAGGCTCGGAAAATGAAAAGAATTGAAATAAGGAAATATGCTAAAATTTGCTAAAAAAAGCGGATACACCAGGACATTATGAGTATTTTAGTTTAGTTGGGTGGCCTCCCACCTCCACACCCCCACGTCCTATTGTGCAAAGAAGAGAATTATTGGGCGTGATCTCATCCTGTCTTTATACTCCACATGTCCTCCTCTCACTCCCCATCTCGTTCTGTTCTTCCTCAGTCTCGTTCTCCATCCTCTTACTCTTGCATCCCACCTTTTCTTCTGTACTACTGACTGCTCCATCTCCTGTCCTAGTCGCCCTTCTACCATCTTCCCCTTCCCCCTGTTCCTTTCTCCACTCTGTCTTACTTTTCCTCTCCTCCCCATGCCCTTTCTCTACCACTCTCCCTTCCCTCTCCACAACTCACCTCTCCTGTCCCCCATCTCCCGTGTTCTACTGTCCCCCAGTCCTACCCCTCACACACACCCCACTCCCGTCGCCCTGTGCTACTCTCACCCCAGTCTTCTGGCTCCCCGTCATACTATCCCTCTCGCATACTCTGTTACTCCCATTGCCCCCAATCTGACTTCCCTCGCCGCTGCCCTTCCTCTTACCCTAACCCTAATCACCTGTGGACACTTCACAAAAAAAATAGTAAGAATAAAGAGCACACATTTTCCTTCCAAGAATAAGAGAGTAGAAGTATTAGATTGATCTCCTGCGCTCCATGCCACCCCCATCTCTTCTCCAGTCCGACTCCCAACCCCCACCCCTATGTCCACTCAATTGCTCTCAGCGTGTATACTGATTATCAGAAAATGTTTTTGCATCGTGTTAAAAACTGCATGAGAAGCGGAGAAATCGAAGGATCATGTTGTGGAAAAAAAAAACACCTAATGATTTGGTCGGCAATTACTGTCCTTTGCCTAACAGAGGAAACCATCCACCTTCACTCCCCTTACTGCCAATATTCGACAACCGACAAAGTGATATTCGTGCCTCTCTCCACACGGGAAAGCTGTTAGCTAACGGCTTCTCTGTGTGTGTGTGTGTGTGTGTGTGTGTGCATGTGTGTGTGAGCGCGCGCTCGTGTGTGTGTGCATGCTGTTGAAAATGATCAGGGTAATGAATTTGCACATGTGCTCGAAATAAAGATCGTCAGCCTTCACTACATTTCTATTGCCTATTTCAAAATCTGTTTTCATCGTTTGCCATGGAAAAATGAGATAATATATTTGGGAGTTAGACACTTACTTACTTCAGACCTTTTTTTTTTTTTTTTTTTTAAAGCAGAAGCAAGTGACAACTTGTCAATGGTGACATAATTATTTAGGGCTCATTTCATAAAATCAGTACTGTATCTAATTGTTACGTCACGATCATGAATATTTTCAGTTGCAAAACGTCTTGGTGCAGCTGCAAGTTGGCGATGCTCATTCACAGGGAAAACTCCAGTTTTTCTGTGTACAGCAATAGAGGATGCTTGAATACACACCATTAGAACTGATTGATAGGCTCCCGAATCAATGCTGTTTTTTTTTTTTTTTCCAGTAAATATCGTGGCGGAGAAAAATGCATATTTCCTGAAAGTTTTGAGCTCAACAAAGCTGTCACAAGGTGTGCAAAAGTATTTGTATCTTGAACCCCTTTGATGATTGCCAGTGAATTTGGGGTTAAAACATTTTGATAGTCTAGTCTTCATTACAGGTTCCAGCTTAGTTTAGAAGTAAACTTCACACCTAGAAACTTATTACATCTTTGAATTCAACTTCTTTTCCTACAATATGAAACACTGACATAACTGCTCGTTGACATCCAGCATTGGTGAGCTTCATGCGAGTGGTATAAGTGGAAAGCGTCAATTCAATTGTTCCATGTAATCTCTTTTTTTCGTCCAATTAATTTTCATTTTAAGAGTGCAGTTTTCTTTATTAGGTAGGTGAACATTCTTCTGTATAGAGATGTTATCTGCGCACTGTACGAAAACGAAACTTTTGTATATGATTTTGGGAGATAAGATATAAGGAAACTAAAAAGAAGGGGCACGATCATTGATCCTTGAGGAATGCCCTTCTGTTAAGTTCCTCCATGTGAATACATATGTTCAACTTCTGTTTGAATGACTCCGTTTGCGAGAGATCCTACAATTACACTTATACCCCTACAGTTCTAGGCGTTTATTATATTTTGTGTGCAATACCTGATCATAGGCTCTTTTCCAAACAAAGAATGTGGTTCTGATTGAAACCCAGCTTGGTTAACTGGTATAATCTTTTCTTTCTCTTTTTTTGTGTGTGAATTATATGCCTGTTGTTGTTTCTTGTTCAGTTTTCATTTTCATTGATGGTGATGGTTTTTTTTCCTTTCGGTTTCTTTCTTCTTGTTTTTATACTACTACACCAGATGTTTGAGATCGTTTTGCATCAATCTTCCAGTGTTTACAGTGTGGGTCCATAGCTTTCAACATCTGCTCTATGTTTACCCTGCTTTAGCACAGAAAGTGATCTGTGTGTGTGTGTGTGTGTGTGTGTGTGAGCGTTAGTGTGTATTTTACGTGGTAGCAAGAGGTTGGCTGAACACAAATTTCAGAGTTCTCATGAATGGTTGGAAGAAACACGTGTGTGTGATTATGCATGTATGCATGTATGTATATAGGTAGGTAGGTAGGTAGATATGTAAGTAGGTATGTATGTACGCACGCGTGTGTGTATGTGTGTCAAAAAAAGATAATAAATTTTATCCGGAATTCATTTGAATTATGCTCGAGAGTTATAGAAACCTCCGTTGTGATAGTCACTACATCCATAACGAAAACTCAAAGAGATCCTAAATGAATGGTAATGGGATGCTATGACTAAGTTTCTCGCGGTTTGACGCGTTCTCGAGCCAAAAGTACCTCTCACGAAGAGACAGCAGAATGTCGACGAATACGAACTGCTCGCATTCTTGGCTTTGTCTTAAACATTTGTGTTTGTTTGAGCTTTTCTGTTGAAGACTATTGCAGAGAACGGGAGAGGGATAAATGAGGGGGGTATGGGATTCCGGTGACAGGTTTAGAGTTGGGAGGGGAGACTTGAAGGTGCGTGTATTTGTCTGTGATGGTTGTGCACGTAAATGAATGTTAATTATTGATGCGCAATGATGGCATTGATATGGGAGAAAGACTGGGTGGTGGGGCGGGAGAAAGTGGGTGGGGAGAGAGAGAGTAGAGAGACAGGCGGATAAACAGACAGAGAGAAACAGAGAGACAAACAAATAGATAGAAAGACGGAGTCAGAAAAAAAACACAGAGGTATAAACACAAGTAGCAGACGGACAAACGGGCAGACCCTTTTTCCTGTATTTGCGCAAACGATAAGGCCTTTGTCCCAGTTTGCGTTGGCAAGGCAATAGCAGATCGACGAAGAATTGAATGAACGGAAGAGGGACTGAGAAGCGTGAGAGCCATTATGAAGGCAGGACGCCACCCTTCTGTACGATTCAAGGTACCGTGTTTGTGATGCCAGTGGTGAAGAAAGTAAAAAACCCAACAATATGGTTTTTTCCATATAAGCTAGAATCAGCAAATCGTCATCGCTACGTTAGTTGCCAGTCTTATGTTGTTGTGTTTTGGGGTATTTTTTGTTGCTTTTCTATACTGTTTTTTCGTTGTTCTTATTTTGTTGATGTTGTTTGTGGTTTTTTTGGTTTCTCGCGTAATTTATCAGGTACCTGTCAGACATCATGACTGAGTTTATTGCCACTCGAATGCTTTTGATATCAAACGTAAGTGACTTAATTGCACGTCTTTTGTTTTTCGTATGCTTTGATTGTTGTTAAAGAAGAAAAAAGTTACTATGTCAGAGATATTAAGCTTGATGAGAGTGACATTATCTAAAATAAACTCCTTTGGGTGAGTGTGTGTGTGTGTGTGTGTGTGTGTGTGTGTGAGCGCAAAAAAGGAAATGTAAAGTTACATCTAATATGCTGTGTGCTAGTGATTGCCTTTTCTGTGTTGCAAGTCTTTTATTTATTGAGAGACACGAGAAAGAAAAAAAAACAAAAACAACGTTGGTTACATGAGTAGATATCACTTCATGGATTCTGATAATTGTTTACTTGACACTCTGACTTAGACCAAGGCATTTGATCTCAACACGTTTTCCTGACATGCACAACACACTCATGCTCGCATCCTACGTGTGCACTTTCACATGCATGCGTGCCCGTGTGCAGATACTGTGTCACACACTTGAGGAGTGCTGCTGGATTTATTTCAGATGTCTGCAGCATCTTGGCCGCGTGGTTCTGTTGTTTAGTCTCCAACCGCATCTTAAGGACCATCGTCTTGTTTGCAGAGCTGAGAGCACCCTGAAAACCACAGACCCAGTTCTAACCCTCTGGACTCCTGTGAATGCCATGTGGAAGGTGAAACAGGAATTACACATTCTGGGTTCTGCACAGGCAAAAAAACAAAAAAAAAAACAAAAAAAGGGAGGGGGACGATCGTGTTGTGTGTGTGTTGGTGTGTGTGTGTGTGTGTGTGTGTGTGTGTGTGTGTGTGTGTAATGTGCTTTATTGTGTGTGTGTGTGTGTAATGTGCTTTTGTGTGTGTTTGTGTGTGTGTGTGTGTATGGGTCGCGTGTGCGTCAATTCGCAGGAACGCACACGTATTTCTTCAGGCAAGATCTGAAACCAAACAGTTATCATCTGCGTCCATGGTTTATCTGGCAATGCCCTCTTACAGGTCAGGGCAAAATCCACAACACTGATTTGCTGAACTCTGTTCCAGTAACAAACTACTGCAGTCGTCTGGCAATGTGTGTACACCAGTTGCTCAAATATTTATCAGTGACTGCCTTTGACTTTCTGTAGCTGCCTGTGCCGCCGCTGGGTTTGACATTGCACCTTGCAGAATTATGTGAGTGACTTGGACTGGAACTCACCTCTCTTCATGCTTCGTCTGCTTCCCTGAGGTGGTGGACATCCATCCCTAAATCTTGACTCGAGGATATGAAAGGTCAGCCAGTGTGATAAAAAAAAATAAAAAATAAAAATAAAAAACCCCAAAAATCTACTATGTTGTATTACTGTATTATTCTTATTAGCGCTATCAGTGTGATAAAAAAAAAAACCCTGCTATGTTGTATTACTGTATTATTCTTATTAGCGCTATCAGTGTGATAAAAAAAAAAACCCCTGCTATGTTGTATTACTGTATTATTCTTATTAGCGCTATCAGTGTGATAACAAAACAAACAACTACTATGTTGTATTATTGAATTATTCTTATTAGTGCTATCAGTGTGATAAAAAAAAAGAACTACTATGTTGTATTACTGAATTATTCTTATTAGTGCCATCAGTGTGATAAAAAAAAACCTGCTATGTTGTATTACTGTATTATTCTTATTAGTGCCATCAGTGTGATAATAAATAACTACTATGTTGCATTACTGAATTATTCTTATTAGTGCTATCAGTGTGATAAAAATAGAACTATGTTGTATTACTGAATTATTCTTATTAGTGCCATCAGTGTGATAAAAAAAACCCTGCTATGTTGTATTACTGTATTATTCTTATTAGTGCCATCAGTGTGATAAAAAAAACCCTGCTATGTTGTATTACTGTATTATTCTTATTAGTGCTATCAGTGTGATAAAAATAGAACTATGTTGTATTACTGAATTATTCTTATTAGTGCCATCAGTGTGATAAAAAAAAAACCCTGCTATGTTGTATTACTGAATTATTCTTATTAGTGCTATCAGTGTGATAAAAAAAAAGAACTACTATGTTGTATTACTGAATCATTCTTATTAGTGCTATCAGTGTGATAAAAAAACAAAAAACAACTACTATGTTGCATTACTGAATTATTCTTATTAGTGCTATCAGTGTGATAAAAATAGAACTATGTTGTATTACTGTATTATTCTTATTAGTGCCATCAGTGTGATAAAAAAAAGTAACTACTATGTTGCATTACTGAATTATTCTTATTAGTGCTATCAGTGTGATAAAAAAAAAAAGAACTACTATGCTGTATTACTGAATTATTCTTATTAGTGCCATCAGTGTGATAAAAAAAAAACCCCTGCTATGTTGTATTACTGAATTATTCTTATTAGTGCCATCAGTGTGATAAAAAAAAGCCTATGTTGTATTACTGAATTATTCTTATTAGTGCCATCAGTGTGATAAAAAAAAACCCTGCTATGTTGTATTACTGTATTATTCTTATTAGTGCCATCAGTGTGATAAAAAAAAAGTAACTACCATGTTGTATTACTGAATTATTCTTATTAGTGCCATCAGTGTGATAAAAAAAGAACTACTATGTTGTATTACTGAATTATTCTTATTAGTGCCATCAGTGTGATAAAAATAGAACTATGTTGTATTACTGAATTATTCTTATTAGTGCCATCAGTGTGATAAAAAAAAGAACTACTATGTTGTATTACTGAATTATTCTTATTAGTGCCATCAGTGTGATAAAAAAAAACCCTGCTATGTTGTATTACTGTATTATTCTTATTAGTGCCATCAGTGTGATAAAAAAAAAAGCATCTACTATGTTGTATTACTGAATTATTCTTATTAGTGCTATCAGTGTGATAAAAAAAAAAAAAAACCTGCTATGTTGTATTACTGAATTATTCTTATTAGTGCCATCAGTGTGATAAAAAAAGCCTATGTTGTATTACTGAATTATTCTTATTAGTGCCATCAGTGTGATAAAAAAAAACCTGCTATGTTGTATTACTGTATTATTTTTATTAGTGCTGTCAGTGTGATAACAAAACAAACAACTGCTATGTTGTATTACTGAATTATTCTTATTAGTGCTATCAGTGTGATAAAAAAAAAAGCAACTACCATGTTGTATCACTGAATTATTCTTATTAGTGCTATCAGTATTATTCTTATTAGTACTATCAGTGTGATAAAAAAAAAGAACTATGTTGTATTACTGAATTTTTCTTATTAGTGCCATCAGTATTATTCTTATTAGTGCTATCAGTGTGATAAAAAAACAACAACAACCCAACCTGCTATGTTCTGTTACTGTATTATTCTTATTAGTGCTATGATTATTGAAATTCCCTTTGTGCTCATGAAGATGGGGCAGACAGAGCTGTCAGGGATGAGGGGACTGATTGTGAAATGGTCTTGTTGTTGCGTGTTATAGTGGGGGTGTGCGGGAGGTGTGTGTGTGTGCGCGCGCGCGCGCGTGTGTGTGTGCGTGTACGCGCGCGTGCGTGCGTGTGAAGGAGAATGGCTTTGCCGTTAGAAAGTTTGCAAAAAACAACATAAAATACCCTTTCCGCATGTATGCCTGTTTCTATTCATTGATGCTGATAAAAGTCTTGTGTATACTGTTGTGTTACATTGTTATGTATCGTACTGCACTGCGGTGGGGTAGAGTAAGCTTATGTTTCATTGTGTCTTGATAATTAGTTTCCGTTGCTTTGCTTTGCGTTGCGTCGATGATGTTGCATTACATTATACTACATTGTGTTGTACTGTATGGTAGTTATACTTTGGTCTGAATTGCTTTGCATTGTATTGCACTTCATTGTATTATATCGCATGGCATCACGTCGTAATGTAGGGTAGTTTGTTGTAGTGTCAGTGTAGTGTGCTGTAATGCAGTGTAGTGCAAGGTGTTGCGTTGTATTGTATCGAGTTGTCTCATATCGTATCTTACCGTATTGCACGCACGCACGCACGCACGCACACACACACACACACACACACACACAGATACCGTAGGAAGGCAGGCTGTTTCTCTATCCCACTCTCTCTTCGTTGCATGAGAAAATCATGTCAGACTATGGTCGTCCGCGATTGTATCTGCGGTGGCGCAGTTAGTCATTAGCTGATTGAATTAACGAAAACTACTCTAATTTGGAGAGTCTTCACATCGCGAGACTCAAAGGACTCAGGAAACACAACTTGGTTTCTGTTGACATCACTTGGTCATTTGACATTCATGGCTTTCTTGTGGTGATTTCGTTTGCCTTCTGCTTTGTTTGTTGGCTCCTTTGTTTTACGAGCTTGCTTTGTTTTCTCGTTTGTTTGGGTCATTTTTCATATCGACTCTCAATAAATCTGCGTGCTGTATCAACAGACTCAACGGCAAGAGAATAGACCAACATGGAGAACACCACAACCACCATTCCTGGAGCCCCCCAAACCACAGCATCCTCCACCAACGCGACAAACACGACCACGATATTTCCGGAACAGCAAGCAGCCATGATCCTCTGGAAATTCTACACGCCGGGCCTTCTCCTGCTGGGAGGGTTCGGAAACCTGACCACTATCATGGTCATGCGTCGCTTCAAGGGCCACTACTTCTCCTCGCAACGCATTATGCTTATGGCCCTTGCCGTGTCGGACTTCCTGGTGCTGTACATTGGCGCGTTACAGGACTGGTTGTTCTATGGTTTTAACGTGGAGTCAAGCCCGATAATGTGCAAAATCCAGATCTGGTTGGAGTACGCCATGGGAACCGTATCGGCGTGGTTATTGATCTGCGTCACGGTGGAGAGGATGGTGGCGGTGAAGTGGCCGTACAAGGTGAAGATCGTGTGTTCCTTGCGCCGAACGTGGATGATCATCTCCGTTGTGGTCGTTTCCGCATGCACCATCCACTTCCCTCTCGTGCTGGACCTGGGGATCGCTTCCAGCAGCTGCTGCGACCACCAGTCCTCTTCCCTCCGGAACTCCCTGTCCGTGGCCTGGGGGTGGGTGGACATGACCATCTCCTCCATCATTCCCTCCGTCTGTCTCGTGGTGTGTGACGTCATTCTGTCCCGCACTTTGTTCAAGGCCTCTGCCTCTGCTGCGGCTGTGTCCAGCACCGTGTATGCCATCTCCAACGCTTCCGGACACAGCGACAGTCGCAGGAAGCGGGCTTCCAAGACGACGGTGATGGTTGTGGCGCTGTCCTTCATGTTCCTGATCCTCAGCTTGCCCGTGTGTTTGAACCTGCTGTGGGTCAGCTATTACATGGACCAGCTGGCCTTTGAGCCCGGGTTGTCTGCCAAGTCAGACCTGGGCATGGCGGTGACCACCCTCTTGTGGTACACCAACAGCGCCATCAACTTTCTGCTCTACTGCTTCACGGGCACCAAGTTCAGGAAGGAGTTCTTCAGCATGGTGTGCTGTCGCGCACAGGATCACCACACTTGATGTGCTGGCTGACTGACACTCCATATTCATTGTGCGGTTGTTTATTTCCACATCGAAAATCTTCTCCTTTCTATGGGTAAGTCTGCCCCAAAGGCTATCTGTGTGCTTTCGATATTTAAAAAGAATTGTGATCTACAAAACCTTTTGCAGAATGTACAGAAAACTATGTGTATCACTTATGGTTTCATTCTAGAATGACCTTGTCGCAGACTTTGAAAACGTTATTCCAAGAAGAAAGTTTTTATCCATGGTGAAATGTTGTACGAGCGAAAAACAAGAAATTTATGGAAGAACGCGAAAGTAACTACAATTAGATCAGGAAAATTGTTCCCCTTGTCAGCACCTTCATCCCACATGACTGCTGTTCCATCATTTCTCTGCACACAACGCATGCTGGACACAGAAGGGCCACCAGTCCCAGTTACTCGCCATCTGCCCCACTCCCCTCCCGAGTACTCATTCCCTCGTCCTACACTTCTCTTCTAACGGGGGACACAACATTAACTACTCAACCGCTCTCAGTCATGCACACTGATTATCAAACAGTGCTTTAACGTCATACCGTGTCAAACTGTCTGTGAACAAGTGAAAATGAAGATAAAGCCGTCAGGAAAACAAAAACAAACAAATAAATAACGAGTTCGGCTGGAAATTACTGGTCTTTGCTTGCGTGGGTGTCCGTTTTTGCGTGTTTCGGAGACATCGTTGGGCTGAAGTTGTGATTCAATGAGTATATATTGTTATTGTATCCTCCACACCCCAAAAGTGGCAAAAGGATTGGATTTTAAAAAAAAATCTTTGAATCAGCAGCAAGATCCAGCTTCACCCCCCATAATGCCAATGTTCAGTCAACTTACTCATATTTATCCCTCGCCACGCCCACCCTCCGTCTGTCTCCCTCTGATCTGTCTGATTCGTCATCAAATTTAGAATGGAATCTGTCTTCAGAACAACACTTATCACGAGAGAGAGACTGAGACAGAGATTTCAAGATTGTTTATTCATGTATAGGCCAAGGCCCCTTATGAAGGGGGTATGCGAACATTATACCATATAGACATCATTTAACGACATTATGTCTACACGTAACACACTGTCAAACACAAATACAGCAAAACTGCACTCAGTTTCAAAAACTAGAGCAATCAAGTTTCTTACGAAGTAACAATTTCTCGGAATTTGAAAGCTTTGAATAAAAACAAAGAAAATTTTCGAACAGCTTCAGAGGAGTTTGAAGACAATAAATTCAATTTAAACATTGTAGGTTGTCTAAAATATTCAGGCTCAATAAATTCTTCTGGAATATCCGTCAAAGTTGAACAACAAAGAACGAAATGCATCTCATTTTCTTGTGAATCTGTACATTACAGACAAATTAAATCATTGTCATTACATGTTCTGTATCTAAAAATGATGGATCGCTAATTCAGAAATGCCCAGTCTGAATCTCATTGTTCAGTATTTTAAATGTCTATCCATATTTAACGCTGAGAAAGGTTTCAGGTCACATACATTGCAAATACTCATAAAAAAACACTAAATCTTTCACTGTTTTAGATATGAAGAGAAAGAGAGAGAGAGAGAGAGAGAGAGATGGTTTATTCATGTAGGCCAAGGCCCCTTATGAAGGGGTATGTGAACATAATACAATGAAAAACAAAGAAAAAAAACCGACAACAACAACAACAATAAAAACCTACTCACATTATAAACATACATAGAAAATTCGACATAATATAAGTTCCAAATGAAAACTAGCCTAGCTACGAAACAGTGTTTTCCTGACGTAATAGTTTCTCGGACTTCGAAAACTTTATATAAACACAAGGCAAGGTTTCTAACAATTTCACAGGAGGTTGAAGACATTAACAGGTTCAATTTAAACATATTTGGTTGTCTATAATATTTAGTCTTAATAAGTGATTCTCGAACATTCCTCAAAACTGGACAACAAAGGACAACGTGCATTTCATCTTCTGTCGAATCTTTGCACAATGGACAAACCAGACCACTGTCATTACATGTTCTGTATCTATAATGATGAACCGCTAACTCAGAAATACCTAATTTGAATCTTGTTGCTATATATTTCAAATGTCTATCCATATTTAACATCAAGTAGGGTTTCAAGTCTGGGCCGCTGCTGAAATTCCTATAAAAATCAAATCTCTCACTATTTTGAATATGATCAGACCATTTCTGCCATCTACAATCGATCAAACGTTGGCGGAAAGCACAAATAAAAGAAAGAGAGAGAGGGAGAGAGGAGGGGTGGTGGTGGTGTTTCAGATCTCCTGGAGACTACAGTCTGTGTTGTGCAATGTGTGGACTGCTTTGCAAGACGCCGTGTATGTCCAGTTCAGTCTGCCAATAATGATGTCAGCAATTATGTGAATGCATTGACCGGAATGTGTTTGGGATATTTTAGTGTGTGTGTGTGTGCGTGTGTGTGTGTGTGTGTGTGTGTGTGTGTGTGTGTGCAGTGCGTGCATGTGTGTGTATGCACAAGTTTTTGTATTAATATGCACTTGAATGTATCCTAATTTCTACCGTATCTGTGTTTGTGTATGATTTTCAATATATGTTCGTACCTTCTTATGTACTACTCCCCCCCTCCCTCCCCCAATATTCCTTGTGACCCCGGTACACTTCGTAATAAAAACATATTCTATTCTATTCGATTCTGTTTATTTTCGTGTGCTGCATTTTATGTCCAAGGTGTATGTGAGCATAAATGCAAGTCTTACTTGCACGTGATTATCAGCTATTTTGACTTCAGTGTGCTGCATTGTTTTGTCTGTGATGTGTGTGCATGTAAAGGAATGTCTCAGCTGTATTACAACTGTAAAAAACTGTGTTCTTTCTGAAAGTGGTGGTTGGTTCGATTCTATTCCAAGAGAGAGGGGAGCAGACAGGGGGATATAGGATCAGCTAATGAGGCACTCACTCACTCTCTCCTCACATCAATAGCAGGGCACATGGAGTGGTTTTTATAGAGTGTTTACTTTACCATACAGCACACACACTAAGCAGTTCACCCTACTTAGCAAAAGCAACACACTAAGGCAGCACACACTGCCTACTTCAAGTACTTCCTACAAGCAGCACACAGTAAATAGTTCAACCTACACCTAAAGTAGCACCTACAAGCAGCATCTACAAGCAGCACCTACAAGCAGCACCCCTGGAACACAAACACACAACTAAAACCCAGGTCAGATAAAATCTCAAATATCTGGACATAAAAGGCCTATACCCTCTCAGCACCTTTCATCACATGTCCACCAGTATGCACTCCTCTCACACATAGATCTATGTGTGGTAAAAAAAAAAACAAGCTTCATTAAGCTTACCTGCCACCAACAGTGACATACCATACTGCGCACAAAACATATCACTGACCAATACAACCCTGTGTTCAACACATGTTACCCATCATTCAGTTAAACTGTGTGTTACCATTACCAAACAAATCTCTTTGTCTTCACAAGGTATACCACCGACACAAGTACATGTAAGGAAATTATTAATTCCAGCATATCTCTGGTAAACAGCAGTGTGCGACAACATAGCACTGACCCTCAGTGCTCTCCTTGTTAATCAACTCATTATTCCCATTACAATGTTCTTTCCCACTTTGTCTGAACAAGGTAAACCACTGACACATAGCACAACTCCTACACATGTTACCACAACTACCAACAAATCAATCATGTGTTCCACAACACTTGCTGTTACCCCCATGTGCACACACACACACATGAAAAACCCTCAACACACACTGACAATGTGTTAGCCTATAGATCTGTTCAGTTCACACTGAACCAACACCACCTACAATATACAAAACAAGTAAGTAATACATCAAAAATACAGAACAAGATATCTGTAACAAAACAGAAGGGGGGGGGGGGCTCAAAAGATATAGGCCAGTACTTCCCTCCACACATTAACCCCTTTACTATCCACAAGCCATAAGATCAACTTAAACTGGCTGTTCACTGACACAAAACATAGTTTCCCAACACACCTAAGATATCAACATGATATAAAACCATTCCAAGTCATGTACTCACAGCCCAACAAGGATTTCCTTGCACCTCACATCACGGATCATTCAGTCAGCCTGTGTCAGTCAGTTTTTCTGGGAGACAGCTAAGAACTGGCTGTACTGACTGGTTTTATCCCTTCCCACAACATACTGTGCATACTTATGCAAGATACAACACTCACTCCCCCAACTAGTTGAACTGAAATAACCAATCTTTGCTTGTCCGAGTGGCGCTATGTGAATGACTGACAGATTCACTGCTTGATCCCAATTCGTCCAATTCAACAGATTGACCTGATTTGCTACAATTCTACCCACTTGGCTACACACATTCTACGACAAGTTCACCCGTTTACATCACAAAGAGATTGGGGAGACAGGACAATACCACTCTCGGCATGTTAGCCGGCATGATCAAAGTTCATATTAGCATGTTTCGAACGGACATCTAGTTCTAGCAAGGGGATTGCGGCAGACATCATATAACCGCACGTGTTTCAACAGCTGGGACTGGTGACGCGGCGTCACTGACCAAAGGCGGCCGACTAGGGAGTAGGGGTGAGGAGGGGGGTGGAAGGAGGGAGGGTGGCGCGGTGTCGGCGCGACCTCAAAGACTGGAGGTTGGACAGAGAGGGAAGGGAGATAAGAAGGTGTGGGGGGGCAAGGGGGGTCATGGGGGGGTGGCGGGGGGTGGGGGGTCGGGTTGGGGGCGAAGGGATGGGGAGGGAAGGGGGACAGAGTGTGGGTGGTGGGGGGTGACACTGCTGGCACACTATAACACAACATTAAATAAATTTTAATCACGTATTTTGTTAATGATGTGGGCTATTCATTTTTGTGTTTTTCGGAATCTACTTTCTCTCGGTTTTTTTCTTTTTTTTGTTTTTTTTTTTTTTTTGTTTGTTTCTTTGTTTTTTGTTGTGTTTTTTTTATCTTTTGTTTTTATTTATCTACTTCTTCTTCTTTTTTTCTTATGAGGTATTTACATAATCTAGATGGGCAGAAAATGTATCATGTGAGCTCGTACTGTGTTGATTAGATAGGCATGTGTCACTTTCGGGTGGTTAGGTAGCTGCGCTATTCGGGGTAATTTACACATCGTTGTGTGACGCTAGACAGACCGGTACAGATGTGACAGTCCCTCTCAAACTGTTCACAGGTATTGCTGACCCGTCTGTCTGGATTTGGCCCTTTCTGTATGTCTCTCTTGTACACACGGTTATATTACGTTTCAGTCTCCACATTTCATAACATCGGTATGATTCAAGATTCACGGAACAAACCTTTTAGTCTTAGCAATGAGCATCCTGCAAATCATCAAACAGTGGCAATACAAGGGTTATTTTTACTGTGCAAGAAAATGAAACAACCCCAAAACAGACAAACAAACAAATTAACTGATGAATAAGTAAATTAGTAATGAACAGACAATTAGATACATGAATAAATGAATAAATCTATGCATAAAGAAGAAATTGAACAAAAAGTGAAAGTCATACGTTATGTCACATCACGACACGTGTTAACGATGACAAAACGTAGGGGGGCCACAAATTTTTCTATTTGTGTGTTATTAAATGATTCATATAAATTATCAATGACTCGTGACAGCGTTGCAATTGTTTCAAATGTACAAATAAGTCTAATTTTGTAGTATATTAGTTTCTGATATTATTTGGAATTGTATCTAAAAAAAATGTACCATTCTCACAGTGTATCGATGATAGTTTTCATTTTATTCAATGTTCCATTACTAATCCAGACTATGGTAGCCTTTTTCCATTAAATCATGTGTCAACATTATTTGACACTCAAGTTCCATTACTTAATCTAAACTGAAAGCAGTTCATCTTTATTTCTGTATCTTTATTTATCTAAATTAAATGCAATCTTCCTTTCAGTCTGCCTTCCTATTTTCCCGTTTAGTTTTCATGTCAAATCTCTCGGTTTACTCTAAATATTTGTGTAATGAATATATATTCCCCGTTCTACCACACGTGATTTCTAGCGCCTTGTGTTTTTCATTGCTGTGATAACTCAACTTGACGCTGTTACCTTTTCTGCTGTGGTCTTTGATTGATTGAATGCAGCTAAGGTAATCGATGATAATAACAATGGATATTTATATAGCCCATTATCCAGAAAACCCCGAGGTGATTTACAAAGCACATGTTT
This sequence comes from Babylonia areolata, assembly GCF_041734735.1. Lineage (NCBI taxonomy): Eukaryota > Metazoa > Mollusca > Gastropoda > Neogastropoda > Buccinidae > Babylonia > Babylonia areolata. Next base: position 44,740,691 of record NC_134899.1, on the reverse strand, counting down.
GTGTCACATCAACGTTACATAGACACACCAAACTGTGACGAGCAAACTATGCATGCGCACATAAGCACAACGCATTCATACGTTTACACATACATTCAGACACACATGTGTAAGTGTCAGCTCTCTTCACACACACACACACACACACACACACACACACACACACACACACACACACACACACACATCATAAAATAAAATCTTGACTTCACACACACACACACACACGTACATTTAGGCGCACACACACACACACAACACACACACACACACACACACACACACACATACACACACACACACACACACATACACACAAACGCGCGCACATACACACACACACACACACACACACACACACACACATACATACACATACACATACACACACACACACACACACACACACACACACACACACACACACACACACACACACACACACACACAGCGAAAGAGAGAGAGAGAGCGTTCCCTCCTCCCACAAACTGACGCGCGCGCATAGCAGGAACGAGGGGGGCGGGGGGGGGGGGGGGGGAGAAAAAAAAAACGAGAATAGCTCAACAACAACAACAACAACAACAAAAGATTACCAAGCTGTGGGAGGGGGTGGGGGTGGGGGGAGGGGAAGGGGATGGAGGGGGGTGGGGGTGGGTCGGAAACAAACCGGGAGTGTCTTCATTCACAAAATTTATTTCAGGGCGTAGAAAAAAACAAAAAAAACAACAAAAACCCCACCCACTCCAGCTACAGAGAGAGAGACAGACAGAGACAGAGATGATAGTTCACGCAGTTTGTGGGGGGGAAAAAGAAGAAGAAGAAGCAAAACAACCTATTTCCAAAAGACGCTCAAAGTAAAAAAACTAAAACTAAAATAAAATATTCTTCAAAAAAAAAAAGTCCACCCAGGTTCTTTTACGCTGTTGGGGGTCTATTTTGAAGGAGACCCAATTTCCGAAACACCGAAGAAAAGATGGAAAGATAACCTTGTGAAGCCATTGACAGTGTCTGAAAGCTTAATCTCCCTTGTAGAGAAACAGTTTGAATGGTTCATTCCCAACTTGGTTCACCATTCTGGCGTGTAGAGTGGACGGTTCACAGCATATGCATTGCTTTCTTTCACTCTGATTTTTTTCCGTAGTGTGTCTTGGTGAATGATGGGTATTGAAACTGCGTGTTGGAGCTGTGTATGGTGGGTTGAAAGTGTGTGTGTGTGTGTGTGTGTGTGTGTGTGTGTGTGTGTGTGAAGTCAAGATTTTATTTCATGATGTGTGTGTGTGTGTGTGTGTGTGTGTGTGTGTGTGTGTGTGTGTGTGTGTGTAGTCAAGTCAAGATTTTATTTCATGATGTGTGTGTGTGTGTGTGTGTGTGTGTGTGTGTGTGTGTGTATGTGTATGTGTGTGTGTGTAGTCTTGAGTTTAACGTCTTTCCACTTTAAGAGATGCTAAAACTGTGTGTGTGTGTGTGTGTGTGTGTGTGTGTGTGTGTGTGTGTGTGTGTGTGTGTGTGTGTGTGTGTGTGTAAAGTCAATATTTTATTTCATGATGTGTGTGTGTGTGTGTGTGTGTGTGTGTGTGTGTGTGTGTGTGTGTGTGTGAAGTCAGGATTTTATTTCATGATGTGTGTGTGTGTGTGTGTGTGTGTGTGTGTGTGTGTGTGAAGTCAAGTCAAGATTTTATTTCATGATGTGTGTGTGTGTGTGTGTGTGTGTGTGTGTGTGTGTGTGTGTGTGTGTGTGTGTGTATGTGTGTGTGTGTAGTCTTGAGTTTAACGTCTTTCCACTTTAAGAGATGCTAAAAGTGTGTGTGTGTGTGTGTGTGTGTGTGTGTGTGTGTGTGTGTGTGTGTGTGTGTGAAGTCAGGATTTTATTTCATGATGTGTGTGTGTGTGTGTGTATGTATGTGTATGCGTATGTGTGTGTGTGTGTGTGTGTGTGTGTGTGTGTGTGTGTGTGTGTGTGTGTGTGTGTGTAGTCTTGAGTTTAACGTCTTTCCACTTTAAGAGATGCTAAAAGTGTGTGTGTGTGTGTGTGTGTGTGTGTGTGTGTGTGTGTGTGTGTAGCCTTCAGTTTATCGTCTTTCCACCTTAAGAGATGCTAAGTGTGTGTGTGTGTGTGTCTGTGTCTGTGTGTCTGTGTGTGTCTGTGTGTGTGTGTGTGGTCTTCAGTTTAACGTCTTTCCACTCTAAGAGATGCTAAGTGTGTGTGTGTGTGTGTGTGTGTGTGTGTGTGTGTGTGTAGTCTTCTGTTTAATTTCTTTCCACTTTAAGAGATGCTAAGTGTGTGTGTGTGTGTGTGTGTGTGTGTGTGTGTGTGTGTGTGTGTGTGTGTGTGTGTGTGTGTGTTTCACGACAGCTCTTCGTCTGCCTTTGTTCTGCCTCTGTATCTGAACCTCTCTTCTCCCTGTATGCTCGTCTCCCACCCCTCTATCTCTCTCCTGTTTGCAGAGCTTTTGTATTCTTCTTCTTCTTCTTCTTCTTCTCTCTCTCTCTCTCTCTCTCTCTCTCTCTCTCCCGGCCCCCCACCCCCGCCTTCGCCTCACTACACCCCTCAACCCCATCCCCACGCCTCGGGGGTTTTTTTGTTTTTTTTTCCTTTCTTTTTTTTTTCTCAAAAGCTCGGTGACCTGACTCCGACAACCAGCCACCTACTCCCTCCTCCTCCCTTCCCATACCTCCTCACCTCCCCCACCTTTCCCCCATCTCATCCACCGAGAAGGACTCGCGCCCATAGATTTATCCCTCTGACAAGTATGCTCGTCAGCGAAGGACAGCCACCTTACTAACAAAAGACCTGAGGCTACCTGTCAGGATTTTCGTTATCATTCAGTACTTTGGATGTCTATGCTTGTTTGGATTGCAGTACTTTTGTTCGGTGAAATCAGCGATACCATTGACAGTTGCATAAGAAGTAATGTCCGCTGGCCAGTATGTATAAGCTTCTTTCACAGATTGACATGAGTTTACGGTTGTTTTCAATGGTTTCTCCAACACAATGGGAAATCACTTATAGCTGAGTTTTTTTTGTGAGGGACTATGACTCTCAAACTAGGAGGCAAAATTGCACTTGCTCTTAGTGCTGCAACCTTAGGGGGTAGTTGGCCTTTGGGAACCATCCCAACTCTTGGCCGAGAGACTGGGGATGTAACTTTGGCTAGACACTCTCCACTATAATCAAATTCTAACCTAGATAGTCGGGACAGCAGTTACCTCCTCTGCTGTTCTGATGGTCATAATCGAAAACAGTTGACTATCCTAGAATAACGGTATCTAAAATTCACCCACACTCATTTCAGCGAGGATGGGCATTCAGGGTGGGAGGGCGGGGGTTAAAGCCTGGCGTTCCACACGGCCCACGCACCAGTGTACATAATCTGGTCAACGGACATCCGTCTGGTGTGATGTCTGGTTGGCAAACAAGGTGGCAGAGTTTGCACTGACAGGCAATTTCGCGCCAGCCAGCAAGCAAGCAAGCGCACACACACACACACACACACATTCACACACACGCACTCTCACACCACCACCCCCAGCCACCACCCCCCTCCCAACCCCCCTTCACACATACATACATACATGATGTACGGACACGCACACACACATACACACACACACACGCACGCACACACACACGCGCGCGCGCACCCCCCCCCCCCCCCCCCCCATCCCCACACACACGCAATCACACATGATTTACTCGTACATTAATTTTTTCCCCCAGCAAGCTTTGAGGGATAAGCATATCACACCTGCACATAGAAAACCTGTGTATAGAAATGATTGTAAAGGGATCGCAGTAGCCGAGTGGAAAGAGCAGAGTTTCTTTTAACCCCTTAACTACTGAACCATGGTAGAATAAGATCAGTGTCCCATTGCATTTAAAGTGCAGTCGGTGTAAATTTGATTTTGCTGAACAATGTTATTCATCAAACATGTCCAGTTCTAGAATGTTGACCGATACCCTGACCTGTAAGCTCGGTCTTAGGTCAATAAGGTGAAAGTCCTTCACTGACAGCCATACGCGTTAGCAACAGTCTTCTTCTTTTTCTTTTTCGTTCGTGGGCTGCCACTCCCACGTTCACTGACATGCACGAGTCGACCTTTACGTGTATGACCGTTTTTACCCCCGCCATACTGACAGTCATACTCCGTGCATGCTGGGTATGTTTTTTGTTTCCTTAACCC
>NC_134899.1:44679009-44731509 GCF_041734735.1 Babylonia areolata | reverse complement strand
TTTGATCTTCTGTGTGCGTATACATACGAAGGGGGTTCAGGCACTGGCAGGTCTGCATATATGTTGACCTGGGAGATCGGAAAAATTTCCAAAATGGTTTTGGTTGAAGGACTATACTATTTGACTCCGGGTCAGAGATCTTCGTTCGTGGGTTGCAACTCCCACGTTCACTCGTATGCACACGAAAGAGCTTGTACGTGTACGACCGTATTTACCCCGCTATGTAGGCAACCATACTCCGTTTTCGAGGACGTGGAGGTGCATGCTGCTTATGTTCTTGTTTCCAAAACCCACCGAACACAGACATTGATTACAGGATCTTTAACGTGCGTATTTGATTTTCTGCTTGCGTATACACACGAAGGCGATTCAGGCACGAGCAGGTCTGCACGTATGTTGACCTGGGAGATCGGTAAAATCTCCACCCTTTACCAGGCGCCGTTAACGAGATTCGAATCCAGGACCCCCAGATTGAAAGTCCAACGCTTTAACCACTCGGCTATTGCGCCCGTCGGGACCAGAAATCAAATTGCAGACTCTCTCATCCTCACACCCGCCACTCCCACTGACCTCCTTGATCGGATGGTGGGTACCCATGAATGGGCGGGAAGATTAACATGCTATAGATTTCACCAGTTGAAGAAAGATGATGGGAATAAAGATAATTACATTGAGTTTGAAAAAATACAAGAAAAAGAAAAAAGTCATAGTATAAACCAATTTGTGAATTTGCTCCCCATGGGGACAAAACTCTTGAAGCATTCATTGCTAGGTGTACCGACGACTTTCTGGATATCAGCTGGAGAAAAAAAAAGGACCAGAGATCATCTGACCCCAGGACAGAGAGTCGCACTGGCTAATGCAGGTGAGTGTGAAATCACAGTCATCACATCTTTGACTGTTGATAACACCAATGCCCTGAGTAATTTACACACACACACACGCACAGAGAGAGAGAGAGAGAGAGAGAGAGGGAGAGTATATTTCCTCGGGTCATACAGAGGAGATCAAATGCGTTTGATGGTGAAAACAGTTCTTCGGCATATATACGTTTATTAGTTTTGTATACAGATGACACGATTCTTTTATCAAATTCGAAGCAGGGTTTATAGAAAGCATTAGATGCCTTATTACAGTATTGTGTTGAATGGAAACTTGAAGTCAATGTCTCAAAAACTAAAATTGTAATCTGCAATTCTAAACAGAACTCACAAGATCTGTTTAAATTCAGGTACGTGTCAATGCTTTTCTTTTTGTTCTATATGAATGTTTAAGTTGGTATTCCTTGTTTGCTTTAGGTAAGTTTTAAGGATGATGTTTGGATATTTTGTGGAAGAAAAACAAATGACACTTTGTGAGTTTGAAGCCGGTATGTGAGTACCATGTGAGTTTGAAGCCGGTATGTGAGTACCATGTGAGTTTGAAGCCGGTATGTGAGTACCATGTGAGTTTGAAGCCGGTATGTGAGTACCATGTGAGTTTGAAGCCGGTATGTGAGTACCATGTGAGTTTGAAGCCGGTATGTGAGTACCATGTCAAATTTAGGAAAAGTTAGTCTTATGTATGTTTTTTGGTAATTATATTTTATTTTCAACAATTAAACACACACAGACACAGACACACACACAGACAAAGACACAGACACACACACACACAATTGTTTATGATTTGTGCATTGAATCTAAGTAGAATTCGGAAGTCATGGGAGTTGTTGCCCTTGAATTTTCAAGCATGGCCGCGGCCAGTAAATTTTGTAAACATTGGCCCAGCATTGTAATGATTCAAAACATGTTTTATTAGGACTTTGTTGTTTGGTTTTATGTTTACTTAAAGAGGGAATATGTACATTATTTCATTTGTTCCATTAGATTGTTTCGTTTATTTCAAGAAAAAATATTTACGTTTTTTCATCTCTTCCATTTCCGACTGAACAGACGAAACTTAAACGTAATTCAGATGAGGTGGTATGTCCAACTGGGTTTTGGTGTTCAGTTACTAATTCGGTGTTCAGTTCCAGTGGGGTGTTCAGTACCACTGTGGGTTCCAGTCGTGCGTTCAACTTTGTCCAACTGGGTTTTGGTGTTCAGTTACTAATTCGGTGTTCAGTTCCAATGGGGTGTTCAGTACCACTGTGGGTTCCAGTCGTGGGTTCAACTTTGTTCAACTGGGTTCGAGCTGTGGGTTCAGCTCTGTTAAATTTTGTTCAACTGACTTATGGGTTCAGCTGAGTTGTTCTTGCGGATTCCAATTGTATTGAGATTCCAAATGTTCAGTGGATATCTGGATGTCAGTCAATTTTCTCGACCATTAAAAGTTTACTTCGTCAACCACATTTGCGTGCCCCTTGCGTGCTGTCCGGTGTGCTACACCAGTATAAACATACACGCTTGTAATTATATGATACACGCGTGTAATTATATGATTTGATACAAGTCATACGTAAACAACACTCATGCACATAAACATAGTAGTCTTAAAAAATTTATTTCATCAACTTTGAAAAAATTGGAGCAAACATTCAAGCAGCACGTGAATCAATGACATGCAAAACGGGTCAAAAAGAAACTTTCAAACAAACAACAAGAGAGGCAAGGCCTTCAAGACTCACTTGCAATACACACTAAAAAAAAAAAAAAAAAAAAAAAAAAAAAAAAGTGTTCCGCATGTTATATCATAAAGCTTCGGGTAAAAAAAGAGAAAAAAAAGGCATAAAAGCAGATTCGAAACAGGCATGTTCGGGCGTTGGGAAACGGTCTTACAAACAGAGCTAATCTCCGTCTACAAATAACGTACAAAAACGGTTATTTAAACATGTTTTTTAGCGTGATAATTCGGTTATGGTATTCGAGGTGATAACGCCGTTTAAATCATGCTCTTTTGGTATACCTCGGGAATATATGAAATTCTTTAAATTCTGCGGTAAAGGAGACGTAACCATTGCCTCAAGCACACCGCAACATGTCTCAGCTTTTTCCACATCTGCGATCGTTTTCGACAGGCTCAGTTACCGGCAGAAACTACGTCACGGTCCATTCAATTTCTCTTTTTTGCACATTCTAGTTAAGATTCAGTATCCATTTTAAAACATCCATATGCTTACCACACGTCGATGATGTAGTTAATCTCATAATATCGCTGTATGTGTTCTGTCCAGATTTTCTTTCTTTCTTTTAATTGCAAACAAGAAAACGATGAGATCATGCCGGCTTGAAACCCAACCATTTTCAGGATTCGGAACCTCAACGAAATAAACTGTTCACGATCCGGAAACACAATTTAATCCAGAAGACTTACAGCCTGTTATTGGTATGACTGAAGAGATATCCCCCCCCCCCCTACACACACACACCCCACTATTTTTAAGCCAAAATTGCTATTGGGAGATAAAATGAGAATGTTGCAGTTTACCACAGACACACACACACACTTGTTTACACAAGTGAGTCAGAAAAGGAGTTCTTGTGTTTTTGTATCCAGGCCACAGTCACGTTGATATGTTATACATTGCAACGTTCAGTTCTAACTTCTCTTGAGTTTCTTTTTGTACGTGTCCTGGGCTCTTGCGAAACGAGTTGCTTGGGACCGTCATATAACAACGAAAAGTAATGAATGTCTATATGGAAGTGAATGAATTAAAGGTATGTTTGTATTATACTCCCTGTTTGGATGAATATACTTGCCATGTAAAACTGATGCAAACTATACCTATTAGTTTGCTATGTGTTGGCCAAATTTCGCGGCTCAGTACTAAGACGCCTCTGCCACGCCTATCGTCTCTTCAGACACTTGGCAGAATTCCAAGTCTTAAATGTTGAATAACCATCCCGTGGCCAACAAAGATTTCCCCATGTGATCCACGGTAATAACAGCAGGGAAGGACAAACAAGCATTTGAGATTGACATGACAATTATGTTTAACAGTACAGGCAGTACAGTATAAACTTCCCTTCTTGGTGTCATATGCTGTACCATGTCAAACTGATGCAGAAATTTAAGCAAAAGTAGGAAGCAAAGGCTTTTTGGTTCACATGGGGAGCCTTAGTAACAGTTACGGCTGGGTTAGCCACAACCAAGGAAATCCCCACAGAACCATAAGCCATGGAAACCTCTGAGTTGTGTTGATGAAGGGATTCTCCTACCACCAGGATGCTGCCTCCAGAACATGCTGAAGAGGAACAAAGTGCTGAAAGGTCACCAGAAGCAATTGTCCACATCCAAGTTGGACCTCACCTCCTTCTGCCCAGGGTAATTTACCTCCTTTCAGGAGGTCTGGGCGCCTGTGACCCTTGAGAATGGGATCAAAGGGTGGTTTGCTTCTACAGGTGGAACCACCCTTCCTACCTGTCAGGGAATCACTTGGGGGTTGGAGGGGGAGCTGGTTGGGGGAACAGAGGTGGTTTCCCTCACCATGCAGGCATCTTGAGCCGCCCTGCAGTCCAGCAGTTGGAGTCTTGCTGCATCCAAAAGGAGGGCCCGAGGAGATAGTGTGGAGGGAGGAGCTATCTCGGCACAGGTTACCCAGTAAGGGAGGGTGTGTTCCAACTCCACAAGTTTGGATTAGGGTTCTGCCTGGGCCCATGCTGAACAAACAAGGGACCTGCCCCCTGGACGGAGAGGGGAGGAGGCATCTACCGTATTTCCTTAGATTCCAAGGGAACCTAATCAAAAACTTACCATGATTTCCCCTTGCCATGACTTCTCCTTGCCAACCAGGCAACTGGAGGAGCCTGAATAAGAGTCAGGACTGAAAATCAAGGCACACCTGCGAACTAAGGTGCAGAACCTTCTCCCACTGAACACTGGGAGATTTTACAACCCGTATTCTGAATGCCCTTGAAACATACAACAGTCCCATGAGGATACTGTGGTGCTAAGACTCAAGATGGGCTGATGAGAGGTGTCTACCAGAGGCCAGAGCCTTTACCCCCACTGAGGGAAGTGAAGGAGAGGACTTGTCATGGGACGGTGGACTGGAGACAGCGTTGCTACTATTAAGTCCATCTTCAGTGCACTGCTGGGAGTGGTTACCAAATCCCCCTGAAAGGAAATGTCCCAACCCACCTCTACAGTGGAACGACGTTAGAAAAACGTATAAAAGAAAACATAACTGACAATGCTTGAAAATCGTCAAAAGTCTGAGGCAAGAAAACTGGTTGACTTTTAAAAAGTCAACGGCCGGCCTAAGGAATGATCATGTAGTGCTGAAGATGTTCATTGGCTGAGCATACGACGGGTCTGGCAGAGGCAAAATTTGGCCAACAGAGCAAACCTGTAGGCCTAGTTTGCAGAGGTTTTAGAATTAACATTTCGCTTGGATACGCCGTGGGCGAAAAGCGACCATTTCTTGACTCGCATACTTTCCAAGGCGATCTGTTCACAAGTGTACCCCTAGTACAGGCCATACCACAAAGCATAGACTTTGGTCAGGAACTGAAAGACAATGACCCCAGAGCTGCATACGGATACGGAAAGAACTAGGATCTTATTTTTTTCTAGTTCTTGTTTGGTTATCAGGTAGGCAGGGATCAAACAGAGATACAGCACCAACATGAAAGAAGTGCAACTAAAGATGAAGTAGGACTCGTGGTAATTGTCCTTCACGTCTCGTGCGGTGAAGGCAAAGATGGCGCACAGAACAGCCAGTACCAAATTGTAGATCGTGAAGACAGTAAAACTATGCATAGGCGTCGTGCAGGTCAGTTCCACACGCAGATTCTTTTGGGTAATCTGGTTCCTCACATACCATTCGGTGTTCGTCAGGATGGTGAAGCTGCACATCACGGCCTGTGAACAGGAGAGTTAGTGAAGGAAGGAACGGAGTAAAGGTGGAACGAACAAACAGAAGACTAATTACAATATGATGTGAGAGTGTGTTCTTGTGTGTGTGTGTGTGTGTGTGTGTGTGTGTGTCCATGTCACAGTCATGTCTTCTTTCCAGGTGATATAGTTCAACGCTTTGTGCTAACTTCTGCTGTGTTGCTTAATACGTGTCCTTGGCATTTGGATTCAGATTTGCTTGAAATCTGCAGATTACTATGGAAAATATCAACTGTCTGCATGGAAGTGTATGAATTAGTATGGGGAGTTTGTATTACACTCTCCGTTTGGTTTGATATACCCCGATGCAAACTAGTCCTATCGGTTTGTTCTGTGTGGGCCAAATTTTGGGGCTAGCCCAGTAATAAGACGCCTCTGTCTAACCCTTCCGTCTGCTCAGCCAATCAGTACAATTCCCAGCCTTACGTATTGAAGCATTCCACGGCCCATTAAGAATGCCCCTTTGTGAACCATGGCGAATAGCAGGGACGGACGGCTGGGCATTAGAGTTTGACATGGCCAAATATTTAACAAAACAAGGAGTGTAATACAAACACACCATTTTTGTGTCATGTGCTGTTTCGTGTCAGACTGGGGCAGAAAGCAAAGCAAAATAAGGGCAAAGCCTTACTGATTCATATGGGGAGCCTAAGAAACAGTAACAGCTGTGTTAGCCGCAACAAAGGAAATACCATGGAACGATCAAACCCGGTCATTTGGAATTCCATGAGATCATCGAGCTCAATAGTATGGAGGGGAAGAAGGGAGGCCGGCGCGCGCCAGCAGGCTGCCATCTTGCTGGAGGCTACTGCCTGCCGCGCACGCCTCTCCCTCTTTCTGAGTCTCTCTAATTAAGCTAGCAAACTTGTTGTGGCTGAAAATTACTTTGATTTTAATGTATATAAACAACTGGACATGAAAGAAATAATTATATATATATATATATATATATATATATATATATGTGTGTGTGTGTGTGTGTGTGTGTGTGTGTGTGTGTGTGTGTGTGTGTGTGTATTCTTTTTATTTTCTGATAAAATGCATAGAACTAGAAGTAAAGCATTTTGTAAAATCATGTGTAAAGAATGAAAGCTGTGATGTAGATGTACAAAACTGAAATTAATGTTTGATATTTAATCTAACATTATTAGCATTAATGATTAAACTTCAGGACATATAGCAAATAATCCAAAACAAAGAAAATGAAAAGAGATTAAGAAGTATTACATAACAAACTGTTTGAGGATAAGCAATGCATTTTTGGAACATACTAGCTGACACCACCGGTGTAGAAAAAAAGAGTGGAGGAAGAAGGTTCAACATTAACACCCTCCACCCTGATGACTAACACTTTGTACCACAAGAATTGAGTACCTGTGCCACATATCTGCACTTTTTTTTTTTTTTTTTTTTTTTTTAGCAGATTGGGTGTTTGTCGATGAGGTTGTGTGTCTTCATTGTGTGAAGTATGGGTTTGGGAAGTAGGTTTTCTTTGCAGATAAAGTGTTTGAAGTGTTCATTTGGATTATGAAGTGTATTTCATTTGATGCTATGCTGGGATAAAAGGCACGTGAACTTATACCTTTTGTGTGAGCAGTTTTGTTGTATGGATCCTTTTTGTTATTTTGTTGTGCTTGTTGCATGGTTTATGTTAATATCACAAGCACAGTAAGCCAGTGAGCACATTGAATTACAACAATTACATGATTAGGCATCATGATTTAGCATTTTTTCCCTTTAATCTGGCATACATTTTTGTACACATACTATACAATACAAACGTTTCATAGCAGTTGGACCACAGACAACACCACAAGAAAACTAATCTTAAAACTGGTAGATTTTTAGTCATGTTGAGCTGATTAAAAGTATACTTACCCCTCGGTCGTAATTCTTTCAAAAAAAAGAAAGAAATTCTTATTTGAATAAAATCAAAAACACTCAATATTTTTCTTTCAAACTTTGTGCACTAGTAGATATTGCCCCTAAGTATATGTGTGCCAAATTTCATGAACATATCTTGCTTAGAAGTATGTGGTTGCTATGAACATGTACCAAACTTTTCGGCCTTGATTTCTCGGTTCGTTACTTTCGCGACTTAGAATTTCAAATGACAATAACTTTTCACGGAATCATACAAACGTTTGTTGTTGTTGTTGTTGTTTTGTTTTTGTTTGCTGTAAAGCTCTTTTATTGCAGATTTATGATATACCAATAACTAAAAATCGACCTCTGGTACAAAGCGACTCATTACCTGATGTGTGTATGTATGTCTGTATGTATGTCTGTATGTATATATATATATATATATATATATATATATATATATAGACATCATTTGGTGCATATGTGGTGCTGGATGCATGGAACAGCCCATTTATTTTATGACCTGCTTGAAACTGAAACTAGTTTTATCTCGAATTTAAAAAATGAGTCTGGCTAGAGCTTAGTATGGAAAAAACAACAACCCAAAAACAACCTTGCTACGTCGGTAAATTCTTCTGACGCGGCCAACAGAAAGTAACTGCCTTGAAGCTTCTCACCATGTTTCCATGCAAGACATACATTCATAGGATATACTATATCATTGTTCACATTTTCCCCCGCTATACCCGAATATTAATCAATGTTTGGAACTTAAAATGCGTGCGTACAATGTGTGTGTGTGTGTGTGTGCGCGCGCGCGCATACTTGTGTGTGTGCGTGCGTCTGTATGCGTGTGGTGAGCGGGGAGGGGAATGGGGGGACGGGAGGTGGGCGTGATGGTGTGTGTCCGTGTGTGTCTGAACCACGTGTTTCAAGCAGTGTGCATGTCCAACAATGTCTAACATCTGATGTCCCTACCTGTAAGAACAGAAGAGCGAAAGCAAGGACCAGCTGATGACGTGTTTTATTGTGTGGTGGTGGTTCTGTAGGGTCCATTTCCATGGACAGCAAGATGTTGAACGCCCGTACAAGTAAGGACCCTTTGATCATGTTGCTGGACATGCAGAATAACACGTACTTCAGCTGGCACGTCAAGTCCGACGGATAGACGAAGTGGAGAGGTGCAGCCATATAGCCAATGAAGATGCCGAGAAGCATAAAATAAGACAGCTCTCTGCTGGTGGCCTTGAGGAGGCTACACTGACGATGGTAACAGAAGTAACAGAAAATAGCAATGCACACAAATGCACCCAATAAAGACATGGTGGTTATAAGTATCCCAAACCAACTGTCGAAACGAAGCCTGGTATCTGTGGCAGGTGCACACTTGCTGTAATATGGTGGATCTGGCCAGGTGAAATCTGGACAGGTATCACACACTTGTCCTTGGTTGATAACACGTTGCATATCACCACATTCCCTGCATACCCAACAACAGCTGACGTTGGCCACGATACGGGCATAGTGAGGAGGGCAGGGAAGACTGCAACGGGACACAGGATGCAGGAAAACTTCTTCTGGTGAACTGTCCTCAGTCCAAACCACTTTGTTTATGACTTTTAACTCTCTTTGGTTTTGAAACGATTTAAACACTTTCACTTTTTTGTATTGGTTAGCGGAGTTTGCTTGTAGCTGCCAAATGTCAAATTGACCGGGAAGGTCCCCATACTCGTTTAGCTTTATCAATCCAAGAGAGCCATTTATTTGTTGTGTTTTCAGTTCTTGTAGAAGCTGGTCACCGGTCACACACTCTCTGGCTGCGGGTCCCACTAAACCACGACAGTAGGGTCGTTGAAGAACCCGGGAGACTGCACTGGCAATCATTTTGACAGCATCAGCGATGTAGCCCATACGATTGAATCGATCAATCTTGGTAAAATTTGCATCACGGACAGTCTGTGTGGCATTACACGTACCATTAGCAAAAGAACAACCGAAAAGTTCTTCCCAGTCATCGTGGAACCAAGGGCTGGATAAACTGTTCTGTTGATAACACAATACGTAACAGTTTAAATGAAAATGATTTAAACACATTGTCACCGAGAACGTTCAAATGGTTATTAAAGGAAGAGAAATAAATGGATTGAAAAAAACAACTAATGTTTAAGAATGCACAAACACACAAAAACAAGACAGAACATATACAGAACACAGGAAAAAGAAAACTGATACACATATATGAGAGGGGAAAAAAAGAAAGAAAAAGAAATGTGTGCGTGTCATGTAAGGCAACTGAGATAAGCTGCTTTAGAAAAAAAAACAAAAAACAACATCAGACATACCGTTGTCTAGCCTACATCCATCAGCGTTCCCCGTCTTTTTTAAAGTAGAATAAGATTTGAAATATATTCTTTAAACCTATTAAAAACTATTCTCCTTCTTCTTCTCTTGTTTTTTTTAATGTCCAGATCGTCAATATTTCTTTTTCGGGTTTTGATAATATAAGGTTTGTTGGGGAAATCCATTCACTTAGATAATATAAGTGATGAAACTATCGCGATCAGTTACAAAATGCGTTTAAGTATGGCGAGTTTGTATTATACTCCCTGTTTCGTTAAATATGCTATGTCAAACTGTTACGAACTCGGCTTATATGTTTACGCTAATGGCCAAATTTCGCACTGACTCTGTACTATGACGCATTTGACAGGCCTGTCACCGTCTCACCAAATCAGCACATTTCCCGAACTTTGCCGCTGAATAGGCGTGCCTTGGCCAAAAAGGTATGCCCCATGTGAACCACGGAAAGAACAGTTAGGAAGGACAGGTGGGCATTTGCGTCTGAAAGTGTAAGTGTATTTAATCAAACAGGGGGTGTAATACAGACTCCCCATTTTTATGTCACATATTGTAATATGTCAAACTGATGAATTCTCACTGGTTCACACGGGGAACCTTTGTAACAGTAGCTGCTGTCTAAGCTGCAAGAAAGGAAATACCCTTGGAACCATCAACGCAGGTCATACGGAAATCTCTGATATAGAAGTTGATGAAAGGATTATTTGATTATCTCAAACAGACTGACAAAGGCAAGCACTTCCTTTTGGCAGGCTAGGATTCTTTGTTTGGAAATCGTTGCTTAGCTAAGTTAATGAATTTGAGCCGTGAAGATAAAAGGCTTGTGACAGCTTTCTGCAATTATAATTCTTGGAGAGAATAGTTGACCTTTCGCTTATAATGCCCTTGTGGGATGGAGTGTTGTTAATTGTTTAGTAAACTTTTGTGATGCAAAGACAGTTTGCATTTTTTTTAAAGAGAGGAGATACTTGCTTCACATTACATTAACGGCTTTTCGAGTCGTAAGCGTGTGTTTTTACAATCTTCAATGCAAAAGTATGTCTGTAGAACCATGCTGGTGTTGAACTGTGTGTGAATATTGTTTTAGTTAAAGTTGTACACTGCTACAAAGCAGGTCTAAATGCTATGTATATAGATAGGCCAGACACTTATAATGGGTCTTCAATGGACCAGAACGTCCCGTCCTAACTGAGACTGAAAATTCACCACACGTGCTCCCTATCAACACAAAATTATGTAGAAAAATCCACTTCGATAGGAAAAACAAATAAGACTGCACGCAGGGAAAAAAATGGGTGGCGGTGTAGTGTAGCGACGCGCTCTCCCTTTGGAGAGCAGCCCGGATTTCACAGAGAAATCTGTTGTGATGAAAAGAGAAATACAATACAACACTATGCCTTTAAAGAGAAAGGATTTTCCAAGCAATCAAGACGCTGAGGAACACCAAATTCCCTGGGATGGCACAACATGGAGATGGTCACGGGTGGAGGGACTGTATCATCTCTTGGATGTGTGGTCTCTGAAACAAGGTGCGTTAACTCTGTCATTGTCCCAGAGGATTGGGAGAACAGCAATGTGGTCTCCATCCTAAAGAAGAATAAGTTCTCAGACTGTGACAACTGAAGTGGAGTATATACAATGTTGATTCCATGGAAAGTCTACTGCCGGGCCATTCTTAACTGAATGCATGACATAATGGATAGTGAGATGCGAGAAGAGCAGGCAAACTGTTTAAAAAAAAAAGTTTGTGCGTTGAACATAACGCTGAGACAGTTTATAGAGAAGTGTGAAGAATAGAATGTGCCTCTTGCTGTCATGTTCATAGACTTCAGCAAAGCCCCTGATACAAATGACAGTGTTACAGACCATCACTCTGGGATAGTTTTAAATCTAGTGACATCCTAGAGTAAGTCATATTAATCATAAAGCAGACCTACAGCAACTCCATGGCCCGTGTCAGGACAGAAGATGGCCACGGCGACTGGGTTTAAGTCATCATTGGCGTCAGACAGGGCGAATTATCTCTACACTCTCTCTTTGCACTGACTGGTTGCTGAAGAATACAACCCCAGAAAACGGAATACCGAGGAAGACAACTTCTCAAATTTGGACTATTCTTTTGCTAACGACATTGCTGCCCTGGCAAATTACATCCAAGAGCTGCAGCGCTTTGCAGTGAGATAAGCAGCTCCGCTGGAAACGTTGGAATAATCACCAGTGCAGGAACTCTCTGCGCGGTGGACATCCAGCGCCAACAGATTTATTTCCTGACCAGAAAAACGCTGAAGTAAAAACTTCATTTACCTTGACAGTTCTTTCAGCAACTCCAGTGACTTAGACTGTGAACTGAAATGCCCTACTATGCAGCAGCTGCTTTCAAAAACTGAGCAAAACAATGGAGCAACAAGGAGCTTTCCCTGGACTCTTATAATGCAAATGTTTTCTCCACGCTCCTCGACAACTGCGATTTCTTGACAACTTAAACCATGCAGAAAGAAACATTGGATGCCTTTAAAACCATATACCTATACGAGATCCTTGGCAGCAGATGGCATGATTTTATTTAAAATGAAGAGGTCAGAAATAGTTCACTTCGGCCTATCAACTATCATCTGCAGACGGCGTCTCCACTGGTTGGGACATGAATTGGCGCCTGCCGAAAGAATTAAATGACAAGCCACGAAATAAACAGAAAAAGGTGGGGAACAGGAAACGGCTAAAGATGAACTGGTGGCAAATAGTGGAAAGAGAGACTTCAGACTTGTCAACAGATTATGGTGTGACACCAACAAACAGGCTGAGGACAACGGAGCGTCTTGACTGCCTCATGCGTGCAACAAGGTGGGAGCATTTAAGTGTGTTGTGCTTCCTGTGAAGGGGTAGTTTTACCCTAGTGTCTCGGCGGCAACCCTGTGTCCTCGACGATAGCTGGTACATGCATAAGGACGTAAATACATTGTGGCCTTCCAGGCAAGAGCACGAGCGTGTGTGTGTGTGTGTGTGTGTGTGTGATATTGTTTAAAATGGAAACTAGTGGTTAATGGAAAGAAAACTAAAGTGATATTTAATTCTAAAAAAAGCTAAAGCCTGATTTTAAGTTTGGTGATGCATGTTTGGATGCTGTCGATTTTTTTGACTCACTTATGTAAACAAAGTGAGTCTATGTTTTAACCCGGTGTTCGATTGTGTGTGTGTGTGTGTGTGTGTGCGTGTGCGTCCGTGGTAAACTTTAACATTGACATTTTCTCTGCAAATACTTTGTCAGTTGACACCAAATTAGGCATAAAAATAGGAAAAATTCAGTTCTTTCCAGTCATCTTGTTGAAAACAATATTGCACCTCTGGGATGAGCACAATTTTTTTTTTTAAATGAAGCCTAATTATATGCAAACTGCATTTACTGTTATATTTATATTTTTTGTATTCTCTAAACTTGGCACTTTGATCTGATATTCTGACACAACAACAAGAGCAGTCATTATTATCATTTTTTTTTTGTTCAAACAGGAAATTTTATTTATTTTGCAAACGTTTTGGTGCATATATAGTAAAAAAAGGGAAATTACTCTGTAATTAATGCTAGGGCACTTAATTTGCTTTAAACTGATCTTTCTCACTTAAACATTACATTTTGAAATTATACTCAATACATAAAAAGCTTGTGTGTTTTATTCTCAGTGTACAGGGCTTTCACTATGTTCATTCGCCCAAGTGGTCTTTTTCGGAAAATACTAAAATCAATACGACGAGTGGACTTTACAGATCTGTTGGCTGAGCCCTGAAGGTCATGGGCAAAAATCAATTGCGTACACATATTTATACACGTTCAAAGCGCGTGCTCATATTCTTCGCGAACGACGCCATTTTGTTTCAAGTTGTTGACCTGCCCGTTCAATCCTATATTCAATGGACAATACACGATAACATGTGATGGAAATTTGGAAAAGGAGACCGTTAAATATTTATTCAAAGAAAGATTTGTGAACGCCTCATCACTTACTGGATTATGCCCCAAACTGCCATAAAAAATATCCACAGAATCAGTCGGAATTCACAGTTAAAAATTGTAAACCATTCGAGTTAATACCCTAACTGATCACGATGAAACGAAAACTTCCAGTCTTGACTTTTCTCAAAATGAAGTCCTTTTCACTTCTTACGACGTTTAGAAGTACTTGTACTTGGCTCTACATGTTATTAGTTTAACAAAATTCTAAATTTTCATATCAACTTTAAAACTATAAAACTAGAATGAACATAAAAGAGAAATTGAATCGACCGTGTCGTACTACATTCCCCGCGGGTGTAACTAAACTTGTACATCTATCTAGATCTAGTGAAAACGGCTAAATGTTGCAGTGTGATTGCGGCGATAGCCATTAAAAAGAATTTTTTATTGCCCTTAAAGATTTTTTGAATGCCCAAGATACACCAGAATAATATGATTTAAACAGCGTTCTCACTGCGAATACTGCAATTGATTTTTCGCCCGCAAAAAAAGTATGTTCAAATATTAAATTTTGGAACGTCAGTTAAGGAGCCACGATAGTGTAATGGATAAGGCAGTTTCTTCTCACCCGAACACGCGGGGTTCGAATCTGGTTAGGACTTTTTTTTCTTTTTTAATCTCGAAGCTTTATAACAAATACAGAACACATTTTAACGATTAGATTTTTTTTTAAGTGTATCACAAGTGAGTCTTGAAGGCCTTGCCTCTCTTGTTTTAAATATTTTGAATTTAGTAGAAATGGAACTTTTTACAAAACTAAAACATGATTCATGAACAGACTGGAAAAGCTATGTTTTCGTTACTTCAGTCAGCCAGAAATCAAGATTTACCTTTGCATATCGTTCTGGAATGTACCAGTCTATGATTATTCCTATTTTGTTGTATGGTGCGGAAATATGGGGTTATGAAAATGTAGATATACTTTAAAAATTAGAGTCTAAATTTTTTAAACGCTTGTTAAAACTGAACACTACTGAATACTATGACCCAAATTATTTATGGAGAAACTCGTATTTATCCAATTAGCGTGTTAGTGAAAATGAGCTTACTGATACCAAACAGAGAAAAAAATATTCTGAGAAAATTTATTTGATATTACCTGATTTATATCGAAATGGTATTTATTCTTCAAACTGGAGGAGTATTATGAGACAGATTTTAACAGAAACAGGGTATGACTGTGTTTTGGATGCTCAATTCTTTTTAGAGAAGGAATCTTTCTGCAAGAATGTCAACACTGCTTTTAGAGATAGTTTTCAAAATCTATGGAGACATCCTCTAGAGGCGAGTAATATTTTTTGTTTTGTTTTATCGAAATTTCAAAAGTGGATTTGGTTGAGAATGTCAAATGCCTGATAATTACGTCATTAGCTCCTTCAAATTTCGAAGTAGTAATCATAAGCTGGAAATCGAAACAGGGAGACACAAAGGCATACCACGAGAGTTACGGCTCTGTAAGATTTGTAATATCATAAATATGTCTGTGATTGGGGATGAGTTCCATTTTACAAAAGATTGTCCCAATTATGATCAGTTGCGAAACAGATACGTTCCTAAATATTTGTCTCCAAAATCGGTTTTTAGTTTTTGTAATATGCTCAAAGGAGGGGAAAAAAAAGTCATTTTAGCTGAAAGATGATTGGATTTGCAAATGTTGCCTACCTACACTTTTGGAGTTAAAAGACATTTGTGTTTTCCCAACTTTTACGTGACATTGTTGTGTATTTTGGAAATGTTTGTTCTGGGCATGAAAACGTTATTGAGAACATTATTTTGCAGTAATCCTCCACACTCCAATAGGAGTGAAAGAATAATCAAAACTTGAAACGTGTGTGTGTGACTCGACTCGACTTCATTTACTCTCATTGAATTCTAAAGGATTAACTCTCTCCAGACGAACGGCGAAAGAGACGACGGTAACAGCGTTTCAGCCCAATTACCATCATCAAAATATTGCAAGTGGAAGGCTCTTATACTGAAGAGGTAAATGTTGACAAAGAATACCACAATACTGACGACGGAAGCTAAAGGTTGGCTCATTCAGACACCCACTGGACATCCGAGGGGTCTGTGTAGAGGAGAAGAGAGGACTGGCCGTACTGAGTGAGTTAATGGACACAACAAAAGAACAAAAGGAACAAAGAAAGAAGCGGTCATCTATGCATGCAATCAAACATATATTTGGCGAGTAATGTTTGACAATCATAGCAATCGAATAAGGCACTTGATTTCAGGGTATTATACCGTATCTTTCAAATGAACACATCTGATAGATGATTATCTTGCTGTACAGTCGTAATTCGATTGTTTCGCAAATTATGAAACAAAATACACGTATCTAGGAAATGGAATTCATCTTAACAATTTCACACATATTACATGACCAGTTTTCTCTTGGGATATTTGCACATCTTCCTCGTTCAATATTCAAATCATGTGCGCTGACTATCAGTTTACAAAGAGCTCGTTTGTGAGCAGGATCAATTTTATCAATGAGATAATTCCGAATTCGATAATGGTTTCTTTTAATTTTGTTGTAGAAGTCGAATCTCTTGTATTCAGCTTTTCTGTTTCGTAAATTGTACATATGAATTTGTTTCTTGTTGGCGTAAAGTGAAGTCTGCTGCTGTTATGTGTGTGTGTGTGTGCGTGCGTGCGTGCGTGCGCGCGCGCGCGCGCGCTTCATTTTGATTCAACTACTGTCTCCTACGGTCATGGGCAACAGTCTCACCACCACACGTTGATTCACTCTAAATCGTTGGGGGTGCAGTGTGCTTTTTTTTCAACAGGCGTTTTCCGCGTATAATTCTTTACGGTTTTGCGTGTGAGTGCTAGCCGTGAGTGCTATTGTGTTTATAGTGTAATTATTGTCTTACTGTGTTCGTATGCTGATGAAACGTGGAAAGAAATTTCCGTTTTGTTGCCTTTTTTGTGGACTAAGCGCTTTGTCTGTAGATGTCTGGTATCTGGGTGGGAAGGATTGGTTTCCGTTCACGTCTTGTATGGCTTCAAAGTGTCACCAGTTAAACGTTCATGAGATAGAGACTTATGATCGAAAGTGTCGTGTACGTGATAACAAGTTTCGACATATGCTGAGACTATTTTGTATATTGTATATATTATTGTATGTAACAGTACTTGTCACTTTGTTTTGCTTTTGTTCGCTATTATTGGTTACCTGTATTAACTATTATTGTTCAATGCACACAGACTCACACACACACACACACACACACACACACACACACACACAATGTATATGCATGCACGCAAATAAGCGCGCGGGCGCGCGCGCACACACACACACACACACACTGTTTTATTGTGGAGAAAATGAAATGAAAGACTATTCAGAGTGGGATGAAAGAGAGACAACCAGAGAGAGAGAGAAGAGTGTAAAAGTGGAAGATGGAAAAAAGATAAAGGGGAACATACAAGACAAGACTAATTCTTTAGATAAGACAAATTCTTTAGATAAGCAGCATAACACATTTTTTAACATACAACCGTCGCCCTAAAGACGTGCTCTCTCTCTCTCTCTCTCTCTCTCTCTATATATATATATATATAAAGAAGCAAACTGAATGTATGATAGCATGTGTGTGTGTGTGAGAGAGAGAGAGAGAGAGAGAGAGAGAGAGAGAGAGAGAGAGAGGGGGTAGATATTCAACTCCCCATACGACAGTCTCTGAAAGCAGTCCCTCACAGTTCAAGGCCTTGAGAAGACTCACAGGTGTTTGCTGTGCGAACCATTCGGCAAAATCGGGAACTCTGGCCTCAGTTGTTTCCACAAGCAGCGAGTTCCGTAACTGATGGTCAACGCCCTTCATATCTTCCACACCCGTAGTCCATGCGTTGATGCCGATCCAGACAAACGTTCCGTTTGGCAATAGCTCTCTCGTTAGACGGAGAAGATGCAAGGCAAAACTCCACCTCACCAATGCCAACACCACACGGGCGCGAGAGTGATGCATCACTAGCTCCTGAGCAGCCATTATTAACTGGCAAAGAAAAAAGAACACTCTGTTGCTGACAGGCTAGCATATACTGCTTAGCTCAGTTAACACATACATAAAACGTGTCACTACACTGCCTGTCACAATTCAACATCAGTAAGGGTTTCTTGACAATGCTGAGTTTAAAAATACCCCGCTGCTTTTCCACCCAACTTATTAAAGCAAAGTTGTATGTCAGTTTCATTATCAAAGAGTTCTCATGTTTCAGTGCCGTTTTAAATTAAGCTGTAATCGCCTGCTTATGAAATATGTATAAATGTCCATGTGCAGTTCCTTCTAATCAAATTTCACAAATCAGAAGCATTAGGACATCCGTGCAGGCACTGGGCCACATCTAAAGACAGGTGGTCATCAGAACAATCCGGGTACTGCAGTGGGAGAAGCACCACAGAACAGATTTTCAACCTTCGTTTTGTGTGCGAGAAATATAGCCAACATCCAACAGAACATTTACCATGTCTAAATCGACGTCATCGTGACATGATATACTGTGGGCAACCATGAAGAAGTATACCATGGGCCAAAAGCTTATCAAGACCATAAAACAGCTGTATGCAACAGTCGACAGTGCAGTCCCGTTCAAGGAACTGTCAGCGACTGGTTCAACACGTCAGTTGGGGTCCGTCAAGGCTATCCTCTATCTCCTACACTCTTCAACATATTCCTGGAATGTATCATTACTGATGCCCTTGAGGGACACTGTGGCACTATCAAAATCGGAGGACGTACCATCACAAACGTACGATTTTCTGATATTGATGGCCTGGCAGGCAGCGAAGAACTAGCAAACTGGTGAACCGTTTGCACGAAACAGCAATCAAGTACGGAATGAAGATTAAGGCCGAACAGCGAGGCCAATGTCAACGGTCAACAGCTGGAAACAGTGAAGCAATTTAAGAACTTTGGTGCCATCATCTGTGAAGAAAATTTAAGACCGAAATACTGGCAAGAGCTGTGCAGACTGCAGCAGCACTGGCAAACGTGAAGCCCATATGTCGCAGAACAAAGCTGAAGCACCTGCACGCACTCGTTCTATTTTCCTGTATGCATGCGAGAAGGAACACTGGTTAATGAGTCGCTCAATTAAGCACATGTGTTACCTGTTGTGTGACTTTTTTCTCATCTGTGAACTGATCTCTAATGATATGCTGTGCACGCAGTGCTCTTTGAGCTTGCTTTTTTGAACAAGCTGGATATTTCTAAGAAAATCAACCATGTGAATGTGCATTTTACAGACAAATTCATTTTAGTTTTCTTTCTTCTGAACTTTGGGAGACAGACAGACAGACAGGCAGAACAAGACAAGACAAAACTATTTAAAACGAGTGCAAAACATCAGCATTAGTGGCTCTTTTACGTGCTGCCCTCGCCCCCCCCAAAAAAATGAAACAAAAACAAAGAAACAAAACAAACAAAAAAACGCTAAATGTCATAGAAAGAATATCAAAGCTAATGTATGAAAATATGAGAGAGAGAGAGAGAGAGAGAGAGAGAGAGAGAGAGAGAGAGAGAGACCTCATCCATCTTCAGGAAATCGCTGAGTTCAATATGCGCAGCCAAACAAACATGATATCGATTCAACAGCCTACGGATCCGTGAATGGGCAACTTCTCCATATGCTCGTCTGTCGAATACCACTGATATGTAGTTCCAGCCGTACTTGTTTATGATATCTGCAATTGTTCCCGATACGTACCTGAAACAATAAAACGAATGTACAAAAACAAAAAAAGCAAAAAAACAAAACAAACAAACAAACAAACTGGCATACGGATTGGTCGAAAGCTGAACTGCTGGATTACACAGAGGGAGAGAGAAAGAGAGAGAGGTTCCTGGATAGATTCAGTTTTCAGTTTCACAGACGTGTCAAATCAAATCTACACACACACGTGCGCGCGCACACACCCACCCATCCACCCACATAATCTCTCTCTGGCTCTCTCTCTGACACACCCACGCAAATAAACACATTATACATGCAATAATTTGCGGTCTCACAGACACCATCACCCAAACGTACCTTACTCAATGACAACACACACACACACACACACACATATATATATATATATATATATCGAGATACACACACACACACACACACACACACACATATATATATATATATAGAGAGAGAGAGAGAGAGAGAGAGAGAGAGATCCATATTCACAGTTATTATTTGATCCCACAAACAGCACATGCACATGGCTTCCACAATCCTCACTCGCACTTGTACACAAACCTGCCCTACAAACACACACACACACACTTTTGAGAAGCAGCTGCGATATCTCCACCTCCGAGATGATCTCCTGCTCCTTTGAGCGAGGTTCGTAAGGAGGAAAGCGGTCCTCCGCCCAAGGCAGCACTGACACAATGCAGTCGTTCAGTCCTTAGTCACGTCACTTTCACAGGTGCCGGGAGAGACTCCCTACCTGACGACTGGAGGTGCTAAATTGGGGCCGGGGCATTTGGGGTGCTGTGTTAGGCCTGGACTCCCCCCGTTTGATACGGACCAAAGAGGGAGTGCTGCTGGGCGGGAATTGACAGCGAGGCGAATTCGAGAGGTGGAGAACACCGTTCTTTCTGGCGAGCAAGGAGTTGTAGTGCAGGCCAGAAGTTGCATTAGCGGCAGCTGCCAAACGTATTCAGCCTCGGGTCACTCACTCAATTCGGGAGAAGGCGAACCCTAGGGAACCAGAAGCTCTTCCGTCAAATGACTGGCCTTGTGAAGGAAAGCGTCGAAGGCGTATGCCATGCTGACGTCTAGCAGGCATCAATGGGTCAATCTGTCCCATTCAGCCGCCTTGAAAAGAAGAGTGCCCGAGGTAGTGAAGGGAGAGCATTGCAGGACGAACATGCTGTCCTGCGCAGGGGGCTCCGCCGCCATATAGGCGGGGTGATCAGGGGTGTATATGGACCACACCCCACCCTTGGAAGAGTCTGTGAGGTACTTCCCTGAGGATGAACCAGGGACTGAAAAGGACTCCGTACCGGGTGGAGGATAGAAGAATTACACCTCGCCATGTGGGCAGGCTCATTCAGCCACTCCTGCATCGTCTCTTGGACCGTTAGGCGCCTAGTGCTGGAGGTCGCTTCGTGCTGCCAAAGAAGGTTAAAAGTGACATTGAGGCTTGACGGACAGAATCGACATTCGTGACCCGAGTGGGGAGGGTCTGTTTCAGTTCCGCTGGTCCGGACCGGGTTCAGCCTCATCTCAAGGTGTACGTGGGTTCAACCTGTCACTATGGGAGGGAGGAGAGGAATCGCCGTCTGTATTCTCCTCCCCTTCTGAGTACAGTCATTTGAATTCTTCCTCCCAGGGTCTGTTTTAGCGTGATAAAAGTATTGTTGTATCTGAAGTAACAACACCATCTAGATCATGTTTTCTTGGCATATCTCGATTAGTCACGAATTTTGGCCACAAAGGAGGCGTTGACATTGCCTCACGGACACTGCTACATGTATAGATCTGTACAAACTAGTCGGAAAAGGCTGACCGAAACTGAAAGAAATGTTCGATTCATTTTTTTTCTTTTATGATCATTCCAGTTAATTCAGTATCCACTTTTGAATATTCATATGTAGTAAATTCGTCGATGGTGTAGTTTGTGTCACTGTATATGTTATAATAATAATAATAATAATAATAATAATAATAATAATAGTTTATTTATATTGCGCCTTTCATTAAAATGCAGTAATGCTCAAGGCACATTACACGAGTAAAATATAACAAAATTAAAAACTCTATACACAAAATCACATCCACATCTTCTACGTAATTAAAAAAAACAAGCATCAAAGCATGCACAGACGAAATGCACCCCCCCCCCCCCACACACACACACACACACATCCACACGCACGCACACAGAGACAAGACACACACGCGTGCGCGCACGCACGCAGACACATATCATTGCGATATATGTATGCATGTGTATACACACATGTCCGAATCACACACACACACACACACACACACACACACACACACAACACATACACACACGCACGCGCGTGCGCTCAAATAAGATTCATACTGTTACAGCATGCAGCATGAATTAAAAATTTTTAAGAGAAAGAAGGGATAAAAAGCAATTAATACATGTTCATCATCATTGATAAAAACAATTTCAAATTCACTGTAAAACAGTGGGTAAAAAGGGAGGGGATTCAGTTATTATGCTGGAACAGATAGGTTTTAAGAGCTTTTTTAAAGGCAGAGGCAGTTTCTATATAACGAATAGTGAAAGGGAGAGAATTCCACAGTTTTGGAGCATTGTAAAGAGAAAGCTCTTTCACCATACGTTTTAGTTCTAATTCTGGGGACAGACAGAAGACGAGAGTCAGAGGGTGAGCGCAGCTGTCTAGAAGGTGTGTAGACAGACAGAAGGTCATGCATGTAAGCAGGGGATGAACCAGTGAAAAAAATATGACAGAGCGTTGCAAGCTTATATTCAATCCGTGCTTGGACTGGGAGCCAGTGAAGTTCTTGAAGGAGTTGTTGAGCATGATCATATCTTTTCGCTCGAAGAACGAGCTTTGCTGCGGAATTCTGTACCTTTTGGAGCTTATAAAGAATATACTGTGGACAGTTAGAAATGAGTGGGTTGCAGTAGTCCAGTTTTGATAATACAAAAGCACAGGCAAGGGTTTTTGCTGCTTCAGTGGTTAAGTATTTACGAATAGAACTAATACGTCTTGTCTCTATATATGCAGATTTACAAATATTTGAAACATGCTTGTCCAAGGACATATGGTCAGAGATAATGTAACCTAAGTTTCTAGCAGGAGCAAATGGTATTTCCGAAATTCCAACTTTGATGAATGTGGGATATGGATCAAGGAGACGTTTCTTGTTAGTCGTGATCAGAAGGGCTTCAGTTTTGTCGTCATTCAGTTTTAGTTTATTACTTGTCATCCAACACTTCACATCATTGATACATGTCTGAATATTGTCAATGGTAGGTTGTATCTGGTCAGCAGAGCGTGAGTCAAGAAGCTGGGTGTGATCGGCAAAGGATTGGCTTGAAACAGAGTGTGATGCTATAAGAGAGGCAAGAGGCTGAGTATAAAGAATGAAAAGTACAGGTCCAAGAACTGAACCCTGGGGTACACCATGATCAAGGCGAACTGACTTTGAACACAGGTTATTGACCAAGACTGACTGGGATCTTTGAGAAAGGTAGGACTCAAACCACAAAAGTGCAACTTCTGAAATACCACAGAAACACTGGAGTCTATCCAGAAGAACAGAGTGGTCAATAGTATCGAAGGCAGCAGACAGATGTAAATGAGTTAGTAGCGACACATCTCCATGGTCTAGGGCTATCAGAATGTCGTTTGTTACTTTCAGTACAGCTGTTTCGGTGCTGTGGAAGGGACGGCAGGCAGACTGAGTGGGGCATATGAGATTATTGGAATTTAGATAAAAGAGCTGTTGGAGAACGACTTTCTCAATGATTTTGGACAGAAAAGGCAAGTTTAAAACTGGTCTATAGTTTTTAAGATTGGGTCGAGGCTAGATTTTTTCAGATATTTTACAATTGCAACTTTAAAGAGAGATGGAAATGTTCCACTTCGTAGACTGGCATTTAAAATGTGAGTGATAGTGGGGAGGAGTTCATCTAAACATTCTAACAGTAGAGGTGTCGTCAGAGGATCAAGAGAACAGGTTGTAGGTTTAGATTTTAACATCAGGTTTTTCAAATCATACTCAGATACTGGGTGAAAGGTAGTAAATTTTGAACTGATGCGTCAATTTAAATCTGAAGAAATGGAAGTAGTTTGTAGCTGAGAGTCAAATTCAGAACGAATGGCTGATACCTTTTGGATAAAAAACTGACAGAAAACATCAGGCAATTGGTTTGAAGGGTACGTGTTTGGTAAAGAACAAAACTTTTTGCGAGGACAAAGTTGATTGCAGATACCAAACAGCTGAGAAGCACTGTTACTGTCAGAAATCCTGGAGGAAAAGTAATTGAACTTTGCTTTATGAACTATCTCTGATACAGCTCGCTAAGCCGCCGCAATGATCTGTTTATCAACTGTCAAACCTGTCCTCTTGGTTTTCCTCTCCGCCCTACGGCGTGCACACGTTGCGGCTGGAAGAACATCAGCAACCGGTCAGTACCATGGGGAGGACTTCTTTGGGCGCACTAGGGTGTCTGGACACTGGGGTGTGCTGATCGAGCAACGCACGTAGGGCAGCATTAACTCACTCAGTACGGCCAGCCCTCTCTTCTCCTCTACACAGACCCCTCGGATGTCCAGTGGGTGTCTGAATGGCCCAACCTTTAGCTTCCGTCGTCAGAATTGTGGTATTCTTTGTCAACGTTCACGTCTTCAGTATAAGAGCCTTCCGCTTGCAATATTTTGATGATGGTAACTGGGGTGAAACGCTGTTAACGTCGTCTCTTTCGCCGTTCGTATGGAAAGAGTTAAAACTGTGAGCAGAGGGACACAGTGATGAGGACACAGTCGCCAGCAAGTCTTGTTTCAAAGTTAAATGGTCAATAAAACGTAACCTTCTAACATTTCTATACACCGGGAGTGAAGGGGGAACATGGACATTAAAATCACAGCTTACAGTGTAATGATCCGAGGTGAGGGAATGAGTCACAGTCACAGAGTGGACCATGTCGTCATCAGGTCTGCACATAACCCAGTCTAAAATATGTCCTCGAGTATGCGTGGGCTGGTCAACGTACTGCTTTAACTCACTCAGTACGGCCAGTCCTTTCTTCTCCTCTACACAGAACCCTCGGATGTCCAGTGGGTGTCTGAATGACCCAACCTTTAGCTTCCGTCGTCAGAATTGTGGTATTCTTTGTCAACATTCACGTCTTCAGTATAAGAGCCTTCCGCTGGCAATATTTTGATGATGGTAATTGGGGTGAAACGCTGTTGACGTCGTCTCTTTCGCCGTTCGTATGGAAAGAGTTAAAGAAAAAGTGTCTAAAATATCAATCAGTTTTGCGGTATTGTGGTCGTCAGGACGGTCAAAATGACAGTTGATGTCACCCAAAATGATTGGTATGCCCTCAAGTTTGTTACACTGATCGACAAGCTCATGAAAATCGGTAATATACATGTCATGTGTGAGTTTGTTTTTGCGGTTAGGTGGGGGACGATATAGACAGAAAAAATGCAGATTTTGAGGGAAGGGAAACGGTGGTGTGTACTACTTCGAAAGATGGGTGAGAGTATGGGAGAGATGAGGAGGATGAAAGACATGGAGCAAAAGAATCCTGTGATATGACAGCCAGTCCTCCTCCGCGAGAGGCACGTGGAAAAGATTTAATGGAGTAACCCGGAGGACAGAGATCAGTACACTTGGCCTCGTCACCCCTTTCTCTGAGCCATGTCTCTGTGACAAACAAAATGTCCACTTCCTTTTCGGATATAAACTCCGAGATGTCTGTACGTCTATGTTCGTCGGTCACAGATCTGGCATTAAACAAAGCAACTCTGAGTAAGTCAGTGTTTGATAGCACAGAACTGAGAGTGCTGACAGGCTTGCAATGTACATAGGTCAAATTGTTGTGGTTGGGCCCAGACTCACGGTTGTGGTGGGAACGGTAGGTGGTGCTGGAGATGATGACAGGGATCATGCAGGACGACCTAGGGGTGTCGACACAGGATGGGCTGGGGAGAACGGTGAGGTTAACAAGGTTGGGTCCACACTGACCAGTTGCAACAGACAGAGGTGATGACTGGAGTCATTCTTCCCCGTGCCCCACGCCCAGCCCGGCATGATCTGTGTGTTTTCTTTACAGGCTTTCTACGACACGGCAACTGACGACTGTGAATGCCCAGTCTGTTTACGTCTTCACACAGGGAGGAATAACAGATACTGGAACTGGAGTAGGAAATGTCATCGGATGAAACACTCACTTGGGTATTCAACTTCAGTAAAATGTCTCTACTACAAAACTGGTTGTCAGTAAAAGATAAAAAGCCGTTGCAGTGGAAAGAATTGTGACATGGCATGTCAACACAATGTGGCTTTCGCTGCGTGCAGTGAACAGAGTGACGATACACTCCAGTTCAATGGCTCATGTTGCACGTTCTGTCCGCACTGATTGCCACAATGGACAGCAGGAAAGGACTGGCCAACAGGCCAACACAACTGGTTTTACGGTAAAGAGCAATATGAAAAATGCACTGCACAGTTAGAAGTTGGAGAAGGTAAAACAGAGCAACGCACACCATTCTGCTGTCAGAAATCAAAGAAAACTACACCACTAGAACCAGAAATTGCTTGCCTAACTGATAGTACCAATCACACTGATGATCGCAATTAAAGCACCGCTTAATTGTTAAATAATGAACAGAGAGACGACGGCTGCCTGTTGTCGATGTCGAGAATTTGTATTTCTTTTCTTGTAATTGCGAACAAGAAAAACGATGTCGTGCCGTCTTCCCAAACGTAGCCTGCCTTCTGGCCACTGGGAAGCGGGATCAAGCGTCAACGAAATAAACGTTCACGATTCTGAAATACGGGCTTAATTCGAAAGACTAACAACCTATTGTTGGTATGACTTAAGATTTCTTTTCCTACTATGTTTAATCCAAATTTGGTATTGTCTGACAAAGTATTTCCTGAGAAAATTGATTTGGCAATGTTAACAATGGACACACACACACACACACACACAGAGAGAGAGAGAGAGAGAGAGAGAGAGAGAACCAAAACACCGGGTTATATAACACAGACTCACTTTGTTTACACAAGTGAGTCAAATATATATGGAAAAAGTAGATATCCATCTGGAATACGTCATTTGTACATTTATCATTTTATGAGCGCAGTAAACGTTTATTCTATGTCCTTATTAGCTTTACATATCAAAGACATATATGCACAGAGGTCTGAAGAAGGACATTGTAAATTATGTTATAAAAGAATAGAAAAAGCGGAAAGAAAAAAGAAAAAGAAAAGACAGGGAAAAAAAGGGGAAAGGATTTCTTATCTCTACCCCATGATGCTCCATATGAAAAAGAAAAATAATATCAATATTATGTTCATCGGAGATATGCATAGTATCATATTACCTGATATATACATTTTGTTTTAGTTTTTTGCTACAATGACAAAAAAGAAATTAAAAAGAGGAACCAATCAAGTCGATCACTAGTCGTCGACGACTTGATTATAGCTTTATGTCAGAAGGCTTGTTACATCCATTTGTATTTAGCGAATACCAGCACGCACCTTGCTCCGACCACAAAGCAGTTGCTGACTTGTTCATGGATTCATTCGACAAAGGAGAACTTTCATATACTCAGAAACAAGGAATAATCACTCTGCTCCACAAAGGTAAAGACGTAGACAGAGACAAGCTAAACAACTGGAGACCTATAACTCTAACTAACTCCGACTACAAAACATCAGCAAAAGTATTAGCAGAGAGACTTAGCAAAGTAATAGATAAACTAGTAAATAATGACCAGGTAGGATTTATTAAAGGCTGAAATATTGCCACAATCATAAGAACAATAGATGATGTGATCAGTTACTTAAATAAAACTAACAGAGCTGGATACTTGTAATCGACTACTCTAAAGCCTTCGACTCCATCTCTAGAAAATTTATGCTTCACGTGTTTGATGTATTTGGCTTCGGTGCCGACTTTAGAAAATGGATTTATGTTTTGAATGACGGGAGTTCAAGCTCTGTTAATCACGGCGAATAGGTATCCGAGCCCTTTGATGTATTATGTGGGATCAGACAAGGTTGCCCAGTCTCACCTCTTGCTTTCGTTTTGGCTGTAGCTGTAGAATTACTAGCTATTAAGATTAGACACAGCGAAATAAAAGGGATAAAACCACCTACTTCTTCAGAGAGAGATGCAGCTTCTGTCGAAGTAAAGCAAATGGCAGATGACACAACACTGTTTTTACAAGATAAAGAAGATGTAATTAAGTCATGAGAAATTTTTCATTTTTGGGGGTCTGAAACTTAATTTACAGAAAAATAAGGCACTTAAAGTAGGCAAACAAAATGAAGACGAACACATACCAGTCTCAGTAGTGAATGAAATAAAAAAAATTTTAGGGATTTGCTTTGAATCAGATAAGATGGCTAAAAACATTGAAAAAAAAACTGGATCCATAGAATAGATCCCATGAAACATTTAATAAAACAATGGAGTACAAGAGACCTTAGCATTCAAGGGAAAGTTATAGTAATAAAAACATTTCTTATTGGTCGGTTTATTTATGTAATGAAATCTATCAGCCTTCTACTCAAAATCCTACACACAGTGAATACATACCTATTTAAATTTCTCTGACAAAAAACAACAAAAAACAAAAACAAAAACAAAAAAACACAGCAATAGACAAGCATTCGAAAAAGTAAAAAGAACATAATGTAGGCAGGTTATGACGAGGGTGGGGGGGGGACTTAACATGACAAACATGACCAACTTACAAACACATTTTTAGTTACAGTGGGCGGGAAAGTTATTTGAAACCACTGACAAGCAAACTTGGAGATTAATAACAAAATGGCACCTTGGGAAACATGAAAAGTACGAAAATATTTTTCACATTAATTGTAAACCATATGAAATTAATAGTCTAGTCAGAATCGGTAATGACTTCTGGAAAGATGTTTTGACAACTTACTTGGACAACACGACTCTCGACAAACTAGACAACGTAGACAGAACTAACTCCCACGGCCAGCTGCTATTTAACAATTCATTAATAGCATACAAAAACAAAACACTGTTCTTCCAAACCTGGCAGAGGAAACACATCGTGCATCACACAAAGAATAGACTTCTAAGCATAGATGAAATACACAGTATAATTAGTCTTAACAGAGCTAATGCAATACTAGATTATAACGCCCTCGTTAGTCAAATCCCACATCCCTGGATCCACTGAAACGAAACGAAACGAAAGTTTATTCAATAAGGCCATGGCCCCATTTGAAGGGGTGATTACATATTTTTTAAGAACAGATTTGCATAAGAATATAATCTTACAACGTGTATGCTCAAAGCTCTGTTCTCTTTAACCAATCATGAAACTCCGTCGTTTTAATGACTTATAGATAAATATGGCAAGATTCGAAAAAACGTTATCATTTGTAGACGACAGAAGTAATACTAACCGAAACTTACTTGGTCTGTTATAATATCTCAACGGAATATATATTTGTCTCAAGTCATCTAATACAGGACAACATAATACGAAATGGACTTCATCTTCTTTTGCAGATCTACATAACGGACATACCATATCGTTTACAGTGCTGGGCTTGTGTCTTTTACTATGTACGTTGATATCAGATACACCAAAACGATCCAGTGGATAGGCGGAGGAGAAAGACACTCCGATAGACAGGCTAGCGATTTGAGAAAATTCAACATCAAACCAAAAACAGCAAGAAAATATTATCAGATGATAAGGAACTAGAAACTCCTTGTGCTTATTACTTCTGGCGTAGCAAATCTGGGTCCGATCTAAATAAATCTGTATGGTTAAGAGCAACAGAAGTCACAAAACAAAACAGATTAAGAGTCTCACATTGGAAACTACTGCACAAGATCTACCCAACAAACATAATTTTAAACAAAATGAAAATAAAAGTACATAACAAATGTTCTTATTGTCGCGACACAGTTGACTATATTGAGCATTTCTTCTATGACTGTCCAGTAATACATGATTTTGGGGAATACCTTGAAAATATATTCTATCGAAAAATAGATATTAGATTGAAATTATCAGCCATAGATATAATGTTTGGTGTCCAAAATTCCCCACAGCTGAAGGGTTTGTATCAACAGATCAATTTCTTTATATTAATTGGGAAAATGTGTATAAGCAGCTGCAAAAAAAACCCAACAAAAACAACAACAACAACAAAACCCAAAAAACAAACAAACAAAACAAAAACAACAACACCTAAATGTGTTTT
Organism: Babylonia areolata; assembly: GCF_041734735.1. Classification (NCBI taxonomy): domain Eukaryota; kingdom Metazoa; phylum Mollusca; class Gastropoda; order Neogastropoda; family Buccinidae; genus Babylonia; species Babylonia areolata. Next base: position 44,701,499 of record NC_134899.1, on the reverse strand, counting down.
ACCTTTACAGTTTATTTTCGAGAGAGAAATGAAATTCAGAAGTTGGGGTGGCAGAGGGCTTTACTTAAAACATGATGCATTATGAATATGTTCACTTAAGTCAAAAGATTCAATGCTGCAGTAGTCGCTGTCACAACTTGGTGCGCTTGTGCAAGCACGCAGCCGCATGCTAAGCACACATAATAAATCAACCGAATACACACACACACACAAAATCATCATTGGGAATGAAAGAAAGAGATCAAAACTACATTATGCAACGTACACCAGGGCAGGGAAAAACCCAAACATTTCAAACACACGTCGAACATTAAAGAACGCCTAATAATTGTCCATCGTAACGGTAACATACAGATACATAACAGCCACGTCGATGCGCGTGAGCATGTGTGTGCGGGGGAAGGGACAAGGGCGACCATGCGTGATTGGGCATGTGTCTCGTGTATTTGTTTTATGTGCGAGTGTGTGTATGTGTATTTGTAGACAAGTGTGCGGGGGGAGGGGCGGGGGCGTGTGCGTATGCGTGTGTAAGCGTGGTTTTTTTTTTCTCTTTGTGTGTGTGTGTGTGTGTGTGTGTGTGTGTGTGTTTTCGACCTCGAAAGCCTCGTTTTCAGCACAAAAAAGAAAAAAAAAAGATGCTTCAAAAAAACAAAACAAAACCCCATTGTGTATTGGTGTGTAATGGAACAGTGAACATTGTGCAAGGTGTGTTAGTATTGTACATGGTGTGTAATGGAACAGTGAACATTGTGCAAGGTGTGTTAATATTGTACATGGTGTGTAATGGAACAGTGAACATTGTGCAAGGTGTGTTAATATTGTACATGGTGTGTAATGGAACAGTGAACATTGTGCAAGGTGTGTTAATATTGTACATGGTGTGTAATGGAACAATGAACACAGTGCAAGGTGTGTTAATATTGTACATGGCCGTGTGTAATGGAACAGTGAAAAAAACAAAACAAAAAACAACAAAAAACGAAAAAAAATAATAAAGAAAATACGGATCACTAGTGTCACATTAATCAATGTGCTTTAAACAGCCTTGTATTTCAATATGCAATGAAAGAACGAAAGAAAAAAGCTTTGGATGGATTGCCAGCATGATAGATTTGACGTGGTTTTCCAAATTACTGAGTAACATTTTTTTGAGCTGTGCATCAAAATAGTAACGTCTTGGTGTTATCAGTTTGTATGAGTGATATAAACGTTTTGCCAAGAATATGGTATAATTCATCAGTGAATGTGATACGTGTTGTTTCCGTTTTATATCTCAATCTAAGTTGTGTTATGCATACTTGAAATTGTGGAGTTCGTTTACTTAGTTTGCTTTTGTACAGGAAGTGTTTTGCGATTATTATAATCCTGCTACGGATGTCATCAGAAGCAATACCATTTGAGGTTCCAAACAGAATAAAGTCTTCAGCAAATTCGATTTCTTTTTTGGGTACGCTTTCACATTCAATTAATTGTTTTAAAATGTTTCTAATATGTCCCAGAAGTTATATGTTGCATCACACTGCCAAAAAATATGATGGGTAGATTCGGTATGCATGCAGCAAAAACTATACATATCGTCTGTAAGTTTCATTTCTAATGACTTATTTTGTACCAAAAATTCTATGTACTACTCTCATTTGGAACCATTTTAAGTTCAAATCTCTAACCTCATTTATTTTACAAAACTTTACCATCCAATTGATTTTTAACGCCAATTTGTCTCCCCATATGTAACATCATTTTGGAACTATATCATTTTTACAAGGATATCATAATGCAATTCTGTCCCTTTCGTGCAAGAATGTAGCAACTGTAGTGGTTTTTGCATGTGTCTTACTGAGTTACTATCAGGACTGACGTTTAGGTCTGAATTGTACTTTTTTTACTATCGATCTAATGCAATTGTTGTAAATAAAAAGAAAGTTTGTTCTAAATTCACATTTGTTGTTGAATTATTCATGTGTTAGGATTTCCCCAAGTTCATTCGTGGAATATGTACTATAACAGACTAATAACAATTTTGACAGACGAAACACCCACTACATGATGGCATTAGTAGCAGGTCAGTCATAGGTGGCAGGTTCAGAGCTCCACGCGCAAGAACATCTCGTTGCATTCATTCATTCATTCCTACAGCCATTCGCGCATACAATCCAAACATCCAACACACTCACTCATGGGATTGTGAACTCACACCCCCACCCCCCGCCACAGCAATACCTGAACTTCACCAGCAGGCGAGTGCATGGGAGCAGACATTGTATATAGCTATATCCATTTGGTGCCATTTATCTTTTTATTTTCTTTCTTGCTTGGCAGATGTGGTGTAGCGTATATGGATTTGTCCGAACGCAGTGACGCCTGCCTGAGCTACTGAAACTGAAACTTTATTTTCTATTCATTTTATTTGTTTGTTGTTTTCTTCTTATGTTGGACATGTGCTGCTGCCAAAAAGAAAATCTCTGTACTAAAGTACAGACAATAAAGTGTGTGTATTCTATTGTATTGTGTATTGTATTGTGTTGCACTGAGTGGGTGAGCACGGGCAAACGTTTATTTGTGTGTGATCGGAAGTGATCTTTGACCCACCTGTTTAAACAAAGTGAGTCTATGTTTTAGCCTGGTGTCCGGTTGTCTCTGTGTGTGTGTGGTAATTTTAACATTGCCATTTTCTCTGGAAATACTTTGTCTGCTAATACCAAATCTGACTTAAACATAGTATGAAAAAAAAAGTTCACAGTCATATCAATAACAGGTTGTAAGTCTCCCGAATTATTTGTATTTGTATTTCTTTTTATCACAACAGATTTCTCTGTGTGAAATTCGGGCTGCTCTCCCCAGGGAGAGCGCGTCGCTATACTACAGCGCCACCCATTTTTTTGTATTTTTTTCCTGCGTGCAATTTTATTTGTTTTTCCTATCGCAGTGGATTTTTCTACAGAATTTTGCCAGGAACAACCATTTTGTTGCCGTGGGTTCTTTTACGTGCGCTAAGTGCCTGCTGCACACGGGACCTCGGTTTATTGTCTCATCCGAATGACTAGCGTCCAGATAACCACTCAAGGTCTAGTGGAGGGGGAGAAAATATCGGCGGCTGAGCCGTGATTCGAACCAGCGCGCTCAGATTCTCTCGCTTCCTATGCGGACGCGTTACCTCTAGGCCATCTCTCCACAGAATTAAACCGTTTTTCCGAATCATTAACGGTTTATTTCACTGAGGTTCGTTCCGAAGTCCGAAAATTCTATAAACTGATTGCCACTAAGTTAGGCCTACTGGAAGGCAGGTTGTATTCGAAGACGACATGACCTTGTTTTTCTTGCTCACAATTAAATTAAAAGGAAAGAAATACAAATTCTGGACAAAACACATACAGTGATACCAACTACACCATCGACGTTTTTACTGCATATAAATATTCTAAAGTGGACACTGAATAACTGGAATGAACACAAAAGAAAAACTGAATCCATCATTCATCTATTTCAACTCGTTGTTGGCCTCGACTGCTTCGTGCAGATCTAGAGATCTACCATGTGTTGTGGTGTGCTTGAAGTGATAGCAAAGTCTCTCTTACCACCGAAATAAAAGAATAATCGATATGCAATAAAAGAAAAACAACAACATTATTTAAACGGCGTTATTACGTCCACTAAAATCACATCTATTTATCACGCGATGAAGAAAACGTGAACACTGCTTTAACAGTATTAAATTTAGTCGAATGAGGTCAGATGTGCCTCAGCAATGGGGAGTAGTCTGCTTGCTTCCGAACTGAACATGCATGCTTTGATCCCGCTCGCATGCCTTTTTTTTTTTTTTCCTTCTTTTTTTTTAAATTATTTTTTCTCTCCAGCTTATTTTATGCATCATATTTGATACAGAGCACTTTTCAACCATTTTTTTTTATCTTTCTTTTTCTCCTCATGATTCCTTTACTGGATAAAGTGCGAAGCACAAGTGAGTCTTGAAGGCTTTGCCTCTTGTTGTTGTTGTAATGGATTTCATTATCTTACTGTTAATGTACTGATTTTATTGGCGTGACAGATGTTGTGTGCGTGTGTACGTGCCTACATGCATGTGTATGTGTGTGTGTGTGTGTGTGTGTGTGTGTGTGTGTGTGTGTGTGTGCATTGTACTTATATATACGATTTAATTCCTGGATGTTTTTATATATGTATTGTTGTGCTATACCTTATGGTCCTAACGTGTGTGTGATTGTGTGTGTGTGATTGTGTGTATGTGTGTGTGTGTGTGTTTGTGCGCACGCGCGCGCATGTTAGTTTAGTATTTTCCTTTTACTTGTTGGATGTTTTCATTTGTAAATATTGTTGTGCAACACCCTATTGTCTCAACGTGTGTGTGTGTGTGTGTGTGTGTGTGTGTGTGTGTGTGTGTGTGTGTGTGGAGGGTTGCGGGGGTGGGAGGGGAAGTGGGAGGGGGTTAGTCTATCGTCAGCTATTGGGAATTCTTATTTGTCTAGTTTAAACCTCTTTTCATGTTGCGCATGATCATTTTATGTTGGTGTTTACAACAAACCTGTGATTGAACAAGTCAATTTCCATGCGGATTCACAAAGTGCTTTTGGTTGATTGATTGACTGACTGATTGATGGAAATCAATTCCTTGCTGGGGAAGAAGACAAGAGAAAGATGTGAAGAAAGAAATGAAACAGAGTAAAAATAATAAAATAAATGAAATATTGATAATAACAACAGACCTGTTTGGTGAAATGTTCCTCAGAAAGTAGGGAAAGCGGGTAGAGTCACTGAGGTCATCGTTGGTGACAAAAAAACCGATCTGGGGTATTTTTGCCGTCTCCAGGATCTTCACCATGGTGAACGTCGCTTCGGTTTTTCTGGCTCCTATCGCCGCCACTACGTCATAATGCTGCAGGCAGTTTTTATTCGTTTCGGCTGGGACAGAACCATTTTATGGGGGGAGGAGGGGGTGGGGGGGAGGGAGGAGGGCGGGGATGGGGGGAGGAGAGAAAGAGAGAGGGGGGGGGGGGCGAGGGAGGAGAATTAGAACCGGAACTGGAATCGAAATTGGAATGGTTTATTCACAATCAGGCCACAGCCCCGAGTGAAGGTGGTACACCTAAACATATGTGATAATACAACTCAATGAAAATACATCAACAAATGAGCATGATATATAAAATATGGGAGACAGACAGACAGACAGACAGACAGGGAGAATCTGGAATGAATCTATATTTTCCAACGGTGGAGATGTTAGCACATTCTCCGACTTACAGTTACATATCTGCCGTTATCCTAAGAGTAAGACTACGAGACACACAAACATATACACATATAAATCTAGTCATACTCAATACATGTACACGTGTACAAGGATAACGCAGGATAGACACAACATCGCGCACATGTTTACGAAACGGAAGCGAGTGATACACACACACACGCGCGCGCGCGCACACACACACACACACACACACACACACACACATATGCACACGCACGCACGCACGTGTGTGTGCGCGCGTACACACACACACACGCACACACACACACACACACTCACATACAGTTTCAGTTTCACTTTCTCAAGGAGGCGTCACTGCGTTCGGACAAATCCATACACGCTACACCACATCTGTTGAGCAGATGCCTAACCAGCAGCATAACCCAACGCGCTTAGTCAGGCCTTGAGTGCATGCTTACATATTTGTGTACCTATGAAAGTGGATTTCATTTTACGTAATTTCGCCAGAGGACAACACTCTCGTTGCCATGGGTTCTTTTTCAGTGCGCCAAGTGCGTGCTGCACACGGGACCTCGGTTTGTCGTCTCATCCGAAAGACTAGACGCTCAGTTTGATTTTCCAGTCAAACTTAGGAGAAAGGGCGAGAGCGGGATTCGAACCCACACCCTCACGGACTCTCTGTATTGGCAGCTGAGCGTCTTAACCATTCTGCCACCTTCCTCCTCACTCACTCCTTCCACTCACATACACAAATGTGTATAAACAAAAAAGATACACACGCCTAGCATGAATGCTACACATGAATGATCCGAGTGAAACTAGTACAGAAAAGTAATGACAAAAAATTAAAACACAGATGTAAGAGACTGGACAGGTAGCTAGTGAGGAGACAGGTAATAGGGGAATGAAAAGATAAACAACTTAAGCGGTGGAAGACAGACAGACAGACAGATAGAGACAGACAGACAGACAGACAGAGAGATGTCATTGCGAAAGCCATACGAAAAAAAATAAGGGGTGTTAGGTGCTGAATGAAAGGTTGGGCGAAGATGGCTCACAATTTGAAATGGATGCGAGTACACAGAATCGCAGACATGACCAGACTTGAGATAGTTTTCATTAGTTTGTGTCCACTGTAATGACAACATAATTAGATCTTTGAAAACAATATTCTAAGACAGACAGACAGACAGACAGACAGACAGACAAAGTAAACGGTGATGGGTTGAAGGAGCAAGGTGGAGAGTAGGAGAGAGTGGAGAGAGAAGATGGGGAGAGAGGGGTGGGGAGAGATTGGGAAAGAGAAAAGATAGGCTCAAGAAAGAGGGACAGGTGGAGACAGACAAACAGAGACAGTGATAGACTCATACTCAGATATCTGTTTATTCCGGAAGGCCATCGGCCCATTTGAAAGCATGAGGTCCGTAAGTCACACACACACACGCACACACACACACAAGCACGCGCGCGCGCCCTCACGCACGCACACGCACACACAAACACACACAGCCAAATGCGTCTGTCTGTCTCTCTCTCTCTCTGAGACACAGATATGAGATAGACAGACACACACACACAAACATCCGCACGGGCTCGCCCATGCAAAAGTAAATGAAACCCAAACAGATGAAAGTTCGTAGCACCCAAAAACATAAACTTATAACCCATCCTCCACCCCCCCACGCCCCCCCCTCTCTCTCTCTCTTCTGTACACACCTACATCGGTGCAAATTCATGAAGTAGAGAGAGAAGAAGAAGAAGAAGAAGAAGAAGAAGAAGAAGAGAGAGAGAGAGAGAGAGAGAGAGAACGCAAGAACGCAAGAACGCAAGAATTTTAATGTAAGGTCACCGACCTGTATACATTTTGGGTGCACATGTTGCACACACAGCTTAACTAAAATAAAATAGGAAGAACGAAAACAATCCACATAATACACAGTGAGCTCACTGAGAACAAGTAAACTAAATGAAAAGCACAAGGCTGATATGTCTGTTTAGGGCTGAAAGTACTCTTCTCTCAGTCTTAATGCATAAAAAACAAACATTGCAACATCTCTGGTCACATTACAACTTTCGTTTTGCAGCAGAAATGATAATGACAGATTTCTAATATGTTGCATATGCTTAAGCAAATATTTCCTTCTAATATCATCATATAATGGACAAGCTGTTAGTACATGTAGTTCGTTCTCTATTCTACCACCACATGGGCAGTTTTTCAAAACATCACAATAACGCTGATTTATTTTTAGTTCATTTATACCAAAACGGAACTTAATGAAGGCCGATCTAAATTTACTGATGGTAAGATCAGATAAGTATTTTTCAGGTTGTAATAAGGATTTGAATGACCTATATGTTTCATAACGATTACTTCCGTTGAGTTTGCTTGCCCAATCCTGTTTAAAGCCGTCTATCATGCGTTGTTTGAATATTTTAAGAAAAACATTTACATCCCCAACCCCGCCATTTATCCAAACTTCTGAAAACCCATAAATGTCTAAGCAATGTTTCAGTCCATCTGCCCAGTTTTTCGAAGACATATCAGCATTGTATGTCATCTTATTTACGCTCATTAGGTACGCCTGTTTCGGGATTCTCGATAGAGACATCTGATTTAGCTTAAACCAGTATCGCAAAGTACTGATGCAACTATCAATGTATAATGGATATCGACCAAGATCACCATAAATCATTACATTTGGGGTTTTGGGACTGACACTCAAAAATCTTTTACAAGCAAACAAATGGACAGACTCAACTGCTTTGAAGCGCATTGTTCCCCACATTTCAGATGCGTATAATAGCATAGGTTTTATCTGCGCATCAAAGAGTTTAAAAAACACGGTTCTGTCCATATTGCCAAGACTCCACATTGTTCTCATAATTTCAACCACCCTCCCTTTTGCCCTGCCAGCGAACTCTTCAAGTGCAGAAATGAAAGATAACTTGGTAGACAGCATAAAACCCAGATATTTATAATTGTTTACAACTTCAATTTCGTCTCCATCGAAATACCATTTTTCTGCTTTAGACAGATGGCCACCCTTTCTGCAAACCATTATTTTTGTTTTATTCAAATTTACTGTCAGTCCAAGAGATTTAGATGCTTTGTTAAGATTATCTAATTGATTTTGTAAACCTGCTGGTGACGATGACAGCAAGACAATATCATCTGCAAACAATAACAGAAATATTTCTTGTAAGCCTGGCAAAAACTGAAAACCGTGTTTTCCATTCTTGGTCACCTCGTCAGCGACTTCTGAAATCAAAAGCGAGAAAAGCAAGGGAGACAACAAACATCCTTGCTTTACTCCTGCAGGACAATCAAAAAATTCTGAAACATATGGCCCCCATCGGACACAGGACTGAACTGTACATCGCTTTTAATATTCGGATCATTTTGGTTGATGTTCTTATCTTGTTAAGCACTGCCCAAAGACTATTTCGATCAACTGAGTCGAAAGCCTTCTGATAATCTATGAAAGCAATATAGAGCTTATTCTTCCTTGCTCCATTTAAACATTTTTGGATAATACTACAGAGAGTAAATATGTGATCGATCGTAGAGTAACTTTTTCTGAAACCAGCTTGCTCTTCCGAGATTTTACCTTCACTTTCGGCCCCCTCGTACAACCTCCTGTTTAGTATTGATGTGAAAACTTTACTAATTACACTTAATAAGGAAATACCTCTATAATTTTCAGGATTGTTTGCATCGCCTTTTTTCAAAAGTGGAATAATGACTGAACGAGTCCAATCTGAGGGAAAATAGCCTACATTAAAAAGATGATTGAATAAGTTTGTCAAAAAAGGTGCTATTATATTTTCAGATGCTTTTAAAAACTCTCCCGCAACATCATCTAAACCAGCAGCTTTTCTGTTTTTTAGTCTTCGTATTGCAAATTTCACCTCATCAATTGTTATGTCATCGTCCAAACCATGGATTTCAAATTCACCTACATTTTCATTTAATATCGATATTTCTTCTTCGTGGTCAGGGGAGTGAACTTCACTATTTTCGTTCAACTGATTTTGCTGGCCCAAGGTACGCTCGAAATGTTTTTTCCATGTATCGATTGGAATATTCGGTTGATTTCTGCGTTTTCGCCTGACTGACTTTACAGTGGACCAGAATGAAGTATTATTTGATCTGTTTTCCAACAAAGATTCCCTTAATGTATTTCTATAACTTTTCTTTTTGTCTTCAAGCACAGATTGGTAGTAAGCTCTGAGTTGTCGATAAGCAATCCCATGCGTTGCCTCCCCTGATCGTGTATAGCGAGACAGCGCACGCTGAGCCACTCGCTTGTAGTGCCTGCACTGTGTGGCAAACCACGGACTGCCAGTTGTCCTCCTTCCCTCCCCTCCACACTGTACCGTTTGACTCATACTGCTAGCTGCATTAAATATAATGGCCACAAATTTGGACAATGCCGACTCCACATCAACACTAATATCATTATTGGCATCTTCAAGAGCTGTCTGCGTATCAGCAGATGACATTTCTCTTAAAAACGTTTCTGCTTTTGAAGGATCCCATTTTACTTTTTGAAACGACACTTTTTCCTGGCGAGAATCACAACTAGGTTTGTCACAATTGCTAATGATATTCGCTTCGACAGGCATATGCTGCGATTCTACTCTATCCACTACCTTAAAACTAACCATCTGCGTAATAATGCCTGTAGAACATAAAAAGTAGTCAATAGTACTGTTTCCATTTACAGTCAAAAAGGTGAATTTTCCTTCAATATCTCCATCAATAAAACCATTTAAAGGAGTGAATTGAAAAGTACTGCAAAGTTCTATCAACGATTTACCAAAACCATTTACAACCTTATCTTGACATGTTCTAACAAAATCACTTTCATCATCAACAAAAAAACCAAAATCACTCAAATCATCTATCTGTAATGACCAATTCGCAATACGAGCATTTAAATCTCCAGCAAGAATAAAGTGAACATCATCATCTTGCTCGTAGAACGATACCAAAAATTGTTCCAGCATTTGTAAAGTGCAGTCATATTCTTTATCTTTATAATAAACACTATTTATAGGATGATTATACACAGATATGAAAATCAGATCTTTATCAAATTTAAATAGCTGCTTGCATAATCTCACACACAGCACATTATCAATGTTCGTTTTAATTTCTGTAACAAAGTCAGACAAAGATTTTCTTATCAGTAACACAGTTCCCCCAGAACTGCGGCCTCTTCTGGACAGTTTACTCGCTGGAGAATGGAAAACAAGAAATTCACGAAAATGAATACTAAAGTCAAACGAAGTAGACGTAAATGTTTCTAGCAAAGTACAAACATCAAATGATGTAATGTAGTTTATAAAGTCAGGGTCCAAAAGTTTAGATATTAGACCATTGATGTTCCATGAACAAAAAGACAAAGTGTTTTTAACTGGAGAGTGTGTGTTGTGATTGACTGTGTCTGTGTCACTCAGTGTGTTCCTGTCAGAAATGTCATGTGTGTGCGGGTTCACATTTCGGTCTTGACCTGACCCCTATTCCCTGTGAGTGGGGGTGGTGGTGTTCCCTGTATCACGTGCAGCACGTCCCATGCTCCACGCCTCGTGAAGGCTGGACTGTCTCTCACTGGCTGTCGTTGACCTGGTTCTCCGCTTACACTCCTCGGGTACATCAGCACCGCTAACGGGTAGCGTACGTGAGTCAGTGACGTCAGGTGCACGAGGCGAGACACTCCCGCTGTGTGCGTGGTCAGCGACTGGCTGGCTGGCTGCTGTGCTGCGTGACGGCTGTGCACGTTGTGTTGACACGCCGTGTTGCCCAGGTGAAGGGTGTGTGTGTTGACCTGGCAGTGGCTGCACACTCCTGATGTGCAGTTTACCTCTGGCGAAGTACCCGCTCTGGCCAGCATCCCGGAGTTCCCTCAGTTGCTTGGATTGACGCCTGGTCAGGTCTTGAGCGACACGGAGCCCGTCCTTCTGCATGCTGGCTCTGGCGTCGTGGTCAGTCATCAGGCACATCACGTCTCCCCACCTCAAAAACTTGGCAATGATGGGGCGAGGGTGGGGGGTCTGGGGATTGTGCCTGCCCAGTCTGTGAGCCCGTTCAATGAGACTTCTGTCTTTCCAGTCCGCCTTTGTCACGTAGCGGCCCAGGGTCTGCTGAACCTTGTCGGCACAGGCTGCATAGTCTTCTGATCCATCTGCTTCGGGGATACCGAACACTTTCACATTATTTCGTCTAGAGAAGCCCTCCAGACGATCCACTTCATCTTGCAGGTCTGAGAGAGTTTTATTCATTTCGTCGTGCTTCTCACACAGCGATACGATCGCTGTTTTGTTGTCATCAACCGCCAACCGAATGTCTGTGAGTTCACTACACAGGTGTTCTACATTCCCCTTCAGCACGGCGTTCGTTTCTTCTATCTTGCTAAGTGTGTCCCCCTGTCGCTGCAGTGTGTCCCCCTGTCGCTGCAGTGTGTCCCCTTGTTGTTTCAACGTGTCTTCTTGCTGTCTCAGTGTTTCTCCTTGTTTCTTCAACGTCTCTGCCTGACCAGCCATCAGTGTCAACACCTGAGCAATTTGAGACTCAAGTGATGAAAGTCTTGCACCAAGTCTGTCTTCCAGCCCGCTAACAGTCTTCTGTAGTCTTTCGTCAGTATCTGTTGGTCCAGGATTTTTTCCACATCCCCACTGAGCAGCACACGGCGACATCAGAAGAACACATTAACCATCAACAGAAGTACAGCTGCACCGCTATCTTGCATGGGAAGCTGAAACCACTCTCCGTGCGAGCTTGGCATATCATTCTCAGCTTCAACGAAGGTGAAAGTCTCAAAATGCACAGTGAAGTCAACAGGAACATCAGACACTGGACACTGCAATGCTATTGTCACTGTCTGTTTCATGTTGTACACCAGCAAAGAAAAGATGCACAAGCACAGGTAACTTAGCAGTACATCACCAACACTTGCCTTGCTCCCTTCGCCTGATGGGTGCACATGTAACTCTTTCATCCGCGACCGGGCAAACACCTGGCAAAAGCGGCCTACTCTGGCCCTCCACAAGTCCAAACTAATCATATTCAGCAAAAATCCTTTCAGCTGAATGTTACGAACAAAATAAAAGGCTTCTTACACATTAACAGCACTTGAAGAAGGTGCAAAAAAAATATTTTCGGCAGAGCTCACTCAAACAGGTGTCGTCCATCCGCCATGAGAGAGAGAGAGAGAGAGAGTGAGAGAGAGAGAGAAATGGAATTGAAAATGGTTTATTCATGTAAAGGCCATAGCCCCAAATGAAGGGGGGGCGTGGGGGAGAGGGGGGGGCGTGTAATAAGTCAGACATTGACAAATACAAACGCTGATATGGATTCATATGTGAAAAAGAGGATAGTGTACTATGTAAGCATTCCATCCCTCTTACTTGAGCAAACAGGTTGTGGAAGAAGAGACAAAGCTTGAGCTGCAGCCAAATTTGAGTCGCCACAGTCGTCCAGTAAAACAAATCCCAATGTCAGATTGTTTGGCAGTGTATGCTGTTTGTTGATTTGTTCCACAGCGTAAGCCACGACCTGTAACATATATCTTGGCCAGTTAAGTAACTTCTTCTACAGACTTGAATTCTTAAGATATTATTAAAACTATGAATACCACCATAAAAATTATCATTAGCAGAATAACCTGTGGTTCGTCCGTCGGGATCAACGAGGACCATCTAGTCATCCTGGGGGTGGGTGGGTTGGGCTCTGTGGGTGCGCAGATGACTGGTCAGGCCAATCCGCGCCCGGAAGGTTCTGACGCAGTGTGGACAGGGGTTGGTGGCGGCTGTCGGGGACTTGCTGGCATTGCTTTCCCTGGCCTGTCTGCGTTGTTCTGCTGCAGCGATTCTGTTGGCCTCACAGGATTTGGCGCCTTTGTGGACAGCTGAACGCCACTTTGGTCTGTCCATTGCATTCAGCTCCCATGTGTCGTGGCTGATGTTGAAGGCCTTCAGAGAAGCTTTCAGAGTGTCTTTGAAGCGCTTCTTTTGGCCTCCATGGGAGCGCTTGCCATGTTGGAGTTCGCCGTACAGCAGTTTCTTGGGGAGCCGGTGGTCTGGCATGCGAACTACATGGCCTGCCCAGCGCAGCTGGGCCTGCATCAAGATGGTGTAGATGCTGGGCAAGTTTGCACGAGTGAGCACCTCTGTGTCAGGGATCTTCTCTTGCCACTTTATGCCGAGAAGTTTTCTGAGGCTGGTGGTGTGGAAGTGGTTCAGCTTTTTGGCGTGGCGTTTGTAGACCGTCCATTATTCACAGCAGAAGAACCTGCAACATGATTAACCAGCATTGCACGGCAGATTATGAATACCACTGTTAACAAAGAACAGAGCGACCGTGCTCACCGCGCTGTTCTGTCGCCTCCGCCATATTGATTCCGGCTAAAATTAGTTAACCGCTAGCGACAAATCAGCGCACGGATGTCATATCAGCCTTTAACAGGCCTCAACCAAATGGGTGTCAGTCTGGAACAAATCAGCTGATCAGCGAAAATTCAGCGTGTCAAGAGATCCGTCAACTTGTCGCTGGTCGACGACATATCAGCGGACTGGCTACGTTTCAGCGTGCTATTGCGAGACTGAATTGTCGTCAGCAACAATTCAGCGTTTACTTAGACACCGGTGATTTGTCCACGCGATTTCCTTCACTGGCAATTCACAAACTGATCAGTCTGCTTTGCTTCATTTTAGAAAATGCCACCAGAAATGTGTCATACAGACAGATGTACTCACAAAGAAGACATATAATAAGTGTCTGAGGCCCATATGATAATATTTGTCTGAAGTCAACAATGTGTTTGGGCATCTCTCTCTCTCTGTGTGTATCTCTTTTATCTTGTTTTTTCTTCAAATGAATAATTAGTACTTAATGGGTTTTTTTACGTTTATTATCGAAGAGAATTTGTATTCTTTTAAAATTGGTTGCCTGTCTGTACGCATCGTTTCCAATAGATCGAAATTAAAGTTTGCAAAATACACCTCTCTCATTGTGTCTGTTAAATGACAGCGACTCTGTGCGCAAGCACGCGCGCGCGTGTGTGTGTGGAGGGGGGTTTTGCATGTTTATGTTCCCCCAGGTTGGAGTTCCCTCTAGGTCTATGTTCCCACAAACATTTTGGTAGTTCTATGTTCCCCTCAGGTTCATGTTCCCCAAGGTCTAAATTCCCCCAGTCTATGTTCTCCTATGCCTATGTATATTTGATAATATATACAATTTTGGTTCCTGGTCACCATGATCAATGGTCAGCAGTGGTCAGTGGTGATCAGCAATGGTAGATAGTGCTCGGTGGTCAGCGGTTATCAGTGGTTAATGGCAGTCAGCAGTGGTCAGTAGTTGGCAGTGGTAAGTGGTGGTCAGTGACTGTCACCAGTAGTCAGTCGTGGCCAGTGGTCAGCAGTGGTCAGCGGTGGTCTGCCATAAGTTGTGATCAGTAATCATGGCCGAAAGCAAAAATTGGGGAAACATAGGCAGGGCTGACCACACAAAGCTATTCTTCACAAACACACAAACATGCACTATCTTTCCTACTGTCTTTTTTTTTCAATCTTTTAATCTTTCTTTCTATCTTCCTTTAATTCATTCATTTCTTCCTTCCCCTCATTTGTTTTCAACACTTTTTTTTCTGTGTTTTTCTTCTTCTTCTTCTTCTACTAGTTCTTCTTCTCAGAACCCCTTTATTTCATTTCTTTCCTTCCTAACTTCCTTCCTCAATCTCTTATTTCATGGCATCCTTTTTTTCTTCCATTTCCTGCTTATTAATTACCTTCTTCCTATTCTTTATTGAGTTCCTTCGGTTTTCAACGTGACCAACACACAGCATAACAAATAATAATGATAGCAGTATCTATATCGCGCTGAATCTTGTGCAGAGACAAATCTATGGGCTTTCAGACCAGTCATTCACACGCATGCATAACTCTAAAACTAAAGAAACCGAAGACAAGGAAGAGGTAGGGGAGGGCTAACTTGTGAAGAGGTGGGTTTTAAGGCCAGACTTGAAAGAGCTGAGTCCGGAGACCTGACGAAGCGAAAGAGAAAGTTCATTCCAAATGCAAGGTCCAGAGATAGAGTAAGGACGGCGTCCAAATGGCACAATTTGGAATTACTGATTTGTTACCGATACATTGATTTGTCTCGGCGACAAATTTCAGCATTTAACTGAGCTTTGCCAAATTGTCAGCGATACAACCAATACAAAGGAAAATACAATCCGCATTGTTTGTTTACCAGCAATACCATGTACGCAAACGTAATTCATGCTCTTTCTCTCTCTCTCTCGCTGTGTGTGTGTGTGTGTGTGTGTGTGTGTGTGTGTGTGTGTGTGTGTGTGTGTGTGTGTGTCAGTGAGCAACATGAATAGATAGACAGATAGATAAATCGATAAATAAACATCAATCAATCAGTTTCGTTTTTATTTTTTTTTAATTGTTTGGATCAGTTTGGGGCTCAAGTGTATATTTACAAACAATAAGGGCATATGTTTTTCAATTTCAATATTTCAAGGCTTCATAAAACTTAGCTTTGACATTAGATGTTTATGGTATAGTCTCTTGAAGGCACAAAGACAGGAATTTACTTTTCGTATAGATAAAATGCTATTTCATAAATATCCACCAGAATATATGAGACTTGTCTTAAAATGATCGATCACTGGCCGAGGCCAAGTTATTTCAAGTGTGTGACGGTACTGGAAAATTTCTGATAAGAGAGGGTGGGGCGCAACCTGATAATATTTTTAACATAAATATGGCTTTATTGCATTCACGTTTTGATTTTACTGGCAATATGTCGAGTTCTATGCAATCAGAAGCAGATAAAGAACACACTTGTGAAGTGTAAAGACTGAGGAATGGTTCTGGGATATTATCACTCACTTTATCCCGAACACACACACACACACACACACACAGAGAGAGAGAGAGAGAGGGGGGGTTACTTGCCTCTGGAAATCTGAAATCATAGTCTGCTTTTCTACTGCATGGAAACCTTTTATCCAGGGTTAGTGTTCTGGAATCTATAACACCAAAATTGATGTCACCCAGCTGGGTATAAACCTTAGTCGGAGGACTTCGGATGAGAAACGTTCCTTGCACCCCAAAGCCGTGCTGCAGTTCATCCTGTCCCACGTGCAGAAGACTCAAGAGCAACAACACGACCTTCGCGCTTTGCCAATCCATCTCTGCACACAGGTTGATTTTTGTGAGCGATCGAAAAAGGGTTTTTCTTCTTTGTCGCTTTTGCACGACTAACATCAGTATGCTGTCGGTTCTGTCCTGACTGGTGCATGCAGTTTCCTTGTCTTTCATAACCCGTCCAAAATATATGTATTTGTATTTGATCTTTTACGTACAAACAAGGTGATTTAAACTTTGAGAGTTCACATTAACCTAAAAAAATTTTTAAAAAATAAATAAAACAAGACTTAAAAAGTGAATGAAAATAGTTTGTTTGATCACTCCCACCACTCAGCTGCCATGTAATATCATAATTCGCATCCAACATCTTCAGGTTTAAAACCCACCCTCCAGCCACTGTGATATCGCGCCCGTCAGTCCTGTGTACTCTGAGTAGTCACTTACACTGGCATGTCATGACAAACTAATAAATCCACTGGCATTTGTCTGGTTGATTGATTGGTTTATTTACTTGTTTGTTTATTCACTTAACAACAGAAAAACTCAAGTTTCAACCAAAATAGTCAATGGAGGCATGCATGATTTACACAGTCTATCATTCTGATAGCAGAGTTCCCAGTTTCAACAAATCTTCCATAACCTTTCAAGGTGTCTGCTACCACTTTAACAGAGACAGCTGACAACATGCCGTGTATTGTAGTTATATTTGCTGCCCAATCCAACGTGGGTCAGCTTTGTTCAACATTCACGTCGCTGCCACTGAAACAGCTCACAAAGAAACCCACTCGTTTTGTGGATGCTGTCTGACCCCCTCAACATGCCCTGTCCCAAACAAGTTTCAGTTTTCAGTTTCAGTTTCTCAAGGAGGCGTCACTGCGTTCGGACAAATCCATATACGCTGTACCACAACTGCTAGGCAGATGCCTGACAGCAGCATAACCCAATGTGCTTGTCAGGCCTTGAGTGCATGCATATTCCTGCACTTATCACAGTGGATTTCTTCTTTTTTTTTCTTTTCTTTTTTTAACATAATTTTGCCAGAGGACAACACTGTTGTTGCCATAGGTTCTTTTTCACTGCGCCAAGTGTGTGCTGCACATAGGACCTCTGTTTATCGTCTCATCCGAAAGACCAATAGGTCGTCAAACCCAACACGACAGGTAGATTCGGGGAGCTGAGCAAATCTAAGCTGACAAGAAATGGCAATACAGAGAGCAACTAGTAAGAGCCATCGTTAAAATTTATGCAATTAATTTTCATCAAGGCAAAGTTAAGCTTAGCTCCCTTGACAACTGTCATTCCTATCTCAGCCTTTTTAGAATATAAAAATTAAAGGAATCGCTTTTCATTGATAGATCTAGAATTTCGAAAACAAAACGACGATAGTATAGGCCCAAGCGAATACTCGATTAGAAAATCTTTTCTTCTTTTTTTTTTTTTACCATCATACAATCTTCTATTTTTCTGATAAAATCGTGTTTAAAAGCATTAGTATTGAAACTTGTAGACTGACAGCATAAAGAACTTGGTTTGATATCGACGTTATATAACACAGTTCATTCCTGATTAGGATACCAGTTGTAAATGATAAATGTAGATGGCCTATCTTCCTGAGTCCGGGGGAAAGATTGAACTGAGTGGCTGCAAATTCTTTTTTTTTTCTCTCTCTTTTTTTTAACGTTGTAAATCTATTGTTAATATTCATAATAGTGACAATTTGCATTCTGTGTTGTTGAATCTATGGTAATTTGTTTAAAGACCTTTTCAGCATTGAACTTAGTCCTTCATTCTTCGCTGGGTGTTGTCTGTTGTATTGTCCACCAGGTATGTTAATTTCGTAGAGTGTGGTCTGTTCAGTTTTATCGTCCACGGTGTATGTTGGTTCTGGTGAGACTCGTTCAGTGTTTGGATTTGAACTCAACCCTAGTGATTCACCCGCATCTGGTTAAGTCAAGGTGTGTACCGCTCGGTATCCTTTCTGACCATCAGTCACACCCTTGAGATGAAGGAAGTATTGGCCAGGGTGCGGGCGGCCTACAATATCCTAATAGGATGTCTGATGCCCTGTTTCCTTCCAGCAGATAAAAAAAAGACGCTAGGGCAGAAAAACAAAAACAAAACAAAACCAAAAACAAAACAAAAAAACAACAACAAAAAACCACGCCGGGCATTCATCGTGCACCATCAGAGAGCCTGGCCCTAACCTTCATACAATATGGCTCCTGGCTTTACCACACACATACAAACTCCTTGTGGTTGAATCCGACACACGTGAAAAAACAACAACAAAAAAACACGTCACCCAAAAGGCAACGAAGTGTAGGTTCGTCATTCAGTGCACTAACTGTGAAGACTATATAAATGAGATAATTTCTAAACAAACATTTCAAGGATCATCTCATATTATATCATATATCATATCAAGTGTCACGGCTTTTAGGCTTTATCAGCCTTTTGCCTGATCAATTAGAGCTTTTTTTAATTTTTGTTTTCATACTTTATATAAGAGTGCGCAATTACTAATGTTTTGGCTAGCTTCCTATGAAGAAATTAACTAGGAATTCATAATCCTTCCAGTGTTTATCTAATAAATTCTTAAAACTGTTAAGTGTTCCTGCAGTGACAATGTTACTGGGCAGATTATTCCAGAAGTTTACAACCCTGCTAGTAAAAAATAATGTGAAAAAAGGTTTGATTTGGTGAATGTCTTCATTAGTTTTAACTCAGAAGTGAATGTTTTCCACTAGCATCTTGCGTCACATGAACTGACAGAGACGGAACATCGGTGCTGTGCACAGAAATCAGTTTCTGGAAGGGCAAGGTAAAAGAAGCCGTCCAAATGAAGACGACAGAGCCCAGCCTCAGCCGGGACACTCAGAACTTCCAATTCTTTATATAGACATTCTCTTACAACACCACTCTCGGATGCATGTGGCAGGCTACTTAAGTGCAGCAGTGAACTCAGTGTGGCCAAACAACTCGTGATCATATTCACCACCAGTATTATGTACTGTAAGTGATTGTCTTTCATCAAAAGTCGCACTCGCTGCAGTCCAAAATATTCCTGAAACAAATTGCTTCCATCTAAAGTATTAATCTACATCAGAATCAGGATTTGGGGCGTTGTTATACAACTTAGCCATTTTTGGCTTTTTATGCCCCTTCAGATTTTACTCCTTTTTGTTGCTGGTCAGGTCATTGACTAGCTCAGTCATTTTATCCATCAAAGCCGTATTTCGTTTTTGTCAATAATTCGTGTTTATCTATGAGTATGAGGTTCTTAAAAGTATTTATACTAGGTGCACGTTTATCTATGAGGTGGGGTACTCGAGGTAAAAATGCAAACTGACCTTCAGTTCTTTGCAATAACAAGTCCAGCAGTAATGATACTTTTTACTTACTTTAGCTCGTCCGTTTTGCACATTCACATCTGCATGCACACAGTCTTCGGGGCAAGTTGCAGGAATGACGTTGATAGTCAGCGAAGAGTGAATGGTTACGTCACGCTGAACACTTTTACGTCACACCCGTGTGCAACATTAAGGAGCCGGTGGTAAAGCCATAGAAACACACACACACACACACACACACAAGCAGTGTGTGTAAATATGCTCAGCTTTTTCGTGATACCTTAAGTAACGAGAAAATGAGCATAAAAAATTGATCCTGTAAAGAAAGTTGATAATTATCAATAGATTTTGGCGTGAGTGATGCACTGACAATGATTAATGAATGTATAAAGGAAAGTGTGTGGAGTGTATGAAAAGACGTGTGCGTGCCAACAGCAACAAGGCACGTTATGACGGTTTCCACCAAGAGTGTATTCTGAGTCAAACAGAGCGGAGGAAGTCATTCCGGATGTGTTAACGGGCATTAACAGTGGAAAACAAAGACCATGTGTAGATGCCAGACAGGAGTGTTAAAGTTTTAAATCGTGTTTATATCTGTCAGACTACTTGGTGATAGACATACCTTTAATGTGGTGGTTTTATCCTGTTCCATGTGCTTTAAAACTGTTCGTTTGGACATTTTTGCTCCGGGCTTCAGTTTCCTATCGCCGTCCGCCATTGCTGGAGTATGGCCAACACGCACAGTGTTCAGTGCAAAACATCAACACTGCACGCGCCTCGCCATGCAAGTACACTCGGCACCATTTGCTTTCACTGGGACAGTGCACGCACACTCTTTTATCTCAGGATGTGATACGACGTCTCAAAGACTTTGAACACTTGGCTACAACCTCCCCGTAAAAAAACGATCTTGTCGGGAGGGGGGGGGGGGGGGGGGGGGGGGGGGAGTACGGAAAAGGAAAATAATACGTGTCGTTCAAGGTAGAACCAACATTTCAAATCCCGAACCACACATGCTTCATCAGGTGAGAGTAAACTCTTTTAATCTTATTCATATAATCCCCGTGAAGAATCTACAGTCAACTGATTTTTTACCCTCTCACCGTCGTATCTAAAACTGATGTGTGTGAACGTTCAGTCATGCAGACAGAAGGCCGCTTTTATTCACGATGTGATTGTTGACCATGCTTTTGACATCGCCATACTGACTGAGACCTGGTTGTATGAGCAGGGAGACGAATCATATATTGCGCAGCTTACGCCGCATGGGTACAAACTGAAATCATTCCCTTGACAAGTTAGGAAGGGAGGCAGTATTGCAACCATTATGAGAAGCCATATTCAGGATATCTGTACATTCAAACCCCTCGATTATACATCATTTGAGGATGTAGCATTAAGGGTTGAGTGCAATAGTTCAGTGTGCCATATTGTTTGCGTTTATAGACCCCCACCAAGTCGACACAATAAATGTAACACCCAGACTTTTATTACCGAGTTTTCTAATCTCCTGGATAAATACAACCTAGAAGCAGGGGACTTATTAGTTTTAACTAAACTGCTATGGACAGACCAGCAGTTCAGATATACTACGGTTGCGTACTCTACTTCATGACCAAGGGTTAAAACAGCTAATATGCGAACCAACCCACAAACACGGTCACACTCTCGACTGGCTTGTGGTTCGAGAGAACATTCACACACCCCAGTTTAAGGTTATGGACTTGGTTCTTGCTGATGGCGATTCTTTATGACATCCCTTTTAAAATACTGAAGCGACCAAAACGTTTTGTTACATCACGGAGCACAAAGATGATTAACCTTGAGGTATTCCAGGCTGACATCAAATCCATCATGGATGGCTCATCTCCTCTGACAACATACAACACCGGCCTCCGTCAGATACTGGACAGGCATGCCCCTCTCTCCACTCGCCTTGTTACTGACCGTCCCTCTGCTCCCTGGATGACTGATGAACTGAGGGCCGCCAAGCGTCGAGAACGACAGGCCGAGCACGTCTGGCACTCCAACAAACTGACTGTCTCCAGACAGATTTATGTAAATGAGCGTAAAAAAACTGAATGACAAAAGCTGCAAAGCGTCAACATTTCAGCGCCTCCATCAGTCAGTGTTTCACATCCAAACAGCTCTATGCTGTATCAAACCAGGTCATTGGCAGAAGTAGAGAACTGTTGCTGCCAAAAAAAATTCCTCCTCAGGATATCCCGGATGCTTTTAGTAATTATTTTAATGACAAAATTGTAAACATCCGACAAGAACTGGATGCTAGCCCACCAGAAGACCGATTTAATGATTGTAAAGGAAATTTAATGACATGTTTTAGACCTGTATCTGAAAAAGATGTAAGAGATTATATTCTTAAATCTCCAAGTAAGAACTGTGACCTGGATCCATTGCCCACTAACCTTTTGAAATTATGTCTTGATGACCTCCCTTTGATCACCAGAATTATTAATCATTCTCTAGAGTCAGGCATTGTTGATGATTGTCTTAAATTGGCCATTGTGACCCCTCTTTTGAAAAGGCACAATTTGGACACAAATCAGCTAAAGAACTATAGACCTGTCTCAAATCTTTCTTTCATTTCTAAAATCATTGAAAAAGTTGTGTACATCAGCTCCAGGAACATCTTGATGAAAACGGCCTGCTTGAAACTTGTCAGTCAGTTTATCGGAAAAGCTATCGCACAGAAACAGCCCTTCTTTCGGTCACAGATAGTCTCCTCTCAA
>NC_134899.1:44656509-44666509 GCF_041734735.1 Babylonia areolata | reverse complement strand
TTATTGTAATACTTATAGTAGTTATGTATTCAGAATAAACATAAACATCATCCAATAACGAAACACTATGAAAGATGGAACAATGCATTCGACGACTTACATTTCAATGTCCGAACAACTGTGTCATACGTTCATGCTACGAATGGTCAATTGTATCTTTATGTGTGTTTGCAAGACATATGGCTGTCGTCTTTGAGATTACTCATAATCAAGTGTATGTACTTTTGTTTGTTAGATATATTCCACTCACAACGACTTCAGTGGCACGACAATATCGTATTTACTCACGATTTGATTTTGGAATATATGGCGACCTATATTTGCCAGTGGGTGGTTGCATAAATAGGAACTTCGCAGCTGACACATTTTGATGGAGTCCTATAATTTGGTTGTCAGTAACCTACTAACTAAAGTATGGTCCTAAGCTGTCGTTGTGTCGGTGATTTGGTGTATGCTTCAAAGCACGTACATCGCTTAACAAGCAACTTATCTGTAACATATATTTTCTCAGGTCCATATTTGGCTGTCATTGACCCAGAAACTACGAATTGCGTCCCTCTGTGTGTGTGTGTGTGTGTGTGTGTGTGTGTGTGCGTGCGTGCGTGCGTGCGTGTGGTTGTGTGTGTGTATGTGTGTACCTCTCTGTGTGTGTGTGTGTGTGTGTGTGTGTGTGTGTCTCTCTCTCTGCGTCAGTTATCCGATATGTTTCAAAGCACGTTGCAACACTAAACAACTAATGCATGCTGCTCAAGTCCATAGCTTAGTTGACACTGGCCCAGAAAGTATGAATCACAACTCTCTGTCGGTCTCTCTGTCTCTGTCTCTCTGTCTCTGCCTCTGTCTGTCTCTGTATCTCTGTTTCTCTGTCTCTGTCTTTGTCTCCCCCTCTCTCTCTGCGTCAGTGATCTGGCGTATGTTTCAAAGCACGTACAACACTAAACAACTAACTCGTGATGTTCAAGTCCATAGCTTGGTTGGACGTCACTGATCAAGAAAGTACAAGTGTGTGTGTGTGTGTGTGTGCTGCGTGCGCGCGTGAATTTGTGTTTGTGCGTGTGTGTGTGTGTGTGTGTGTGTGTGTGATGTGTGTGATGTGTGTGTGTGTGTGTGTGTGTGTGTGTGTGTGTGTGTGTGTGCCTTTCTCTCAGTCTGCTTCCCCCTCTCTGTCAATCTCTGTCTCCCCCCCCCCTCTCTCTCCCCGTCCCTCCCCCCCCCTCACCCCCACTTCCCCATTCTCTCTCTCCCTCCCTCCCCTCTTCCGTGCCCCAATTACATTATTAAAAAAAAACAAAAAAAAAACCCCTCTCACCCCGTGCGCTGCAATGTGTGTCAAGCTGCCCACTCACACACCACAAGTGGCACAAAACACTCGGCTCTCCATGTCAGCATGAGGTCAGCGGGCCAGACGTGACGTCACTTTCTGCGTCACGTGACCTTACTCAGGGTTCCTCACCGATAGAGGCGACGTGGCACAGTCAGTCAGGCAGACCCAGTGTTCACCAGTGATCAGGGTTCGTTTCCTGTGTCATTCAATCAGATTTCAGGCACGCACACATACACACTCAGGCATGGAACATTTGTGTGTGTGTGTGATTGTTTTGTTTATTTACCCCACCATGTAAGCAGCCATACTGCGTTTTCAGTGCGTGCATGCTGGGTTTGTTCTTGTTTCCATAACCCACCGAACACGAAACTGGTCTTCTGCGTGCGTATACACACGAAAGGGGTTCAGGCACAAGCAGGTCTGCACATATGTTGACGTGGGAGATCGGAAAATTCCCTACCATTTTACCCACCAAGCGCCGTTATCGAGATTCGAACTGGGGACTTTCAGATTGAAAGTCCAGTGGTTTAACCATTCGGCTATCAAACCCAAGCAGGTCAGGTTCATTATCATGACGCCAAAAGTGTGGAAGAAAGATTTGACAGGATCTGTGTGCGACCTGGAAGTCTTTGCTGCTTGTTAAACGGAACCTCAGTAATTACGACTATGATGTAGCGGCAGCAGCGGCAGCAGCAGTAATCGTAGCAGTTGAAGTAGCATCAGTAGAAGTTGTACTGGTTGTAGTAGTAGCTAGTAAATCCTGATGATCATGATCATGACAATGCTGCTGCTGCTGCTGATGATGATGATGATGATGATGATGATGATGATGACTATGAAACAGACAACCACAACAACAACCATAACAATTACAAACACAACAACAACCACAACAACCGTGACAATTGTATCTTATTCTCTGAACGGCCTAGTTTGACCAAAAAAAAACCAATAAGTGTGTGTGTGTGTGTGTGTGTGTGTGTGTGTGTGTGTGTGTGTGTGTGTGTGTGTGTGTGTGTGTGTGTGTGTGTGTGTGTGTGTATGTGTGTGTGTGTGTGTGTGTGTGTGTGTGTGTGTGTGTGTGTTTTCGTGCCCCCCACCCCGCCCCCCTCCCCACCACCTCCCTCCCTATTTTTATTCGCTCTGTTTAAAACTAGCTGAATCATTGGGTTCACACACCAGGAAACAAACAACCCATTTTGTCAAGAGGATGCACCGGGGGGGGGGGGGGGGGGGGAGAGAGAGATGGTGGAGAAAGCGGATAAGGAGAGAGAAAGGGAGAGACAGACAGACAGACAGTCAGACAGGGACAGTGCCGGAAATACAGACAGACTGAGACAGAGACAGACAGACAGACCGACGGACGGACCTACAGAAAGACAGACAGAGAGGCAGACAGACAGTCAGAGACAGAAATACAAAGACAGACACAGAAACAGAGAGAGAGAGAGAGAGAGAGACAAAGACAGAAGAA
Source organism: Babylonia areolata (assembly GCF_041734735.1). Taxonomy (NCBI): domain Eukaryota; kingdom Metazoa; phylum Mollusca; class Gastropoda; order Neogastropoda; family Buccinidae; genus Babylonia; species Babylonia areolata. The sequence continues at coordinate 44,663,711 of NC_134899.1, read as the reverse complement.
CAATGAGACAGGAAGAGTCACAGACAGACAGACAGACAGACGGACGGACGGACGGACAGACAGACAGACAGACAGACAGAGACGGTTGGGGACACATAGACATACAGACCGACACAGACGGACTGCCGGAAAGACAGACAGAGAGACAGACAGACAGACAGAAACAGACAGACAGACAGAAAAAAAACAACCTTCGAAAGATGACAGATGATTTGTCAAGGAGGGGCGAGGGTTGGGGGGGGGGGGATGTGGGGTGGAGAGAAGGAGGAGGTGGAGGAGGGGGTGGTGGAAGGGGAGAGAGGGAGTAGGGGGGGAGGGAAGGTGACAGATGACGACGTGGTTTTCTTTCTTTCGTTCGTTCGTTCGTTCGTTCGTTCTGTCTTCCTATTTCCTCTCCCCCTCCCCCCCTCCTTCCCTCCCCTCAGTCTGTCTTCCTTTCCCTCTCTCTCCTTCTCTGTCTTTTCCTGCCCTTCCCCCCCCCCACCCCCCTCCTCCCCATGTCATCAATTTCCACCATCCCCCCGGCTCCACCCACTTCCCTGCCTCTGTCTCTCTCCCTGTCTTCCCCTCTGTCCCCCCCTCCCCCCACCCCGACCCCACCCACCATCTCCCTACCCCTCCTCTGTCTCTGCCTTCACCTACTCCCCTTCACCCGCTCCGCGCCATCCACTGCCATCTCTCTCCACCCCCACCCTATCCACCTCCCTTCTTCATCACCTTTTAATCACCTTTGCGCACGCGCAGAGAAGGTCACCTCCAATCTCCTTTGGCGAAAAGTACAACGAACAGTGAGAGATGGAGATATCGTAGTAAGGTTGTGTGTGTGTGTGTGTGTGTGTGTGTGTGTGTGTGTGTGTGTGTGTGTGTGTGTGCGCGCGCGCGTGTGTATGTGTGTGTGTGTGTGTGTGTGTAAACGTTTGTGCGTGCGTGTGTATACCGCGTGAGTGTGTGTGTGTGTTTGCATGTATTTGTGTGTGTTTGTGTGTTGTGTGTGTTTGCATATATTTGTGTGTGTGTGTGTGTGTGTGTGTGTGACTGCATTTCACAGCCTGTACCATCCAGTGTCTGATGAACAAAACTGAACGCATGGCTGTGTTTGAACTGGACAGTTCAGTTTATGTCATCGTCGTCAGGCGGAGATAAGAAAAGAGAAAAGTTGATACAGACAGACAGACATACAGACAGACACACAGAGACAGTGACAGAGAGACAGACAGACAGACAGAGAGACAGAGACAGAGACACAGAGAGAGACAGAGAGTGACCGGAAAGGGGAGGGGTGGCCGCACAGAGAGAAAGGCCTCTCTCTCTCTCTCTTTCCCGCTCTCTCTCTTTCCTCACTCTCACTCTTTCCCTGTCTCTGTCTGTCTGTATGTCTCTGTCTCTGTCTGTCTGTCTGTCCCTCGCTCTGGCCCTCAGGAGATGAGACACATAGAGACAGAGGCAGAAAACTAATAGAGAGAGATGAGCGGTGAAGAGAGAGACAGAAACGAAACGAACATTTATTTTACCAGGTAATGGGATAAGCAAAACACATGTTTTTTTTCACTGACCCAACTCTGGGGTATAAAAAAAAAGTGAGACAGACAGACGGAGAGACAGAGATACAGGCAGGCAGAGACAGAAAGACACACAGACACAGACACACACACAGACACACACACACACACACACACACACACACACACATATGTATATATATACTTATGTGGATCAAGTTGATGGCCTAGAGGTAACGCGTCCGCATAGGAAGCGAGAGAATCTGAGCACGCTGGTTGGAATCACGGCTCAGCCGCCAGTATTTTATCCCCCTCCATCAGACCTTGAGTGGTGGTCTGGACGCTAGTCATTCGGAACAGACGATAAACCGAGGTCCTGTGTGCAGCATGCATTTAGCGCACGTAAAAGAACCCACGGCAACAAAAGGGTTATCCCTGGCAACATTCTGTAAATAAAAAAATCCACTTCGATAGGAAAACAAATAGAATTGCATTCAGAAAAAAAATACACAAAAATGGGTGGCGCTGTCAGTGTAGCGACGCGCTCTGCCTGGGGAGATTTCACACAAAGAAATCTATTGTGGCAAAAAAGAGTAATACAAATATATATATATATATATATATATATATATAGAGAGAGAGAGAGAGAGAGAGAGAGAGAGAGAGAGAGACAGACAGACAGACAGAGAGAGAGAGGTTTTTGTTTGTTGTTGTTGTTGTTATTTTTTGTTGTTGTTTTTTGTGTGTTTTTTTTTATTTTTTTTTTTTATGTGTTTTTGTTTTTTGCTTTTTCTTTTTTCGTTGGATCGGAGACGTGGGTATAGCGGGCTAACATAACTGAAGCAAGGATACAGGTGTTTAGGTCAATGCCCTGCAAGGGAGGAGGATATGGAGGGATCTAAGGGCCTGTGTTTGTTTTGGGGGAAGCGCGTGTACAAAGGATAACTTGCACTCGCGTTACTAACAGTAGTAGCAGTATCATTTGGAGTACACCGTGTGATTAATGCATTTACTCTCCGTGTGTGTGTGTGTGTGTGTGTGTGTGTGTGTGTGTGTGTGTGTGTGTGTGTGTGTGTGTGTTTACTTATTAGTTTTCTGTAAATGTATTAATGTGAAGTGTGAGTTTCCGTGCTTGCATACGTGTGTGAGAGAAAGAGAGACAGAGAGAGAGAGAGAGAGACAGACAGACAGACAGACAGACAGACAGGCAGACAGAGACAGAGACAGAGAATGTATATGCGATTCTCTTTCTATTTGACTGAGTCGATCATTTTCGTGACTGATAATTCATTTTTCTCTTTGCCCTACGGCCTTGATGCAATGAAGCTGGTATATCCATCTTCTCTCACTAAAGAAATTCGTTATCGGTAACATTATCGTTATCGTTATTGTTATCGATGTCTGTATCACTGTCCCGTCCATCTCATCTTTTCGATCAGGTAGATCGCAAGGTTTGTGTACTAAGGGAAGGAACTCGTTAACGATGACAATTACAAAGATGTTATGTTGCGCTCCCTTTAACGTACTCACTTTTTATCCACACTCTCTGTCTGTCTGAATGTCTGTCTGTCTGCCTCTGTCTCTCTTTTTCTGTCTGTTTGTCTGTCTCCCTCTGTCTCTGTCCGTCTGTCAGTCTGTCTGTTTTAGTGCATGTGTCTGTATATATGTCACTCTATATCTGTTCTGTCTGTATATTATGCATTATTTTTACTGTTTTATCGAAACTGATTATTTGATCGGGAAAAAACGGGCCTGTCTGCACATTGGCTATATAAACATTAAAACGTATGAGTTCTTTCCCCTGGCTTTCTCTCTCTCTCTCTCTCTCTCTCTCTCTCTCTCTCTCTCATGTGTGTGTGTGTGTGTGTGTGTGTGTGTGTGTGTGTGTGAACAGAAATACATGATGATTGGATACTTTTTTTCTGCATCACAGACACGTGAACTACCCATGCGCACGTTATCATTAGTAGTTGTAGCAGTAGTTGTTGTAGTAGTGGTAGTAGTAGTAGTAGTAGTAGTAGTATTTTCCCTGCGCAATGTGTTATCATGCTATTCGTTCTCGTGATTTTGAATCTTGTGGTGAGAACTATGGCAGAAAAAAAACCAGGCCGGCCCGCTGAGGGTTCAGTTGTCTTGATGAAACTGTCACCGTGCCATTGAATCCTTTTGGTCGCAGCAATTCTCCCGCAGACAAGACAAGACAAGGCAAGACACGGCAAGACGAGACACAAGACACGACACTTCACGACACAAGACAAGACACGACACGACACGACACGTGAAGACAAGACAAGACACAACAAGACAAGACAAGACAAGACAAGACAAGACAAGACACGGCAAGACAAGGCAAGACAAGACACGACACGTCACGACACAAGACAAGACAAGACACGACACAAGACAAGACAATACAAGACAAGACACGGCAAGACAAGGCAAGACAAGGCAAGACACGACACGACACGACACGACACGACAAGACAAGACAAGACAAGACAAGACCGAGTCGTTATCAATGAAGGTAAAAGGTAAGTAAGGACCACGCGAGGTTTTGGGTTTTTGTTCCTCCGTTTTTTTAGCATCTAGCCTCACATTTAACAGGGACTAAGTATTTGGTAAACAAATAACAAAAATGATAATGATAATTATAATGATGATGATGTTGTTGATGATGATGATGATAATAATAATAATAGTGATGCTCATTTTAACTATGATAATGAATAGGTGGGTAAACAGATAAACAGATAAATGAAAATCATATAAAGAGATAAAGAGGTGGGGTTCTTAATACATTGAAAAATAATACACGTTGTACTGCAATCGAACTCCCTACTTCCCGATGCATCCACGAAACAGTTTATTTATGTTTCAGTTTCTCAAGGAGACATCACTGCGTTCGGACAAATCCATATACGCTGCACCACATCTGCTAGGCAGATGCCTGACCAGCAACATAACCCAACGCGCATAGTGAGGCCTTGAGTTCATGCATCATGATTTTGTTGTGTGCCTACCAGAGTGGATTTCTTCTACGAAATTTTGCCAGAGGACAACACGGTTTTTCTTCTGTTTTTTTGTTTTGGTTTTTGGTTTTTTGCCACAAGGGTTCTTTTTCAGTGCGTCATATGCGTGCTGCATAAGCATCCTCGGTTTATCGACTCATCTGAATGACAAGACACTCAGTTTGATTTTCCAGGCAAACCAGGGAGAGAGGGAGAGAGTGGGAATCGAAAACAGGCCTTTACCACCACCGTATTGGCAGATGAGGGTCTTAACCATTCTGCCACCTTCCTCCATGAACCAAATACTGCACCTTGTGGTCCCAGTGTTCCCATACCAGCCTATAGCACACCACGTTCCACGTCTATACAGGAACTGGCCAGGCTGGCGAAATCACACAATGGCATGCTTGCAGATGGAGTTCGAACCCACGACCGAAGGGACACGACATCCGAGTGGTCAGAGCCTTGGTCTTCCTTGACAGCGCTGGTTCGATTCCCGGCAGGGCTTTGTGGGTGATGGGTGTGCAGTTTTCTTATCTCCCAGCAACTCTTGTGGGTGAAGGGAGGGGAGTTTTTCAGTCTACTGGCAACATCTTGTGGGTGAAGGGAGGGGAGTTTTTCAGTCTACTTGCAACATCTTGTGGGTGAAGGGAGGGGAGTTTTTCAGTCTACTGGCAACATCTTGTGGGTGAAGGGAAGGGAGTTTTCAGTCTACTGGCAACATCTTGTGGGTGAAGGGAGGGGAGTTTTTCAGTCTACTGGCAACATCTTGTGGGTGAAGGGAGGGGAGTTTTTAGTCTACTGGCAACATCTTGTGGGTGAAGGGAGGGGAGTTTTTCAGTCTACTTGCAACATCTTGTGGGTGAAGGGAGGGGATTTTTTAGTCTACTGGCAACATCTTGTGGGTGAAGGGAGGGGAGTTTTTAGTCTACTGGCAACATCTTGTGGGTGAATGGAGGGGAGTTTTTCAGTCTACTGGCAACATCTTGTGGGTGAAGGGAGGGGAGTTTTTCAGTCTACTGGCAACATCTTGTGGGTGAAGGGAGGGGAGTTTTTCAGTCTACTTGCAACATCTTATGGGTGAAGGGAGGGGAGTTTTTCAGTCTACTTGCAACATCTTGTGGGTGAAGGGAGGGGAGTTTTTCAGTCTACTGGCAACATCTTGTGGGTGAAGGGAGGGGAGTTTTTCAGTCTACTGGCAACATCTTGTGGGTGAAGGGAGGGGAGTTTTTCAGTCTACTGGCAACATCTTGTGGGTGAAGGGAGGGGAGTTTTCAGTCTACTGGCAACATCTTGTGGGTGAAGGGAGGGGAGTTTTTCAGTCTACTGGCAACATCTTGTGGGTGAAGGGAGGGGAGTTTTTAGTCTACTGGCAACATCTTGTGGGTGAAGGGAGGGGAGTTTTTCAGTCTACTTGCAACATCTTGTGGGTGAAGGGAGGGGATTTTTTAGTCTACTGGCAACATCTTGTGGGTGAAGGGAGGGGAGTTTTTAGTCTACTGGCAACATCTTGTGGGTGAATGGAGGGGAGTTTTTCAGTCTACTGGCAACATCTTGTGGGTGAAGGGAGGGGAGTTTTTCAGTCTACTGGCAACATCTTGTGGGTGAAGGGAGGGGAGTTTTTCAGTCTACTTGCAACATCTTATGGGTGAAGGGAGGGGAGTTTTTCAGTCTACTTGCAACATCTTATGGGTGAAGGGAGGGGAGTTTTTCAGTCTACTTGCAACATCTTGTGGGTGAAGGGAGGGGAGTTTTTCAGTCTACTGGCAACATCTTGTGGGTGAAGGGAGGGGAGTTTCTATCTCCCGGCAACATCTTGTGGTGAAGGGTGGAGAATTTTCTAATCTCCGGGCAACATCTTGTGGGTGAAGGGTGGAAATTTTTTTCTAATCTCCCGGCAACATCTAGTGTGAAGGGTGGAATTTTTTTCTAATCTCCCGGCAACATCTTGTGGTGAAGGGTGGAATTTTTTTCTAATCTCCCGGCAACATCTAGTGTGAAGGGTGGAAATTTTTTTCTAATCTCCCGGCAACATCTAGTGTGAAGGGTGGAATTTTTTTCTAATCTCCCGGCAACATCTAGTGTGAAGGATGGAAATTTTTTTTCTAATCTCCCGGCAACATTTAGTGTGAAGGGTGGAGAATTTTCTAATCTCCCGGCAACATCTAGTGTGAAGGGTGGAGAATTTTCTAATCTCCCGGCAACATCTAGTGTGAAGGGTGGAGAATTTTCTAATTTCCCGGCAACATCTTGTGGTGAAGGGTGGAGAGGTTTTTTTTAATCTCCCGGCAACATCTTGTGGGTGAAGAGTAGAGATGTTTTGTTTGTTTTTATCTCCCGGCAACATCTTGGTGTTTTTTTTTGTTTTGTTTTTTGGGGGGGGTTTGTTGTTGTTGTTGTTGTTTTTTTTTGGGGGGGGAGGGGGGGGGGGGTAAATCTCCCAGCAACATGTTGTGGGTGAGGAGTTTTCTATCTCCCGGCAACATGTTGTGGCTGAAGGGTGGAGAGTTTTCCAGTCTCACGTTTCGGCATAATCTGCACCTTGCTCCGTCAAAGTGTTGGGTTTATGCGAAGGTCAAGCTTATGCTCCTCCTCCTCCTCCTTCTTCTTCTTCTCATCATTATCATTTCTTTACAGCTTATGATATATATGTATCTGCTCTCACTCTTTGACATCTGCTTGAAACTGAAACTGA
>NC_134899.1:44646509-44654009 GCF_041734735.1 Babylonia areolata | reverse complement strand
CAGTTCACAGTAGTTGGCACTGTTCACAGTGCTTCCTTTCTCAAGGAATGAAATGGTGATTGGGCCTTGCATATCCCAAAAAACGGTGAGCATCACCTTCCTCGTGGACCGCTGGGACTTGAACTTCTTCTTCACTGGAGAGCCTACGTGCTTCCACTTCATGGACTGCCGTTTGGACTCAGGCTCATAGTGCCAAACCCATGTCTCGTCACATGTGACCACCTTCTTCAGAAACTCATCACCATCCTTCTCATAGCGGCAGAGACACTGCTGGGACAACTCGACCCTCCTCTGTTTGTGCTCTGGAGTAAGCATCTTTGGCACCCACCGGCAGCTGACCTTCGAGTAGCCAAGGTCATCATGGACAATTTTGTGTGCTGTCCCAACAGATAAGCTCAAAGTCCTTGCAATGTCATCCACTGTCACCCTTCTGTCAGACTGAATGAGGTCATTGACTGATTCGATCACCTCACGAGACCTCACTTCTGTAGGCCTTCCAGGCCTGTCTTCATCCTCAACACTGCTCCGTCCTTCTTTAAACAATTTAGCCCACTTGTAGACATTTTTTCGGCTGAAACATGTGGCACCATACACAGTTGACATTCTCCTATGAATTTCAACTGGTTTGCACCCTTCAGCAACCAAAAACTTGATAACTGACCGCTGTTCAATCCTGGAGCATGCTTCTTGGTCGGCCATCTTTGTTAATCGCCAAAACTCTCAAAGTTTTTTTTTAATCTGCAAAACAAATTAAATCCATGTGAAAAAGAAGTAAAAAAAAAGAAAAAAGAAAAAAAAGTAAGCTTCTATCTGTATTAGAAGTCCTTATACCGAAAAATTCACCTTATTTATTGAATGACCCTCGTATATATATATATATATATATATATATATATATATATATATATATATATATATATATATATATATATCGATAGATAGATAGATAGATATGTTGTGTACCTGTCAGAATGGATTTATTCTACAGAATTTTGCCAGAGAACAACACTTTTGTTGCCATGGGTTCTTTTACAGTGAGCCAAATGCGTGCTGCACATGGTACCCAGGTTCAGAGTCTCATCCGAATGATTAGACGTTCAGTTGTTTTTTTTCAGACAAGTTTGGGAGAAAGGGCGAGAGCGGGATCCGAGCACACACCCTCATGGACTGTACTGGCAGATGAGCGTCTTAACCACTCTACCACCTTCCCCCCTGGTTTGATGTACACTAGTCTGGAATGAGTCTGGAACTTCACCTTGTCAAACGTACAACCCCCCATAGTGGAGCGTTGACCTAGTGATAACGCGTCCGCCTAGAAAGCGAGAAAATCCGAACGCACTGGTTCCAATCCCACAGTCGCCAGTCTGATCGCTAGTCATTCGGACGAGACGATAAACGAAATAAACACCCACGTGGTCTACGAACATGATGTTAAGTCGTTCGGTTTCGTGTTGTGTTTTGTTGACCAAGTGAAAACAACGAACAATGAATACTACCTCTGTGCAAAGATGTCATCCACAATGTCACACACCATTTGCTTGTTGGGACTATGGGGAGGGCGCGGGGGAAGGGGGGTGGGAGAGGGAAATAGTGGTGTGAACAGTGATCTAGAGAAAGAATGTGAAATTCTGACCAAAACACTTTTAGTGAAACACATTTACCTTGACATTGATCCGTATCAATAACATTGAACCACTTGGCCCTGAAAAACGTCAAGTATAAATGTGTATTTAGGAGTCTTCAAATCGGTAGTTCTTACAAGGGTTATTTATCTCGCTGATGGTAGTTTTTACAAGGGTTAATTATCTCGTTGATGGTAGTTCTTACAAGGGTTATTTATCTCGCTGATGGTACTTGTTGTGTCTGAAGAGGAAGTGCTTTCACAATTAAAACGAGTGAAACCAAACAAAGCACCTGGTCCTGATATGATCCGATCAAATACACTGAAATACTGTGCAGCTCAGCTCTACCAGATTTTAACAATTATTTTTAATCAGTCTCTTAGTGAATGCAAAATACCATCTATCTGGAAAACTTCCTGCATTATACCTGTACCTAAGAAAACACATGTTTCATGTATGAATGACCTCCGTCCTGTAGCACTGACATCTGCTGTGATGAAAGTTTTTGAAAGAGTGATACTTGTCTATCTGCAGGAGTCTGTCAAACCATTTTTAGACCCCTTGCAATTTGCATACAGGAGGAACAGATGTACGGATGATGCAATACTTTTTGTCTTGAACAAAATCTATGAACACCTAGACAAATCAAATACCTGTGTCCGCTTGATGTTCTTTGATTTTTCTAGTGCTTTTAATACAATTCAACCTCACCTCTTAGCAAAAAAGCTGATGCACATGGGACTCGCTTTTCCGACGATTTTATGGGTTTTAGACTATCTTACTAAAAGGCCTCAGTTTGTAAAATTAAATGATTTTATGTCTACTGTCTCTTTCACAAACACAGGTGCACCACAAGGTACAGTCCTCTCGCCTTTTCTTTTTACCTTGTATACGGCTGAATGCAGAAGTCTGACCAATTCGTGTCCCCTCGTTAAGTTTGCAGATGACTCCGCACTGACAGGACTTATTACTGATGACGATGACACTGACTACCGAAGAGAAATTGACAGGTTTGTGAACTGGTGTGAAGAAAATTTCCTTGAGCTGAATGTTAGCAAAACCAAAGAGCTTGTAATCGACTTCAGAAAAAAGAAATCAACTTTAAGTAAAATCATCACAAAAAATGAAGTGGTCGAACAAGTAGACTCATACAAATATCTCGGTGTGATAATCGACAATAAGCTGTCTTGGAATGAAAACTCAACTGCACTCATTAAAAAGAGCAACAGTCGCATGTACTGTCTTAGAAAAATGAAATCTTTTAATGTATGCAAGCAGATGCTCCAAATGTTTTACACATCTGTTGTCTGTAGTGTTTTAACATACGGAGCCGTGTGCTGGGGGGGAAACCTGACCAAACATGACAAAGACAGGTTGGAAAAAGTCATTAGGAAAGCGGGTGGGGTGGTGGGTATAAGACAAGACACCTTTAGCGACATGCACAATAGAAAACTGACTGACAGACTAATAACAATTTTGACCGACGTAAGACACCCACTACATGATGACATTAATAGCAGAAGGTCAGACATAAGTGGTAGGTTTAGAGCTCCACGCGCAAGAACATCTCGATACATTAATTCATTTATTCCTACAGCCATTCGCGCACACAATCAAAACATCCAATACACTAAGTGAACCCTCCCACCCCCCAAGCCCCCTCGCCACAGCAACACCTGAACTTCACCAGCAGACGAGTGTATGGGAGCAGACATTATGCGTGCATGTGGGACTGAGCGGGTGAGCACGGGCAAGCAAGCATTTGTGTGTGTGTGTGATCGGAAGTGATTTTTAAATATTTTCTTATTTTACTTGGATTTCATGTATCTTAATGTTAATGTTCTAATCTTACTGGCGTGACATATGTTATGTGCATGCATACGTTGTTTGTGTGTGTGTGAGTGTGTGTGTGTGCGTGTGTGTGTGTGTGTGTGTGTGTGTGTGTGTGTGCATTTTACTTATATATACGATTTATTCCCTTGATGTTTTTATTTATGTATTGTTGTACAATACCTTATGGTCTTAACGTGTGTGTGTGTGTGTGTGTGTGTGTGTGTGTGTGTGTGTGTGTGTGCATGTGTGTGTATGTGTGTGTGGGTGTGTGTGCGTGCGTGCGCGCATGTCATTTTTAGTAATCTTATACCCTTTTTTGTTGTTGGATGTTTTCATTTGTTAATATTGTTGTGCAATACCCTATTGTCTTAACATGAGTATGTGTGTGTGGGGAGTGGGGGGGTTAGTATATCGTCAGCTATTGGGAATTCTTATTTGACTAGTTTTAATCTCTTCTTATGTTGCGCATGATTTTATGCCAGTGTTTACAATGAGCCTGTGATTGCACAACTTAATTTCCATGTGGATTAATAAAGTGTTTTTGATTTGATTTGATTTGATTTGATTCTTACAAGGGTTATTTATCTCGCTGATGGTATTTCTTACAAGGGTTATTTATCTCGCTGATGGTACTTCTTACAAGGGTTATTTATCTCGCTGATGGTACTTCTTACAAGGGTTATTTATCTCGCTGATGGTACTTCTTACAAGGGTTAGTTATCTCGCTGATGGTACTTCTTACAAGGTTTGTTTATCTCGCTGATGGTACTTCTTACAAGGGTTATTTATTTCGCTGATGGTACTTCTTACAAGGTTTGTTTATCTCGCTGATGGTACTTCTTACAAGGGTTATTTATCTCGCTGATGGTACTTCTTACAAGGTTTGTTTATCTCGCTGATGGTACTTCTTACAAGGGTTAATTATCTCGCTGATGGTACTTCTTACAAGGGTTATTTATCTCACTGATGGTAGTTTTTACAAGGGTTATTTATCTCGCTGATGGTACTTCTTACAAGGGTTATTTATCTCGCTGATGGTACTTCTTACAAGGGTTATTTATCTCACTGATGGTAGTTCTTACAAGGGTTATTTATCTCACTGATGGTAGTTCTTACAAGGGTTATTTATCTCGCTGATGGTACTTCTTACAAGGGTTATTTATCTCGTTGATGGTACTTCTTACAAGGATTATTTATCTCGCTGATGGTACTTCTTACAAGGTTTGTTTATCTCGCTGATGGTAGTTTTTACAAGGGTTATTTATCTCGCTGATGGTACTTCTTACAAGGGTAATTTATCTCGCTGATGGTACTTCTTACAAGGGTTATTTATCTCGTTGATGGTACTTCTTACAAGGGTTATTTATCTCGCTGATGGTACTTCTTACAAGGGTATTTTATCTCGCTGATGGTACTTCTTACAAGGGTTATTTATCTCGCTGATGGTACTTCTTACAAGGTTTGTTTATCTCGCTGATGGTACTTCTTACAAGGGTTATTTATCTCGCTGATGGTACTTTTTACAAGGTTTGTTTATCTCGCTGATGGTACTTCTTACAAGGGTTATTTATCTCGCTGATGGTACTTCTTACAAGGGTTATTTATCTCGCTGATGGTACTTCTTACAAGGTTTGTTTATCTCGCTGATGGTACTTCTTACAAGGGTTATTTATCTCGCTGATGGTACTTCTTACAAGGGTTAGTTATCTCGCTGATGGTACTTCTTACAAGGTTTGTTTATCTCGCTGATGGTACTTCTTACAAGGGTTATTTATTTCGCTGATGGTACTTCTTACAAGGTTTGTTTATCTCGCTGATGGTACTTCTTACAAGGGTTATTTATCTCGCTGATGGTACTTCTTACAAGGTTTGTTTATCTCGCTGATGGTACTTCTTACAAGGGTTATTTATCTCACTGATGGTACTTCTTACAAGGTTATTTATCTCACTGATGGTAGTTCTTACAAGGGTTATTTATCTCACTGATGGTAGTTCTTACAAGGGTTATTTATCTCACTGATGGTAGTTCTTACAAGGGTTATTTATCTCGCTGATGGTACTTCTTACAAGGGTTATTTATCTCGCTGATGGTACTTCTTACAAGGTTTGTTTATCTCGCTGATGGTAGTTTTTACAAGGGTTATTTATCTCGCTGATGGTACTTCTTACAAGGGTAATTTATCTCGCTGATGGTACTTCTTACAAGGGTTATTTATCTCGTTGATGGTACTTCTTACAAGGGTTATTTATCTCGCTGATGGTACTTCTTACAAGGGTATTTTATCTCGCTGATGGTACTTCTTACAAGGCTTATTTATCTCGCTGATGGTACTTCTTACAAGGTTTGTTTATCTCGCTGATGGTACTTCTTACAAGGGTTATTTATCTCGCTGATGGTACTTTTTACAAGGTTTGTTTATCTCGCTGATGGTACTTCTTACAAGGGTTATTTATCTCGCTGATGGTACTTCTTACAAGGGTTATTTATCTCGCTGATGGTACTTCTTACAAGCGTTATTTATCTCGCTGATGGTACTTCTTACAAGGTTTGTTTATCTCGCTGATGGTACTTCTTACAAGGGTTATTTATCTCGCTGATGGTACTTCTTACAAGGGTTAGTTATCTCGCTGATGGTACTTCTTACAAGGTTTGTTTATCTCGCTGATGGTACTTCTTACAAGGGTTATTTATTTCGCTGATGGTACTTCTTACAAGGTTTGTTTATCTCGCTGATGGTACTTCTTACAAGGGTTATTTATCTCGCTGATGGTACTTCTTACAAGGTTTGTTTATCTCGCTGATGGTACTTCTTACAAGGGTTAATTATCTCGCTGATGGTACTTCTTACAAGGTTTGTTTATCTCGCTGATGGTACTTCTTACAAGGGTTATTTATCTCGCTGATGGTACTTCATACAAGGGTTATTTATCTCACTGATGGTACTTCTTACAAGGGTTATTTATCTCGCTGATGGTACTTCTTACAGGGTTTGTTTATCTCGCTGATGGTACTTCTTACAAGGGTTATTTATCTCGCTGATGGTACTTTTTACAAGGTTTGTTTATCTCGCTGATGGTACTTCTTACAAGGTTTGTTTATCTCGCTGATGGTACTTCTTACAAGGGTTATTTATCTCGCTGATGGTACTTCTTACAAGGGTTATTTATCTCGCTGATGGTACTTCTTACAAGGTTTGTTTATCTCGCTGATGGTACTTCTTACAAGGGTTATTTATCTCGCTGATGGTACTTCTTACAAGGGTTATTTATCTCGCTGATGGTACTTCTTACAAGGGTTATTTATCTTGCTGATGGTACTTCTTACAAGGGTTATCTGTTGAGGTTGTGATGGGTCAGATCACCTTTCCATTCAGATTTTTCTTCTCTTCAGGCGAACAAATAATACTTTCAAACACACAGTTATGAGCATTTTTACACAAAAGTAGTTTTTGACGAGGTGGTTTCCGAAGTTCACGAGAAAAGATTTTAAAGCACTGCTCCCAAGTTTGCATCAAGGTACATGATGGAGCGCGCACCTTCGCATTTTCATACCTTCGCTGAAGTTACAGCACTCCGGTTCAGCTTGAGACACACACAGTCACTGTTAAACAGTCATTTGTTTAGTCCGCAGGGGTTAAGAAGTAGAAAGGTATTATCATTAATTCATATTCATTATTCAATCATAATTATAGATAAATATTTTTAAAAATGACATTGTGTGCGTCATCCGCTAAAAAACAAAACAAAACAAAACAGAAAAACAAGAGCAAAAAAACAACAACGGAAAGGCAGACACCTGACTTGAAAGCATAGATTCAATCGACTTGTCATGCCTTCCTTACCAAGACCGAGGGGGGTCGGGGGATATCTATCTATCTATGTATCTCTTTCTCTCTCTCTCCCTCTCTCTCTCTCTCTCTCTCTCTCTGTCTCTCTAATGGATGACTAATTACCCACAGAAACCATGGATGACTCAAAGCATAGCAATCGAAATCAGTCAGAGAGACGAGCTTTTAGATAAGGGGAATCAAGAGGAATTCAAAAC
>NC_134899.1:44604009-44641509 GCF_041734735.1 Babylonia areolata | reverse complement strand
TCGAGTATCGAAGGAAGAAAGGAGCTAGCGAGACGGAGAACAGATATGCAGGAGTACAGAAAGATACTCAGGATCAGATCCGTTGACTGCAGAAAAGGTCGGAGAGGATAGCTTATAGTCTATTCAATAAGAAACAGGCAATCAGTGGAGAGACTGGAGGAGAGGAGAAACAGGGTCAAATTTTGAAGCTCTGCAAATAAGTCTGGCAGCGTTATTTTGAATTCGTTGAAGCATGTCTAACAGGTATTTGGGAAGGCCGGCCAAAAGAGAATTGCAGTAATCCAATCTTGAGAGAACCAGAGCGCATACAAGTGTCTTGGTTGCATCGGTTGAGAGATAGTGGCGGACAGAACTGATTCTACGCAGTTCCAAAATAGGCAATTAATTTGATGACAGGCTTGCGTCACGATCCTTTTCTCCACAATCTTTCTCCACGTCTCCACCTTTCACACCCACCCCAATCCACTATTCCCTCCCCCTGCCCCCCCCCCCCCTCTTCCCCCATACTCTCCCCACCCTCCCAATAAGCAAATGGTGTGTGACATTGTGGATAATATCTTTGCACAGAGGCAGTATTCATTGTCCGTTGTATTCACTTGGTCAACAAGGCACAACACGAAAACGAACGACTTTACTAACATCCTGTTTGTAGATCGCGTGGGTGTTTATTTCAGTGTCAACAAAAGCAGTACACCGATCGTCGTTTCACCTGGACAATACACTCGTTACAATACCCCTCAGCAGCTCCTCTCACTGTCCTTATTGGCTCCTTTAGAGAAAGCCGGTTGTGTGGGCTGAGTTGATTTCAGAAGTGGATGGGAAAGAAAGAAAGGAAAAAACGAAAGAAAGGAAGGAAGAAAGAAAGAAAGAAATGAAAATTGGAGATTTCTATCGGTTTTGACCGTCAGGGCTCGACGCTGGGAAAATGTTTATGTCTTTTTGATTGCACATATATATTTTTGTCTGATACCCAATCCCCCTCCCCCCCTCTCTCTCTCTCTCTCTCTTTCTCTCTCTCAGGGAAAACCTGTTTCGCCCTCACCCCATGTTCAGACCGACCGAAGAGGGGAGAGTACAAAGAACCGAATGTACTAATCCCTCATGGTCACGGTCCATTGAACACCCCTCCACCTCCACCTTCAACCACCACGGTGCAGCTATCCACCCTCCTTCACTCAGAAGACAATCCCCTCCATTGCCTGCTGTCCCTAACGACTACCCCCTTGCCTTTCCCCCTTTCTCGACCAATCCCCCCTCCCCCCTTTTGCCTCCCCATCACGATCTACTCTATAAGGAAAGTTTTCCTCCTCTACCACGTTCTCTGCGAAGGCCACCCCCACCCTCATCTCCCCTCTGCCACCCACACCCTCAGTTAGCCCCACAGTCCGGACGGCGGATGAACATCGCCAGTACCCTTCACCACCACTGATGCTCCATCCAGGTTACCCCATGTTCTACTCCCCACCCCTTGCCCCCCCAACCTCTGTGCCCTCATACACCACCTGCACTGATGCCCCATCCAGGTTACCCCATGTTCTACCCCCTGAACCTCCTCATACACCACCTGCACTGATGCCCCATCCAGGTTACCCCATGTTCTACCCCCCACCCCTTGCCCCCCCAACCCCTGTGCCCTCATACACCACCTGCACTGATGCCCCATCCAGGTTACCCCATGCTCTACCCCCTGTGCCCTCATACACCACCTGCACTGATGCCCCATCCAGGTTACCCCATGTTCTACCCCCTGTGCCCTCATACACCACCTGCACTGATGCTCCATCCAGGTTACCCCATGTTCTACCCCCTGTGCCCTCATACACCACCTGCACTGATGCCCCATCCAGGTTACCCCATGTTCTACCCCCTGTGCCCTCATACACCACCTGCACTGATGCTCCATCCAGGTTACCCCATGTTCTACCCCCTGTGCCCTCATACACCACCTGCACTGATGCCCCATCCAGGTTACCCCATGTTCTACCCCCTGTGCCCTCATACACCACCTGCACTGATGCTCCATCCAGGTTACCCCATGTTCTACCCCCTGAACCTCCTCATACACCACCTGCACTGATGCTCCATCCAGGTTACCCCATGTTCTACCCCCTGTGCCCTCATACACCACCTGCACTGATGCTCCATCCAGGTTACCCCATGTTCTACCCCCTGAACCTCCTCATACACCACCTGCACTGATGCCCCATCCAGGTTACCCCATGTTCTACCCCCTGAACCTCCTCATACACCACCTGCACTGATGCCCCATCCAGGTTACCCCATGTTCTACCCCCTGTGCCCTCATACACCACCTGCACTGATGCCCCATCCAGGTTACCCCATGTTCTACCCCCTGTGCCCTCATACACCACCTGCACTGATGCTCCATCCAGGTTACCCCATGTTCTACCCCCTGTGCCCTCATACACCACCTGCACTGATGCCCCATCCAGGTTACCCCATGTTCTACCCCCTGTGCCCTCATACACCACCTGCACTGATGCCCCATCCAGGTTACCCCATGTTCTACCCCCTGTGCCCTCATACACCACCTGCACTGATGCCCCATCCAGGTTACCCCATGTTCTACCCCCTGTGCCCTCATACACCACCTCCCGTGAAGGAGATTTAAATGTAGAGCACAAGCTTACCTATGTTGATATTTGGCTTTGATGAAACGGATGACTTGTGTAGGTTCATTCACCACTTAATGATTAAGCCATGACAGTTCTTCCAATCTTGTATTGAGCACTGACTGTTTATCCTCTCAGGTTGCCAGTATTATATCAAAGCCACTGATTGTATTATTTTGTTTATTATTCATGTATCATTTCACATGCTGATATCAGTTATGATGCTACAGTATTTCACTGATTCTCATTACTCTAAGATGTGTGCAGTAGTCTGTTGAGATTACAAGATAGTGTTGGATTAATATCAGTTATTGGTTAAAACCACCTGATAAGTATCAGTCCGTTAATTGTAATTTAGTTGTCATGCCCTCTCCTATACGGCTTACTCAGTATAGTGCTACATGATAACTGATTCATTTGAGTCACTTTGACACAGTATAAGCTTTACATAAACTATACTGTCAGTGTACTTTCACTAAATCAGCATAGCTTCAATCACTTTAACTGAATAATTATAAATGTATGAGAAATGTCATTTGATGTTAGTTGCTTGTCTTCACACATATGCATTATCTCATCTTATGTCGTTGCTTATCCCAAACCAAGTGATAGTCTTTCCATGTAATATGTATATATGTGCTTTACTATTCACTTGTGCTGACATGTTGTGCTTAAAGACATATGTTTGTGTCATTCCGGGCACTGCTTTCGTCTTCTCCTCATCCTTGTTTTCTTCTTCTTCTCTTCATTTATTCTTATTTTCTCATAACTATTGTAAATAAAACAATAGAAAACCCTTTTGTGACTGGCCTCTATATGTTCCTGGCCTGTGCGCGGGGATTCTTGTCTATCCTTTTATTCTATCAATCATCAGTTAGTTCTTTTGTACCGTCCCACTTATATAATAAAACTACTCGGGTACACAGCTACATATATAAAAGCGTGTTTGGTGTTGATAAAAATATTGTGTTAATTGCTATTCATATTGCTCCAGACAGATCACCCATACATGAGCAAACTGAGCTACAAGGCAGCATTCATATCTTAGAAGAAAGCTTGACACAAAAAGTACAAACAGATAATGTCTATATATAGTAATTTTAGTTGTGTGGTGACCTAAATGCAAGGACATGATATGAACAGCCAAAAGATGATAACGTAGCGAACTTGGTGCCAGGTTTTGATTTTGAAGAGATGGACGCAGAAAGAGCTACACGTAACTCCAAAGATTCGGTCAAAGTTTGGTAGATCCCTGCTCGATCTTTCCCTTATGCTTGACTTGTATATTGTGAATGGATTGTGCAGCAGTGACACAGAAGGTGAGTTTAGTTTTCTGTCACCACAAGGCAGCAGTGTTATTGATTATTTTCTAACGTCTTTGATACAGCTGAAAATAGTTCTGACTAGGAAGAAGTAATCACGGAGGAAGCGGTAGATAACGTAAGCTATACTAGCATTCGTAGACTTCAAAAAAGCATTTGATTCCGTGAACAGAAACATCATGTGGAGTTCTCAAAGAAAAAGCGAGGTGCATGGAAAGTTTTACATGGCTGTTAAAAGCATCTACATTGTTCTGTACTTGTATGTGTTCATGACAAAGGTATTTATTCAGACTTTTTTCAGTGTCCACGAGGGGTTAAACAAGGTTGTATGCTGAGCCCACAGCTGTTTTACTTTTCATCAATGAATTGACAGTGGAGTTATCAAAGAAGGGTAGACATGGAATGCAAATGATACCTGGCGCAACAGAAGTGTTCTTAATGTTATTTTCTGATGATGTTGTTCTCTTGTCTGACACACCCATAGGGTTACAAAATCAACTGAATATATGCCCTTAAGCAAGAAACAGACTACAACTAACAGTAAATCTCGATAAGACCAATATCATAGTTTTCCGCAATGGAAGTCATCTTTCGACTCATGAAAAATGGTGCTCTGGAGATAGGGAAATAAAGGTAATCCATACAAATAGATATTTAGGAATGTTGTTCACAACAAAATTGAGTTTGATGTCTGCGTGGGGTGAAGCAAACAGAAAAAGGGACAAAAGGTGTAATCCAAATATGTTTATTTTATAAAATCACTCAGGAGACTGCGTCCGACTGACGCACAGCTTTTCTGGAAACTTTTTGACATGCAGATTGAACCAGCCTTGAACTATGGAGCGGAAATATGGGGACTCATGTCAAATAACCAAATGGAAAAGGTTCATACATTTGCAATGAAGCACTTTCTTGGTGTCCCATTACACTCATCAAACACTATAATGTATGGCGAAACCGGTAGGTACCCATTGCATATTAGATCAATTGTAAAATGCATAAAATTTTGACTCAAACTAAAACGACTGCCAGCATCACGATTGTGTAGACAAGCATACGAGATGCTGCTGCTGCAAGAGGAAAAGGGCAAACAGAACTGGGCATTCCACATCAAGAAAACACTAACGGAACATGGATTCGGTAATGTTTGGATGTGCCAAGGATTAGGGCACGAGAACGGCTTTGTATCGGAATTTAAAGATAGACTCACAGCATGTTACAAACAAAACTGGCACGGAGAAAAAGAAAGCAATGATAGATATAAATGGTTCTATTCATTTAAATCAATATTTCAAACAGAGAAGTATATAAAGATCATAACAAAAGATGGCATAAAATCTGCTTTGCGAAGCTCAGATTGAGAGCACTTGGACTGAATGCCAGCTGAAGGTGGTTTGATTCAGACGTAGCAACATCTCCTTGCCCAATGTGTGGCGAAAGCCCAGAAGATGAAAATCATTTCATATCAAATGCAAAAGATACGATGAATTGCGAAAAAAAACCTGTACCATTTCAATTTAGCTCCAGCGCAGAGAAAAGATTTATTCGGCATACTGATGACAGAAAATGAAGATATGATACTTTCATTTGCAAAATATGGATCTGAGGCAATAAATATGGGGAAAACGTCCATCATCGGTCCAAATACTCATTAATCAATTAAAGATTAGTACGGTTTTTATGAGGAAAAAAAAACACAGATAAAAAGGAAGGACTACATTTGGATGGTCAATCTCGACACTGAAATAATATGATGTGTTAGAATTGATAAGATGGGTTTTGATGTTCAGGCATAAATAAGTATTTCTTGATTTATATGTTCTTTAGTGTGTGTTTGTATTGATATGATGTGTGTCGATGTTACATGCGTAAATATTTATCATATGATTCATATGTACTTGTTTTCTGTGTAGTGTCCAAACCATTGAGATGAACAACTGAAAAAAAGGCAATTACCCCCCCCCCCTCCCGCGTCACACGTATTTTAAGCTAATGACAAGTGCCAAAATGTCGCAAACCTCTTATTAGTTTATGTTGTTTCAATTCTGTTTGCTTTTTTTGTGTGTGTGTGTTTTTTTGTGTTTTTTTGTTGTTGTTTTTTTCCTTTCTGTTCCTTTTTATCTGTTTTGCACCATTTTGTTCTGATTAGTACCAAGTATGTCACTAGAACTTAACAGCCAATGACATTAAACATTTCAGTGTGCAGTGTTCAGTGTTCTCCTTCCCTCCCCACTCTCTCTCCCTCTCTCTCTCTCATACACTGTCTGTCCCCCCCCCCCTCCCTCCCCCCCCCCCCTATCTCTCTCTCCAGTGAGTAAGTCAGAACACGGATTCAGTTTTCAGCTCCAAAATAACATTAAAGAAGAATTGGTGCCTCTGCCATGCTGTCACTTATATTTGCATGCTCGATTCACTGTTTCATGCTCCTTTCACTTATAATGCTCCTTTTATTTGCAATATTTTAATGGACCGCTCAGCATGGGCAAGTTCGTGCCGAGTAGACGTTTTTGAATATGAGTTGGGGGATGGGGGAATGGGGGGGAGGGGTGGGGGCTGGGGCGTCAGAAGGGCCCGTTGATGTTTTTTTGTATGTTTTTTAACCGGATGACAGGACACCCAAGCTTTTATAAGCAAACTAGACGGTACTTTTCTTGTCTGTTTTCAGATGACTCATCTTTTCAGTTCGCTGGGTGGGCGGCCTTTGAAAACTATACACGTGAACGTGATGTCTGCAATGCGCGTGTGCCGAATGTTCTTCAGTTGTCCGTGTGAAAGGACACTCAAGCTTCTGCAAACAAACTGGACAAGTTCTCACTTTTCTTGTCGGTTTGCAAACGACACATCTCTTCAGTTCACTGAGGCGGCGTCGCTGGAAAATTTTCCATTAGGACGTAAGGTCTCCATTCACGTGTGTCGCGCACAGTTAAGAGCCGCGCAGTCAGTATCGGTATCAGTGTCAGTATGTCAAGGAGGCGTCATTGCGTTCGGACAAATCCATATACGCTGCACCACACCTGCTAAGCAGATGCCTGACCGGCAGCGTAACCCAACGCGCTTAGTCAGGCCTTGAGAAAAACCGAAAACCCGAAAAAAGAAAAGCAAAAAATAATTAGATATGAACATCACCCCCCCCCCCCCCCCCCCCCCCACCCCCACAAAAAAAAAAACAAACAACAACAACAACAACAAACAAAAAAACTAATCGTAATAATGATAATAGAAAAAAATAAAAAAGACATTAATGATGATAAACAAACAAATAAGCGAATAAATGTGAAACATACAGACACACATACACACACTCACACACACACACACCCTCACCCCCCACCCCCACCCCCCAAAAACACACACACACAGATGCATAACAGATATGCAACAAATATGCAGTTTCACAGATATGAAAGCACAAACAAATACATACAAACGTACACGAGCCCCGACACACACACACACACACACACACACACACACACACACACACACACACACACCATCTCCCAAATTATCCTGCACCTCCCCCCTTCCCAAAACCCCCTCCCACGTACACACACACACACACACACACACACACACACACACACACACACACACACACAGACACACACACACACACACACACACACACACACACACACACACACACTCATCCCTAGGCTGCGTATCTCAGCTTCCACGGCACACACACACACACACTCACACACACACACACACACACACACACACACACACACACACACACACACACACACACACACACACACACACACACACACACTTACACACTTATGCAAGTACACACACATACCCCATCCCCCTCACACACACACAAATAATTAAATATATGCACACCCGCACTGTCCAATATTCCGTTGCTCCCACAATACAGACATGCATACACACACACCTCATCCTCTACACACACACACACACACACACACACACACACACACACACACACACACACACACGTGCACATAGCTCTCCTGACATATGTGTACACTTACACACTGGCGCGCGCACATACGCGCGCGCACACACACACACACACACACACACACACACACACACACACACACACGCTGCCACTGATTGGCCGCAAGAGGGGTGGAAAAAGATCTCTGATGCCAGGAACGTGGCGTCTAGCGTGTTGCTCAGTCGATTATATTTGGAAAAGCCTAGAGAGACTCTGTTCCGTTTTGAAGAAATTTAGATGATAGCCACAGGAGGGCATGTGTCACAGCTTTAGCTTCCATCGTTAGGCTGGAGGTTGTGACTTTGTAGGCAGCATTCTCTTCCCTGATTGTTTTTCCATTTTGTTTCGCAGTGAATCCCCAACCGGATTGGTCTTTGGTGACTGAGCTATATGTGTATATGATGATGTCCTCTTCTTTACTGTTTTCTTCTGTGAGTAGCTTCCCTTCTGCATCAGTTTTGCCCTCTGGCCATTCCCGACAATGTCTTCCTAGAGTGGATTTTCCTCCCATTCTTTTGTTTCTTTCAGGTCTTGTGGTTGGCATACAAGCTGTATTCTGTCTTCTGATTGCCCCATCCATGATCTTCCTCATCCTAGACGGCTGTCTTTTGGTTCCTTGACTGCATCATGCAGTGGGTTTGAGGGTTTTCTAATGCCCTGAAGTAGGTCTTAACCTGTTCAAACTTGGTTCTGGCCTGCATTGAAGGAAGGTCAAGCAGGTATCGCATGGTTTCCGTAGGCGTGTCTTTTGTTGTTCCAAGTATCAGCCTCATTGTTTCATTTTGAACTCTTTCTAATCTTAGAAGACTGCTTTGAAACGATGTTGTTAGCCCAAGTCCGTAGTCGATCACACTGAGAACGAGTGATTGATATAGCAGGAAAAGATGGCGCTGTTCGATACCTTTGGTTGCCATTGCTTTTAAGACTGAGAGATCCTTTTTGCAGAGCCTTGTGACAGTCCCATGGAAAGTTTAGAAGGTGCAGACATCCAATCTCCCAGCTGTAGGACGACGGTTCTTTCCTGAAGCGCTGCTGCTATCCATCTTGTCAGTGTCAAACTTACTCCATACCTTAGTAGCAGCTCCATGAGGTGCGCAAACTGGACTTTATTGTAGGCATCTTCAAGGTCGATTGCTACTGCCAGTGTTTCTTCTTTTCTTTGAAATCCTTCATATACCTCATATGCGAAAACAGCCGTATCTTCCCATGTGGACTTACCTGCTCTGTAACCACCTTGATTTGAAGGGAGAATATGCCTCTGTTCAAGATCCCTTGCAAGTTTCCTGGTTATTATGCGTTCCATTAGCTTTCCAGCAATATTTTGCATGGTTAGGTTTCGGTAGCCGCTTACCTGACGATGGTCGTTTTCTGGTTTTGGTATGGGTTTTAAGAAGCTGTGTGTCCAGTCCTCAGGCACATGTCCAGGCATGAAAAGCAACTTCAACATTTCACACAGAGCCTGGCAACACTTCCCTTGGTAACAATGATGACAAAACAGTTGTTGACTGTGGGAAACCATTTATTTTTTGTTTGCTACATACAGTGACTGTGTTTAGTTGGTGACATGATTTTACTGTGTGCGTCCAGCTTAGAAAAAGTAACCCTACAATCGTCTGGCTGAAACACGATGATGGGTGAAAAGACAGGCCCTTTATCGCTTTATTGAAGTAGTGTAATAAAGACCTGCTGTACACCAGAACGATGAACACTTTGGCCTGCGCAAGTAGGAATAGGAAGGATGTGGTGTCATGAGAGGAGAGGGTGGAGGGTTGGTGGGTGGGTTCAATACAGCAGTCTGAAATACAGATTTCTCGAGGACGATACAGCCCCCTCCCCGCTCCCTCCACTTCAACCTCCACCCACCCCACCACCATCCGCAACCCCCCAAAATCAGCCGATAAAAACACCTCACCCACGAAGGTTGCGACAAAAAGGCGGATGTTTGTGGCCGTCACTGTTAGTGTCACTGTCATGCCCTGCATATCATGCATACGTTGCAGACATTGCAAAGCCACATATATATTTGCACCCCACACCCTCTATACATTCAATCACTCAGATAAACATCGATATGGGACGGGTGTAGGGGGGAAGGGGGGGGGAGGGAGTAGGTGTGGGTGGGTGGGTGCTCCTATCGATCTGAGAACCCGGATACTGTTAGTTTCGGGTATAGCAATTGAGGGGCCAGGTGTCGGGGTAAAGGAGTTAATACGGGTGTGTGGTTAGCTGGGTACATCGTCACTGTGGTGAGCCGTGCCTTTCTTTCTTTCTTTGTTGCCTGATTTTTTTTGATTTTTTTATTGTGTTGCATTACATTGTTTTGTATTGTATTGTTCTAACCATTCTGATATTGGATTGTATTACTTTGCATTGTTTTGTAGCCTGCTATTTTTATTGTTGTATTGCATTGTTTGTTTGTTTGTTTGTTTGTTGTTTTGGGGTGTTTTTTTGTTTTTTGGGGGTGTGTGGGGTTGGGGGGGTAATTGTTTTGATTTAACAATTCTGATGTTGGGTTATATCTTATTGCATCATCTTGTAGCCTGATTTGTGTGTGTGTATGTGTGTGTTTGTGTGTGTGTGTGTGTGTGTGTGTGTGTGTGTGTGTGTGTGTGTGTGTGTGTGTGTGTGTGTTATATTGGATTGTTTTGTTTTGTTCTAACCATCCTGATTTTGGATTGGATTGTATTGCTTTATTTTGTATCTTGATATTTCTTACTTCGTTTTTTGCATTCTTTTTTCATTGTATTGTTTTAAAAATTCTGGTGCTGAATTATATTGTATTGTATTAGTTCGTAACCTTTTTTTATCGTGTTGTATTGCATTGTTTTGTGTTGTATTATTCTAACCAATCTGATTTTGGATTGTAGGCTATTGTATTGCAATATTTTGTAACCCGATAGATTTCTTATTGTGTTGTGTTGCAGTGCTTTGAATTGGATTGTTTTAACCATTTTGATTTAGGAATATATTATATAGCATTTTGTTGCATTGTATTATTATAACTTTCTCTCCTTTTTTCCATTGTATGCATGTGGAGTGATGGCCTAGAGGTAACGCGTCCGCCTAGGAAGCGAGAAAATCTGAGCGCGCTGGTTCGAATCACGGCTCAGCCGCCGATATTTTCTCCCCCTCTACTAGACTTTGAGTGGTGGTCTGGGCGCTAGTCATTCGGATGAGACGATAAACCGAGGTCCCGTGTGCAGCATGCACTTAACGCACGTAAAAGAACCCACGGCAACAAAAGGGTTGTTCCTGAGAAAATTCTGAAGAAAAATCCACTTCGATAGGAAAAACAAATAAAACTACATACAGGAAAAAAAATACAAAAAAATGGGTGGCGCTGTAGTATAGCGACGCGCTCTCCCCGGGGAGAGAAGCCCGAATTTCACATAGAGAAATCTGTTGTGATAAAAAGAAATACAAATACAAATTATAGTTTTTACCTTTCCGATTTTGTATTGCATTGGATTGTATTGTGTTGCATTCTATTGCACTGTATTATTGCATTGTATTGTTTTGTTTTGTATTGCTTTAACCATTCTGAATTTGGATTATATTGTATTGTATCATATTGCATCATGTTGTAAAAAGTTGGGTTTGTTTTCATCTTTTTACATTGTAGTGTTCTGTATTGCGTTTACCTCTCTGATTTTGTATTGTATTGTATTGTATTGTATTGTATTCCTTCTTTCATCACGACAGATTTCTACGTGTGGAATTCGGACTGCTGTTCTTGGGGAAAGCGCATCGTCACAGAGCGGCCCCACCCTTTCCTTCTTTTTTTTGCTCTATGTCTACTATCAGTGAGGATTTTTTGTCGATAGAATTTTACCAGGGACAACCCTTTCGTTGCCGTGGGTTCTTTTATGTGCGCAAAGTGCATGTTGCAAACGGGACCTCGGTTTATCGCCTCTTCCGAAAGACTAGCACCACGACCACCCTCAGTGTCTATTTGAGGAGGATTGGACTTGAACCCGTGGAAAATCGCTTTTTAGTCAGCCGCATTACCACCAGGCCACCGTCTGTGTGTGTGTGTGTGTGTGTGTGTGTGTGTGTGTGTGTGTGTCTGTCCGTCTGTCTGTGTGTACATGTTCGTGCGCGTGTGCGTGCGTCTCTCTCTCTCTCTCTCTCTCTCTCTCTCTATATATATATATATATATATATATATATCCATCTTTGTGTGTGTGTGTGCAGCTTAATTGCCATTTCCAGTTCTAATTGCCTGTACATATCTTGCAACCATCCGAAAGATATTCATCTCAGATCATACCACTGAATAATTATGTGCTCTCTTCTCTTGGGATGATTATAATATTTACCTCCTGCTTCTTCGTTCGTGGGCTGCAACTCCCACGTTCACCCGTATGCACACGAGGGGGCTTTAATGTGTATGACCGTTTTTACCCCGCCATGTAGGCAGCCATACTCCGTTTTCGGGGGTGCATGCTGGCTTAGCGAACACTA
Organism: Babylonia areolata; assembly: GCF_041734735.1. Lineage (NCBI taxonomy): Eukaryota > Metazoa > Mollusca > Gastropoda > Neogastropoda > Buccinidae > Babylonia > Babylonia areolata. The sequence continues at coordinate 44,629,114 of NC_134899.1, read as the reverse complement.
ATATGGATTGCAACATCTTTATTGTGCGTATTTGATCTTCTGCTTGCGTATGCACACAAAGGGGGTTCAGGCACTAGCAGGTCTGCACATATGTTGACCTGGGAGTTCAGAAAAAATCTCCACCCTTTATCCACCAGGCGCCGTTACCGGGATTCGAACCCGAATCCAGTGCTTTAACGACTCGTCTATTGTGCCCGTCACTTACCTCTTTCAACATGAAGGTCGGGAACAATGACACGCATTCTGTTACGCGCTCCTATACAAAGTGTGTTTTTATTTGGTATCCTACATAAGAATCTAGATAATATCAAATTGTTTGTTGTAGAACGATAGCCGTGAGTTAACACAGCTTTGCTGTTTTCAGGAGTGTACGTATATTAGCACCCTAAACTGCCTTTCCATCGCGTGCCTCGTTTTCGTATTATTGATAATTGTCTGGTCTGCACAAAATAATGATCATGGTTCATTCACGTTTCGTTCGAGCATTTCTGTTGCATTCGAGCCACCGAATTACAATGAATGTCAATACTTAGAGCATGTTATAAAACATTTGTCTGAGGTACAATGACTTGCCTGTTTCAATCACCACCCAAATAAAAATTTATATTTTTTTTTAAACCAGAAAAACAGCAGACAATGGAGCGGTGGCCTAGTAGTAATGCCTCCGACAGAAAAGCAATATGCACGAGTTCGACTGTTATTTTCGGACCGGATTTTTTTTTACTCCCCAACCCGACCCCCCTCCCCTTCACTAATCTTTTCTCTCTCTTCTTCTTTTTGTTGTACGTTGTTGCGTGTGTAATCGTGTTTAATGTTTCTTGCAAACCGCTTTGAGCTCCCTTTAATGGAGGAAAGCGCTCAACAGGTATACCTATTCAGTATCATTATTGTTATTGTGGTCCAGGTGCTAGTCATTCGGATGAAATGATAAATCGATTTTCCGTGTGCAGCATGTACTTCGCGCACGAAAGAGAACTCAAAACCACAAAAGGGTTGCAGGGTTGCCTGTAGGAAACATTTTGTAGAAAGAAAAAAAATCTTTGATCGTAAAGCAAATAAATATAGATTTGCAGGGAGAGCAGCCCGAATTTCACACCGCCAAATCTGGTGTGGCAAAAGAAGTAATACAACACAACACAATACGATACTTTAAACCATGATACTGTATATTTATTTGAGGTATGGTGTTTCTGTTACAAGCACTACCACTACCACCCCTAATAAAAAGGTCTCGAGTAGTACTTGAAGGCTGACAGGGAAACATCTAAGTTCAGCAAACAATGAAAGATTCATTGCGTCTCTGTGCAAATAGTCTACTTTCACGAATATGTGTCTTTTCCAGAGGGGGATGAGGGGGGGGAGTAGAGGGAGGGGATGATCAGAAAGCCTATGTTGAAGGATTGTGCAAATCCACGGGCTGTAAATACCTCGAGGCGTGATTTATAACTGGGAAGTATACTTCAGGCCCCTTGCACTGATATCCTGTCGGGTGGCATATGTTAACCCTTCCCCGGCGGGGGTGATTTTTCATAGTGATTTTCTTGTGTGTTGTTATGTCAGAAATCATAATTTACCTGTCTGCTAAGTTTAGATTACGGTATAAATGGAGGGGGATGGTAAATATAGACTATTTTTCCTTCTTTGAGCCCTATAAATAACTTTTGGGAGTATATGTGCTTGAAACGGCACTACATCCACGTCTTTCATCACACAGTTAATTTCTTTATGTCTTCAGAAAGAAATTAGAATGAGCTATTCCATGAATGTAATTAAAATTGGATTAGTGCCGTGACAGCTTGTCACGTGATCAAATACTTCTGGTGTACTGAAAATGCTCAAACGCCATCAACCGGATTACTGGATGAAGGATTTCTTGAGGTAACTGCTGGCATAATTAGGCACTACATTAGAATAGATTCGTGTTATAATAAGTAGTATAGCATCTAATCAGTCTGATTTACAAGGTTTATGTCCCAGCCAACCGCAAGGGCCACAATGCCAATGAAGCGGGGTGTTTTTTCTTTTCTTTTCCCAAGGCATTTTTATGAACGAAATCACACTGTATCAGTCTTACAGGTTTTTTGTGGTTTGAATGCAGGGGGAGTATGCATATATTGGTCGCTTTTCCTTCTTAAAATTATGTAGACGAAATGTGGGGTAAGCCTGGGTGCAATGCCACAGTCCCAGAATAATGAACATAATTCGTTTTCTTTGTGTCAAACATAAAATTTAGAAGCATAGACACGCAAATTCTGCATCATTCACAACAAAACCATCTTCGAGACAGACATAGGACTGGTGACCGAACAAAGCGAGGCTCAGACTGAGAAATACATTATTTGATGTTTTCACAAAACCCGTTCAAAGTCTAAAGGCTACTCAAAGTTTGCAGAGACTTGATGATGCATTGTATGTATTTAAATTTAAAAATGCCAGACATGTTCTTAAATGCAAACAGTGAAACACTGACATAAGGACAGAAAGCCAAAGAGGAGGATACTACAGCCGGACCATCAACTGCCAGAGTTGCTCTGAAAGTTTGTTTTTTTCCCAAGAGATTGCTGCATCATGTGTTGTCACAAAGCGAGGAAATGGAACCCAGCTTCTAAAGACCATAGCTCTCAAATGGGGAAAATTGTGACAAGATTGCTGAAAGCTCGATCAGAGAGGCAGCTTCTCTGACCAAGGGAATTGTGATCGTCTAAATACATGACAGGTCATGTGGCACGGGAATCACACGACCACAAAATATTTCAGAAGGGATTTCAATCCGAGGCATGTAGATAGGCATGGAAAAGGAGAAATCATTCACAAAAAGGAAGCCCACTGGGAGGCCTTTAACCATGTGTGCGGGTAAATGGAAAAGAGCATCATTGGCGAAGACGATGTTGAGCGCGTATCAATGTTGAGAGACTATCATGCATGCAAGGGGAACACGCACTGTTTCACATCCAAACTGCAACGCGTGCGAGGCAGGTTTTGCAGCTCCAAACCACCGGGGTAAGATACTGTGCTCATCAGATACATACAGGCCGGACAATTACAAGTGCTTTTGTTGCCTCTGCATCAGAGGATAGAAAGCTGGAAGAGGCAGCCCTCACTCTCCGCTGTCTCCTTCAGAGTGACAGAGAAGCTCAAGTGAGTCATTGCCCCTAGCAATGGCGTCTTTTTTGACTGAATATCAAAAGGCTCTTGGTTCTGCAAAGGACTGTATGGAATGTGTTCTTACTGGAAAGAAGAATGTCCATAAAAAAACAAAAACAAACAGAATCACTACCTGTTTCGCAAGACACGTGTTATGCCACTGCATGTCTCACAGTTATGTCCGTAAACTTGAAACTGCAGTCTGCTACAATGGACTTCACAGCTTGCTGCCCGAAAACCATCTATGCCGATAACGTGATTCCTCACTCCTGCGGAGACAATAGTAATTTACAGGAAACACGATGAGGATCTGGCACAACACATAGCATTGCCATTTTAGGAAGTGGCAAGAAACTCCGAAAACCAGGCCCAGACACCGGTACTCAGTGACGCATATCCTTCATCGACACACCGACCTAGCCTTCAGTATTAGTCTTAGAGTTTCAGCCATGTTTCACAAACGATATGATAAAGCCCATACTCAAAATAGTTGACATTCATGTCTCCATTTAACTCACCACAGATGACGCAAATATCTCCAGACTCGTGCAGATTCTGATCAGATACAGTTCTTCTGTGAGCACCCCATTACAGATTGCCACGTTGGGTGTCACTCATTGGAACGAATCTGACAAATGTGCAGGAGTAGTCATGTTGACTGCGTGCATCCTGTTCTTCATCCTGTCACCGACAGTATAACACTGCAACACGTTCTGCAGGTGTCACTGAACGCAACAAGACAACTGGGTCAGGTGCATGCCTTTATCAGGTTTGACTTTACATTTGCAAAGAAAGCACTGACGGCCATTTGGCAAAATGAACAGTCTCATGAGAATGCAGTATGTCTTGGTGCGTTTCACTTCACTGTTCTCTTGGTACTCTCAGAAAACTCATGAGAGGAACAGCTTTTAGAGACATCATCGCTCAGTTGGGCATCTGCACCAAGGGCTCCACTGAAGCATTTGTGGCCGGGAAACACAACGACCAAGTATTCAGAGCCCACCGCAGTGTTGTAAGCTCTGGGGATTCTTCAGCTATGACAGTTTCTCAAAGACTCACCAAGTGGAAAGGAACTCACCGAGGATGCAAATGGATATCTTAATGTCCCCCGAAATGGAGCAAAAAACTACAAAAGTGTACCATTAAAATATGCGAAGCACAAGGAAGGAAGGAAGGAATTTTTGTTTAATGTCCCGTCACACATATCGGTGATTGAAGACATTTTGTAAAAGTATTTATGAATACATCTGAGTATTATCGGTTAGAAGGGGTGGGAGATGTGGATGAATGGAGGGTTTGGGGAAACTGGGCAAATGAGGGTAAAAATGTGGGTGAAATTTGAAAGAAAAACAAAACAAACAAACAAACAAAAAAAAACCCTCTAAATACAGTTACAGGAAATTACTTAAAGGACTTCGTAAAAGAGAAGTCGTTAAACTGACAAGCGAAACAACTGATAATGAATGCAAAAAGTCAAAAACATCAACGTTCTCAGTCACTTGTGAAGACACACTTTCGTGTGCGAAGCACAAGAAAAAGGTTCTTGTGGCAAGAAATGAAAGACGGCACAGTTTGGTAGTGCACATGAACAACTCAGTGATATCTTCTGTAATTCGAAAGGAATAATTGGAGTCAGTTTTGTGACGAACTCTAAACTGTCTGCTATTTGTGTTGGCCACACCTTTCGCAACTACCAAGAAGGGAGTTGATGGTGTTCTTTTTTGTTTGTTTTGTTTCGTTTTGAACAGTCTAGATTCTTAAACCGCAGGTAATTGTGGACAGGTAACTGTGGACAGAAAATTGACTAAACTATAAAGCAGATACTGAGAAAAATCCTCCTGCTGATGTTAGTGCGGTGTATGGACACAAAAACCATTAATAGTGATATTTTCTTTGCCAAATAAAATGTAAATTTCGGCGACGCGATACTTGAAATTGGTGAATTTGGAACAGTAATAGAACGCCTGAAACGCTCGGATACATTTTAGCAGGTCATTTTTGATAGTAGAAGGCTGAATGATATAACATGAAGCTTACATACCCCAGTCTTAGTCAAATAGGACACATTACTAAAAACAACATACCACTTTTCTTGGTGACACATTTTCGCGACAATGCAAAACTGCCTTATTCAGCCATACCCTGGTATATTCATACCGTAATTCATTTTTGGCAGACAGGTATATTTGGATGGCAAATTGATCAAACTTTTGGGAAATCTTAATGAAACATCTGAGCTTGGTGGATATTCTTGAAGTACTCCTCCAAGTAATGGTATCTTGACTACTTTCAGTAATTGTATCTTATTACAAAATGAAAATTTCCTCTAATTAATTGCTTAGCTGTTTGCATGCTCTCTCTCTCTCTCTCTCTCTCTCTCTCTCTCTCTCTGTCTGTCTGTCTGTCTGTCTCTCTCTCTCTCTCTTTCGTTCTCTCTCGATCTTACTCTGTGTGTGTCTTTGCCTGTGCCTGTATCTGTGTCTGTGTCTATGTCTATTTATCTGTGTGTCTGTGTCTGCGTGTCTCTCCACCCTCCATCTGTATATTTTTTCTTACATTACTCTCCACTTACACTCTATACACCCCCTAGCCCCACCCCTCCGCATCCCCCCTACCCCCTTCAAAAAACAAAAAAAACAAAAAAAACTCTTTTTTTCTGTGTGAAGTTCTGTTTGACAGTTCTTTGTTATACAATTTAAACTTTGGTTCTATATTTTCTTTCTTTCTATTTGTTGTTGTTGTTGTTGTTTGTGTGTTTGTTTTGTTTTGTTTGTTCTTCTTTGACAGAGTATTGGTTGTAAAAAAAAAAAAGTTGCTATATTTATGCATCAGCTTTGATTTACTGTGTACTTTGTTTTTTAACGGTAGGATATAAACAAGGCTTATGAGCGTGTTTCGCTTAGCCTGAATTCCTTAAAGAATCATTCACTCATCCATCCATTTTCTCTGTCAGCCCCACCATCTCACGTCCAGCAGAAGACAGCCTGCAGTGGAGGATCGGAGGCCAGCGAAAAGTCACTGTGACAGGGCAGAGGGAGACCCGCGAGGGGTCAGAGGACAGCAAAAGGTCACCAAGAGGTGTGAAAGGGCAGCAGAAGGGGCAAAGGGCAGCAGCTGACCATGTCGTGGATACAGGCCGCTACGTTGGTGTGCTTCACCCTCACCTCCCTCTCCCTCCTCCCCCTCTCCTCCCCTCTGCAGCCTGGAGCGTGAGTCAGTTCATCCTGTTCCTCTCTGTCAGATTCATTTCCATCTATGTTTAAAAAATGTCATCATCTCTCCGCTGCTCCCGGTGACGAACTTCTGATCTGTCAGTAACTTACCTTTCCTGTTAAACATCACTGAACATGAAAACTGTTCTGTCTCATGTCCAAGATAGAATATTCTCAAGCCTTTTCCGTCTGCATACACTCAGTGCGGAAACTGCACTCATGATAGTTAATGATATTCTCGCTGCCTTAGATGATGACAGTGTTTCTGCATTCGCTCTCCTTGATCTGTCTGCCGCTTTCGACACAGCTGGCTGTTTCATCATCCTCTTTGGGCTTCAGAACTCTTTTGAAATCTGTGACTGCTCACAAATGGTTTTCATGATATATCTCTTATCTAAAGCAAAGAACAAGAGTTATTCTGACCCTGTTGATCATGAGTATGGGGTCCCACAAGGCTACTCATTCAGTCGTATCCTCTTTGTTTAGGAGCCACACCTATATATCTGATATGATAAATTATTATTTTCTGGCACACGAAACTTTCACTGACAATATTCAACAACAAAGGTGTGTGTGCCATGGGCCAAACGGGAAGAGTGGGGCTACACACTTCACGGATGCGTATTTGGGAGTGTTGCTCAAATTTCCTGCCCAGTATAACGGACGCCTGCATCGCTCAGCCTGGCTGACGCCGGAATATATTAAGAGAATACAGCCTTGTCAATTAGACCTAAACCTAAATGGACCCCCCATCGCAGGATCTTCATCACTATGTTTTCATAATGCAGTGCGTGCATTCGTGTGTGTGTTTGTGCGTGTTTCTGGTTGCGTGCGCTTGTGGCTGTGTACGCAAATATGTGCTCGCATGCATGTGTGTACTTGTGTCGTTGTGCTTGTTTCTGTCTTCGCCAGTGTTTGTATGGGCTTTGGCATCGTGTGATTGAATGAATGTTTTTTTTTTCCTTCTTTCTTTCTTTCTTTCTTACTCTCTTTCTTTCTTCCTTCATTTGTATGTGTGTGTGTGTGTGTGTGTGTGTGTGTGTGTGTGTGTGTGTGTGTGTGCAAATAAACTGGCGCTGCTGGTGGTCTTTTTGTGTATTTTCAGGAATAACGTGGTAGCCATCGTGACCTACTATAAGGAGAAATACAAAACCCTTGTCCTTTTCAACAAGTACAGGTCAGTGCACTTCTTAGCTCGCCTGTGTTGGACTGAACCCCACCCCCCACCCCTCCCCCTGACTTCTCCGGCTTAACCCTCCCTCCCACCCCTCCCCCTGACTTCTCCGGCTTAACCCTCCCTCCCACCCCTCCCCCTGACTTCTCCGGCTTAACCCTCCCCACACCCCCACCCCTCCCCCTGACTTCTCCGGCTTAACCCTCCCCTCCCTCCCACCCCTCTTCACAACTACCCCTCCTACTGAACCTGCCGCCTTTATCATTATCATTTTATTTGTAAATTTCTCGATTGGTTGATCTATTCATTTATTTATTTGGTTGTTTTTTTTACTTATCTGTATATTCATTTAACAATTCATCTGTTTGTGTGTATGTTCATTCATTCATTCATTCGTTTGTTTATTCATTTACTTATTTATTTATTTGGTTGGTTGTTTGGCTCTTGACTTTCATTTTTTTAAAACAAAGTGAGTCTATGTTAGAACCCCGAGTTCGGTTGTGTGTGTCTGTGGTAAACTTTACCATTACCATTTTCTCTAGAAATACTTTGTCTGTCAGTACCAAATTTGGCTTGAACATAGTGGGTAAAAAATCTTCACTGTGATACCAATAATAGGTTGTAAGTCCAAATTAAGCCTTTTTTCCGGATCATTATCGGTTTATTTTGTTGTCTCGATATCGCGATCCGATTAAAAAAAACACCATAAAACCGCTTCCCATTTGCCGGAATGTAGGCCATGTTTAGTACTATGACGGCATGACATTGTTTTTCTTATTCGCATTTAAAAGAAAAGAAATACAAATTCTGGACAGGACACATACAGTTATACAAACAGCACCATCGACGTGTTTACTGCATATGAATATTCTAAAGTGGACACTGAATTAACTGGAATGTACATAAAAGAAAATTTGAGTCGACCATTTCACATTTCAGTGAGTTTCGGTCAGCCTTGTCTAGACTGGTCAGTGCAAGTCTTGAGAAAACACCCTGCATGCTGCGGGTTGCCACGGGTGATGGCAACGTCTCCTTTACGCCGAATAAAAGAATTTCTTGAATAATCGAGATATAAAAAAAAGATAATTAAAAACACACCCAAAAGACAAAACAACCCACATGATTTAAACTGAATGGGCCTTATTGTAGGGGGAAGGGGGGGGGGACAGGGGGGTACACTGAACTTATTCTGTTGAATAGGCCAGCTGGTCCTTATCAAATGGAACAGGCACAAACTGGTGTGTTGTGGCACTGTCAGTTGCAGATTGACGTGTCACCAGTCAGTCAACTGTCGAACTATGACATAACAAAGGAGACATGTCGATCGTTTTCATTTACAGATCACCACTTCCATAGAAGCCAGTTAGCTGTGGAGATATTACAGTCATTACCTTGTTTCTGTTACAGAAAGAAGTCAAGAACGACATATGAATGCAAAGAAAACTGGGTCAGCACTGATAACATCGCCTGTAATGAACGTAAGTGGTACAGGACTGCAATTCAACCGCTGGTTTAAAATAGGTGGATAGCACATGCCTTCTTGGAGACCTTTGCTAACTGAAGCTAGCGGAAGTGTTCAGTCAGCCATCTTGCGAATGGTGTCAGTACAGCGCGAAGCGGTAACTTCATATATGTAGCCGAGCGCTCAGCTGGCTACGATGACTGCTTCAAGGCAAGCTTTCACTTGCTCGCGGTGTTAGTTAAGCTGACATTTCGGTGTGTGTCTCCACAGCAATTTTACGCTACGTCACACTGCACTGTTTTCCTCTAATAAATTTGGTAAATAAACCATTGGCAGATATCAACCAAGACACAACATTTAGCATGTCGTGGGGGCAAACGTAACACGATTTCATTGAAGATACACGTTTACAGTATAGAAAGTACCACCAGTTAGCAGACGACTTCTCAATGGACTGACAGCTGGATACGAATATCAGTGTGGTGTCCAGTTGGCTTCAGCTTTCCTAGCCAATGAGCTGCAGACAGTGACAGACAATGGTTTGTGTGAGATGGGAAACAGCAAACTACGCGATGAAAAGCTTAGATGAAGATCGGGAACATACTGTTTATGACATTCTGTCTGTGGTGTGCTGTCAGCAGCACACTCAAATGTTGAACGAAGATTAATAGCAGTAATGCTGTTCTAGGATAAACAGACAATAACACAGATAGAAGATAGTGATGGATTATAGATTGTTTATTAACCAATAAGAAGCAGCTCATTACAAGGTGAAATGACACTGAAAGAGGATCCACAAGCACTGAAAAATATGACACACGGGAAAAACCCATGAACATATAAGATGACAGCTGCTTTAATGAAAAGGAAATATAAATATCGATTTAGCAGTGCATTCTCTCTCTTTCGACAAAAAAAAGTTTGTTGATAAGAAGGAAGGTAATGTAATTTGTCAAATAAAAGAGATGGTCGTCTAGTTTTAAGAATCATTCTGTATGATGATGGCGCTGGTTTAACTCACTCTACACAGACCCCTCGGATGTCCAGTGGGTGTCTCAATGACCCAACCTTTAGCTTCCGTCGTCAGAATTGTGGTATTCTTTGTCAACATTCACCGCTTCAGTATAAGAGCCTTCCGCTTGTAATATTTTGATGGTGGTAATTGGGATCAAACGCTGTTAACGTCGTCTCTTTCGCCGTTCGTATGGAGAGAGTTAATGGTAGTTTTGAAGTGTGAAATTGTAGGTTTAAGAGCAATAACAACAACAACAAGTATTTGGATAGCGCTAAATATTGTGCAGAAACAAAACAAAGCGTTTTCACACCCAACTTTCACACGCACGCATCACTCAAAGAAAATGATGAAAGACAAGAATTATGAATATATCTACATGTAGACAGAAGACTGGAGAGAGAAAATGCATGGTGCACAGGAGCTATTTTTGAAAGAGGCAGGTTTTAAGGCCACACTTGGCAATGCGAAAGAGGGAGATCGTTCAAAACGCAAGGTCGAGATACAGAGAAAGAGCAACAGTCTATCGTGGAGTGTTTCAATATAAAGTACGAAAATGCAGGTTCGACTGGTGGTGCATGTGTACAGACAGTAGTGAAGTACGGAAGTGACGGTTTCGATGTAATGATAACTGAGAAGTGGTGTTGGGTTGATGGTAATAGTAATATAGCAATGTTGGTTTTATGCTAAGGGGTAGTGGCGTTGGTTTAGAGACAGTATTGAAGGGTGATACTCTTGATTTAATGACAGTGCTGAAGTATGGGTGTCCACGTTTAACTGCAGTCGTAAAGAGTGGAAGAGATGGTTTTAGGGCAATAGTGAAGACTGACTGGTAGAGCTGGTTTCATGTCAGTAATGAAGGGTAGTTGTGAAGGTTTACTGGAAGTACTGAAGGTTGGTAGTGCAGGTTTAATTGAAGTACTGGAGATTATTGTGTAGGTTTAACGGAAGTGCTGAACGTTGGTAGTGTATGTTTACAGGCAGTACTGAAGATTGGCAGTGTAGGTTAACAGGCAGCACTGAAGAGTGGCAGTGTAGGTTAACAGGCAGTACTGAAGATTGGCGATGTAGGTTAACAGGCAGCACTGAAGCTTGGAAGTGCAGGTTCAATGGCAACGCTCTAGGAACAACGTAGAAGGAATATATGTTCAAAGAGTTGTGGCACACTGAAGGTTAACAAGATCTGTATACATACACACAATCTTGCTCCTTTGATTTCCGAGCAATGTCTGCTTTCAGCGCTGTGTAACGGGAAGTCCAACGCCCAGGGGGCCTGCAAGGACTACATTGCCAACAGCCACATCGTGTACCCCGGAGGTCACGTGCAAAGTTACCCGGAAGGGAAATGCACTGACGTACAGACGTGCACGTGCACCAAGACTGGCTTCTACAGCGGCGGCAACGTCTGCAAGAGTGAGTGACTGTGAGCCAGTTCTGTGCACATACTGTTGTAAGAGGATGCTTCATAAACTTCTGTCTCTTGTGCTCAATAATGTTTTGTATCCCAGCTACGAGCTGATATGTATTTCAGTGACAGTAATGACTTTCTAAACTCTGACTTGATGCTTACGTCTGTAATAGCACATCCACTGACTGTCTGAACTCTGACTTGATGGTCATATGTGTGACACTATTGGGTGACTGAATTCTGATCAAGGTGTCATGTCTGTGACAGTCCCACTGTACGAACTGTTAACGATTGGCTTTTTGTGTAGCAACATTGATTGTCATAACTAGGACCTTATGGCTGTGACTGGCTGAGAACTGATTGTCTGAACTCTGACCTGGTGGCTATGTGTGTAATTGTGGATCAACTGACCATCTGATTCGACGGTTATGTGTGTATCAGAAGTGACTGTCAAAACTGTGAGTTGATGGTTAATCCGTAACAATACTGTGTGAACTGTTAGATGAAGGTCATATTTGTGACAGTAGATCTATTGATCGTTGAACTCTGAAGGTCATGTCATGTGTATAATAGTTCTTCACGTATCGGTCAGTGAAGTAACAGTGAACGAGATGGTAAAGCGGTTCATGGTGTAACAATGAACTCCAACCACAGAGGAATCACCCTGCTGTTAGTTCCAGGGAAGAATTTCATCAGGTTTACTCCAGAACGAATGAAAGGCGCGGTCGAGCAGCAAACAGGATTCCGAAAAGGTGATCACGTGCGGACCAGACTGCCACCCTCTGTATCATCGTAGAGCAATCCCTGGAGTGAATGACGGTCATCCACGGTTCACAGTTCACCACAAACTTGTAGGTCAGGCCTGGTGTGATTCAAGAATGTCTCCTGTCTCCGTTCCTCTTCATACTTGTCATTGAACAGATTATGAAGACATCCGTTCAACACATTAAAACGGAGTCCAACTGGCACTATGGAAGCTGCTTGGTGACCTCGACTTTCCGGATGATCGTTTACTACTGTCCCACATCCCCCAGTAGATGCGGCACAGGACCACCCCATTTCTGGCGGACACCTCATAACAAATAGGCCTCAGTACACACAGGGAGAGGACATATGTCATGATGATAAAGGCAACCAGTGTTGAGTAAGTCACACCCGAAGGTAAGGCGCTGACAGGAAGCATTACCGACAAACGGATGCTTTTGTCAAAGCAAGGATTGGCAAGGCAAAGTGGACTTTACACAGCTCGAAAATATTTGGAGTTTCTGAGAGCTGTCAAAATAAAGGGCTTATCAGTTCCATCGTGAAGTCAGCGCTGCTGTATGGTGCTGAGACCTGAAGGATGACAAACGCTACCTTCACCAGTGTGCAGATATTCATCAACAGCTGTCTGAGAAGAATCTTCCACGTCCACTGGCCTGACAAGATCAGCAACATCAACCTGCGGAAAAAGACAAAACAACTGCCAGCCGAAAGCAAAACTGGAAGAAGATGGGGATGGATAGGCACATGATAATGAAGCCAGTGCCACTCATCACCAGACATTCCCTGACAGAACCTCCAAGGGAAGAGAAAGAAAGGCCGACCGGGAAACACCTGGTGCAGATACCTCCAGGCAGACACCACGGAGATGGGCCTTACCTGTAGCCAGAGAGACAAAGGCACAGGACAGGGGACTATGGGGGTCTTTTGTTGATGACCGGTTCCACTTCGAAAAGTAGTTCATGTATTGGTGAATGATAATTCAAAGCACGTGACTTGTTATCGTTCACAGTGCAACAGAAATATGCACAACATTCACAGACCAGACTGTGTGCTGTGTGCTGCTGTTGATGATATGATGTACAGGGCGTAAAGCCATCGCTCATTGTGACACAGTGCGTAATGTCAGGGATTCAGTTGTGAGTGTTGTAATGATGATGATGATGATGAAGACGGTGAAGACGATGTGCAGTGTGCAGTGCCATCGCTCACTGTGACATGGAGAAGTGCACCACCGGTTGGGACCAGACCTGTGCGCGGTGTGAGGGCGTGGTTCAGGAGGTGGCGGGTCATCGCGCCTATGTGGCCTCTTCTGACAAGAAAGTCTGCAACCGTACGTTTTACCTCTCTCCCTTTTGTTGGGTCAGGCTGTTGCCTGTTGTGTCTGCTGCTGCTGCTGTTGTTGTGACAGCGGTTTGTGGTTTGCATTGATGTTATTGATTTGATTGAAAGTCTGTTCACAATCGGTGATATTAAACTTTTTAAAGGAAAGGGCACATAATGTGCGCGCAGGAGGAGCGTGTGTGTGTGTGTGTGTGTGTGTGTGTGTGTGTGTGTGTGTGTGTGTGTGTGTAAACAGTAGCAATGTCAACAATAAAAGTGAACTGCAAAAGTCTACTTAGTCAGATCGGAGAATAGCATTTACAATGGGGAAAGTGATCGCTTACTAATAAATGCCAGTGGATTTCACAGTACCAATGCAAGAGACAAATTCTTCATACAAAGCATTGATGATGGGGCATCGAATCGTGAGAGAATACGGGCATGCTACATTTCGGTTAGCTTTTCCACGAGTTTAACCCGAGTTTGTAAACAGCTTGAAATATGTTTTAGGCAATTTGAAATTACACTTTTAGCGTAACCCTTACGTATATTTTAAAAAAAAAGAACTCACCCCGTGGCTATCGAGCATTACAATGTTTCTGATTCTCTCCTTTTTGCATCATGTGTCTTTGATAATGTCTTCCCTTCGTTCCTTTTTATTCCACAACTTGTTCTGGTCTTTAATGAGCATTGTCATTGCTACCCACAATAGACTAATGTCCGGAATGTATAATGGAATCAGCTTTCGATGTGTGCAGTTCATGTATGCGTTGCTACTTCGTTTGTTGTGGTTGTAGTCGTTGCTGCTGCTGCGTTTTTTGGTTTTGCTTGCGGTGACATAGATGGTGGTGTTAATGATGGTCTATTAATTGCTGACATGTGTTGACAAAGTATTGACAGTTACAAAGCACTCTGTGGTTATGACTGGACGTGATGGTGATTGTACAAAGACTTTCACAAGGGAGTTAATCAAGACAATGAGGAAGAAGAGGACAGGTTTTGGACACGGGGAAAAGACAAAGACTGTGAGATGGACATCGTTGACAACGACAACGACGATGACGATGATGATGATGATGGTAGTGGTGGTGAGGATGGTGGTGACGATAACGACGATGATGATGATGGTAGTGGTGATGAGGACAGTGACGATGACGACGATGATGATGATGATGGTAGTGGTGATGAGGACAGTGACGATAACGATGATGATGATGATGGTAGTGGTGGTGAGGACAGTGACGATGACGAAGGTGTGTGTCCCCAGAGGCCTGCTCATGGCGGTCGGACAGCACGAGGTGCTACCCTGGAACCTGTGCCAACGAACTGGCTTCCCAGTGTTCCTGCACCTCGGGCTTCTCTGGAAAACACTGTCAGACCAGTACGTCTGTGTTTTATCACTGTCCTTGTCCTCCATGAGATGGTGATGGTGGTGACGGTGATGGTGATGATGATGATTATGGTGATGATGACGGTGATGGTGGTGGTGATGATGATGGTGATGGTGGTGACGGTGATGGTGATGGTGGTGGTAGTGATGATAATGGTGATGATGATGTCGATGGTGATGATGATGGTTGTGGTGTGGTGGTGGTAATGATGATGGTGGTGGTGATGATGATGATGATGATGATGATGACAGTACTGGTGATAATGGATGGTGGTGGTGGTGATTGTCGTAGTGATGACGATGATGATGATGGTGGTGATGGTGTCGACGTTGGTGATGGTGGTGGTGGTTGTGGGGGTGGTAGTGATGATGACTATGATGATGATGATGATGATTGTGATGCCTATGATGATGATGAGTGTTCCATTTCCTCAGACTTTTCGCTCTGCAGTTATCACTAGTCAACCTGTTGAAATGCAGGCTGTGTGCCCCTGCACTCTGCTTTTCACTGATCGTGTTGGTGCTGGTGGCCAAGATGATGACAGTGGTAACGAAAACGTCAGAACGGATGACTAGAGTCCTCACTGACTGACAAGTAATGGGCACTTGCATCTCCGCTGACAGTCGTTCAATGGCCAACGGTTCTAGTCATATGATGGGCACTTCCGCTTCTTCGTGACGCGTGAAATGGGTACGTCCATCCCCACAATTACTGTCGTGCAATGGGCACTTGTCATGGACATGTATACCCTGCATGACTGTTATGAATTAGGAAAAAGGGAGGCTGTCACAGTGATGTGTGTTTTCATTGTGTTTTGTTCATTCTCCTTTTTCCTTCCGTTAACAACTTGCTTCATCTCTTTAGTCCCATTTCAGGGCGAGGGCTGGATGTAAATAAAGGCATGTTCCTCGTTAATGTACAACCTTCATCAATAAAGAGTTCGACTTAACCCTTTCACCGCCAAGCTCGCATTTATGCACAGGCGTGGTAGAGGACCCATGTCACTTAAAGGTGACCATTCATTGGTCTGTTATCCATGAACCTACTACTGTTAATGTTCGGTGGTAGGATAGGCCATATTTTCTACACATCGCGGGGGGAATTCCCAGCTATTCTTAGCCACTGTCTTTTCTGTGTTTATGTCACAAGGGAATTTTGTATTCTAAATTGACTGGCGGTGAAAGGGTTAAAACGCACGTTCCTTGCTCTCAGTTACCGTGGTGACTGAAGCGTACATGACTCAGCTTGACTTTGGCAGTCACGGCCCGACCCAGTATCGAGAACAACGAGGTGAAACTGATGACTGCTGACGGCAGCACAGTCATCGCTCCGCCAGACGTCAACCAGGGACCCAGCCAGACCCAGAACGACATGTGGACCAACATCATCAGCCCTGACCAGCTCTACTACAAGGTGACAGGACTGGGCGCCCGCCAAATAAATCGATAAAGATATGATTTGATTTGATATGGATACTTATATAGCGCCTATCCTCGGTCAGAGACCAAGCTCTAAGCGCTTTACAAATTCGGGGTCATTTGCACAACAGGCTGACCTACCTGGCTAGAGCCGACTGACGGCTGCCACTGGGCGCTCATCAGTCCATTCCTGTGTCATTCGATCAGATTTCAGTCACGCACGCATGCACTCAGACAGACATAACTGTTTGTGTGTATGACCGTTTTGTTTATTTACACCGCCATGTAAGCAGCCACACTCCGCTTTGGGAGTGAGCATGTTGGGTATGGTCTTGTTTCCATACCCCACCGAACGCTGACATGGATTACAGGATCTTTAACGTGCATATTTGATCTGCGTGCGTACACACACAAAGGGGGTTCAGGCACTAGCAGGTCTGCACACATATTGACTTGGGAGATCGGATCAATCTCCATCGGAAAAAGGTGCCAATCAATCAATAAATCACTCAATCAGTCAGTCCACCAATCCATCAATCAATACATTGATTAAGTAAGAAAATGCAAAGTGATTTACGAATACAATACGGCCATTTTGATACCAACTTATTAATCAAGCAATCAGTCAACCAACCAGTCTGCCATCCAACCAATCAGTCAACCAGACAATCAGTCAGTACATTAAGTTAGTAAGTACAAAGTACTTTACGTATACAGTGCTGCCATTGTGATACCAACCAATTAATCAATCAATATTTATCATCATTTGTCGGTGTTGCAACTGCTGTAAACAACGTTGCAGACAGTCGCCATCTATCAAACGCCTACCCCCGGTTTTTTTGTTTGTTTGTTTTGTTTGTTGTTGTTGTTGTTGTTTGTTTGCTTGTTTGGTTGGTTTGGGTTTTGTTTTGTTTGGTTGTTTGTTTGTTTGTTTGTTTGGGGGGGGTTGTGTTTTTTGTTGTTGTTGTTGTTGTTGTTTTAGTTAAAAACTGTGCACAGGGTGAAATGCCTTGAAAACGCCCATCCCACACTTTGAAAAAAAAAAAAAAAAAGAAAGAAAGACAAGAAAGGCAAGGCCTTCAAGACTCACTTGTGATACACACTTCAAAGAAAAAAAATTTTAAATGACTTTTAAAATTAGTTTGTTGAAATGCGTTCTGTCTTTTTATTATAATTATATAAAGCTTCGCGTTTAAAAAAAGAACAAGATAGGCAAGGCCTTCAAGATTCACTTGTGACTGAGAGTAAAACACACAAGCTTTTTATGTATTGAGTATAATTTCAAAATGTAATGTTTAAGATCAAAAAGATCAGTTTAAAGGAAATTAAGTCCCCTAGCATTAATTACAGAATAATTTCCCTTTTTTACTATCTGCACCAAAACGTTTGCAAAATAAATAAAACTTCCATGCTTAGCAAAAGAAGTTCCTGTTTGAACAAAAAATGATAATAATGACTGCTCTTGTTGTTAGGTCAGAATATCAGATCAAAGTGCCAAGTTTAGAGAATACAAAAAATACAAATATAATAGTAAATGCAGTTTGCATATGATTAGGCTTCATTATTTATTTTTTTGTGCCCATCCCAGATGTGCAATATTGTTTTAAACAAGATGTCTGGAAAGAACTGAATTTTTCCTATTTTTATGCCTAATTTGGTGTCAACTGACAAAGTATTTGCAGAGAAAATGTCAATGTTAAAGTTTACCACGGACACAGAGACAACCGAACACCGGGTTAAAACATAGACTCACTAGTCAAAAACGAAGAAAAGGCTTCAAAGCAGATTCGAACCATGGATGTTCGGGTCGAGAATGTGTTGTTTTATCCACTGCGCTAACGCAGGTCCAGCAATGACGTTCAAAAATTAATATCTGAGCATGTTTCTTCAGCGGAATAAACCGACAACGGTAATCGAAGTGATAACGCCGTTTAAATCATGTTATTTTGGTATATCTCGGGCATTTAAAATTCTCTTTCAAGTCACAGGTAAAGGAGACGTTCCCATCGCCTCAAACACACTGCAATATGTGTATGTATATTACAGATTTGCAGAGACCCGTGTTCAATAAGCCTCTCTTTACACTCACTGAGAAACTACGACATGGTCCATTCAATTTGTATTTTCTGTTCATTCTAGATGAATCAGTATCCACTTTAAAACATTTATATGAAGTAAACACGTCGATGATTATGTAAGAAATTCTCTTAATTCGGCGGGAAAGGAGAAGTTGCCATCGCGTCAGGCTGTGCAACATGTTTTGTCAAGATCTGCACAGATCAATCTAGACAAGGCCGACCTAAACTCAGTAAAACGGTCGATTCAGTTTTCTTTTATGTTCATTCTAGTTAATTCAGTATCCACTTTAGAATATTCATACGCAGTAAACACGTTAATAATGTAGTTAGGGTCATTGTATGTGTTCTGTCCAGAATTTGTATTTCTTTGCTTTTAATTGCGAACAAGAAAAACGAGGTCATCGCGTCTTCTTTAACACACATTGCCTACATTCGGGCAGCTGCAAAGGGGTAAGAGTGTTTTCAGAATTCGGATCGAGCATCAACGAAAGAAACCGTTAGTGATTCGGAAATATTTGTATTTGTACTTCTTTTTATCACAACGATTTCTCTGTGTGAAATTCGGGTTGCTCTCCCCAGGGAGAGCGCGTCGCTACACTACAGCGCCACCCATTTTTTGTATTTTTTCCTGCGCGCGGTAGAAGTACAAATATGTCTAAATTCGGGAGTCGAACAACCTATTATTGGTATAAATGTGACGATTTGTTTTTGTACTATATTTAAGCCAAATTTGTTATCGGCAGACAACGTATTTCCAGAGAAAATGGCAATGTTAAAGTTTACCATGGACACATAGACATACATACACACACGCGCACGCGCTCGAACACTGGGTTATAACATAGACTCACTTTGTTTAAACAAGTGAGTCAAAAATTAGAGTGAACTAATGATAGTTCAGTTTGCTGTTTGTGATCTTGCTTTACAAAGCAGTGCAGATTTAGATCTACCGACAGAGAACAGAACGCTGGCATGAAATGTCGATGTGT
Source organism: Babylonia areolata (assembly GCF_041734735.1). Taxonomy (NCBI): domain Eukaryota; kingdom Metazoa; phylum Mollusca; class Gastropoda; order Neogastropoda; family Buccinidae; genus Babylonia; species Babylonia areolata. The sequence continues at coordinate 44,609,741 of NC_134899.1, read as the reverse complement.
CATTGAAAAAGCCAAGAGCATGACTTACACTATGAAGCAGTGTATTGGTCCAGTAGCAAGCGCTTTGTTCTCACTCACAGCTCAGCCAACACTGTAAGAAGAAACAAGGTAAGGAACGGGCCCCCGCAAAGGGCAAAGTACCTAATAAACGCACACATCCAACTTTAAGGTTAACTTTGAGCAATGTAGGGGTGGGCACCGAGGCAGTTTACAAGTAAATACGCATTTTCCCTGTACTGGTTGTATATCACTTACTCTTGTTAACTGACTTGGAATATAGTGTGTGTGTATGTGTGTGTGTGTGTGTGTGTGTGTGTGTGTGTGTGTGTGTGTGTGTGTTCAATCCCATTACAGGATTTACTAGCAAAAAATATGTCCCACAAAAGAAATGTTGAGCCACTAAAACACCGATAAAGGATGTACATTTTGATCAGTTTGACATGGAGGGTCCAGTCCACTCACTGTTTGGTCTTTCTGCGCATCATGGTGTTGCCTGACTATAAACATAAACATGAACTGGTCCTTTTTCTTTATTTCATTATCATATGTTGTTGTATGGATGATTTGGTTTTATCTCTTTTATTTCAAGGCAAAAATAGAAAACCGAAAACTTCTTTATGTTGAAGATGGAAGCCCAGTTCATCCCCAACGCGCCTGATTACCATGCCTTTGTCACTGATGCCAAGATCGGCATCACGGGAGGAAAGATTATTCTGGCGTCAAAAGACAGCAGTAAGTCTATTTTTCTGACGCTCTCTCTCTCTCTCTCTCTCTCTCTCCTCTGTGTGTGTGTGTGTGTGTGTGTGTGTGTGTGTGTGTGTGTGTGTGTGTGTGTGCATCACTGGTGGGAAGATTGTTCTGTCGTTAAAAGACAGCAGTAAGTCTCTCTCTCTCTCTCTCTCTCTCTCTCTCTCTCTCTCGTTCTCTCTCTGTGTCTGTGACTCTCTCTTTATTTCTCACTCTCTCTACCTGTCTCTGTCTCTCCTTTTCTTTTTCTCTTTTTTTTCTGTGGCATTTGATTTTGGCCCACCCAGCCACCCTTTCTCTTCTCTCTCTCTCTCTTTCTCCACCATGTCAGTCTGGGAAGGTGAGCTGTTCTGGATGGCAGTGTTTTTAGCGGCGTTGCTTTATTACACCCTCAACACCTGTGGCCATGCGGACAGGTGGGTGGAGTCGGGGGTCCCCACTGACCAGGTCGTGTGGAGGGGCCAGCCGGTACTCCCCGGAACGGAACATGTTCACCTGCCAGGGCACAGTGTCACGTGCTTACCTGGCCTCCAGTCTGCTGCTTCCCTTTCAGCACGGACACAGGTCACGTGGTGTGGTTTTGGTGTGGGTGTGGTGTGGTTGTGGTGTGGTGTGGTTGTGGTGTGGTGTGGTTGTGGTGTGGTGTGGTGTGGTTGTGGTGTGTTGTGGTGTGGTTTGGTTACAATGTATGGTGTGGTGTGGTGTGGTGAGGTGGGGTAGGGTGAGGTGTGTTGTGTTGTGCTGTGCTGTGTGTGCTGTTTTATGGTGTGGTGTGTCTTGGTGTGATGTGATGTGGTGTTGTGTGGTGTGGTGTGATGTGGTGCGGTTTGGTGTTGTGTAGTGTAGGTTTGGTTAAGGCGTATGGTATGGTGTGTTCATGATGTGTGGTGTACTGTACTGTGCTGTGCTGTGGTGTGCTGTTTTGGTGTGTAGTATGGTGTGGTATAGTGTGCTGTGTTATAGTGTGTAGTATGGTGTGTTATAGTGTGCTGTGTTGTGTTGTGTAGTATGGTGTGGTGTAGTGTGCTGTGTTGTGGTGTGTAGTATGGTGTAGTATAGTGTGCCGTGTTGTGGTGTGTGGTGTGGTGTAGTGTAGTGTTGTGTAGTTGTGACGTGGTGCAGTATGTAGTAGAGTGTGGTGTGACGTGGTATGGTATGGTATTGTGTGATGTGTAGTGCAGTGGTGTGTAATGTGCTGTGGTGTGGTGGTATGGTGTGGCATTGTGTGATATGGTTTGGTATGGTGTAGTGTGAATGCTCTGAAGATTAACGCGGCGAGAGGACAGGATCCGGCCCCGTCTTCCGTTGCCAAGCCCCGTAAGCAGTGAATATGAATTCACTGCTCAGATTGCCTTAAAGACTGTAGGACGTTTTATTGATTCACTTGTGTAATACTATTTTTTCACTATAATGCGTTTCCATGGAATCACTTTTTTGATTGATTGATATGGATACTTATAGAGCGCCCATCCTCGGTCGGAGACCAAGCTGTGAGCGCTTTACAAACACAGGGTCATTTGCACAACAGGCTGCCTACCAGGGTAGAACCGACTGACGGCTACCATTGGGTGCTCATCATTCGTTTCCTGTGTCATTCAATCAGATTTCAGGCACGCACGCATACACACTCAGACAGACATGTAACGTTTTACGTGTATGACCGTTTTGTTCATTTACCCCGCCACATAGGCAGCCATACTCCAATTTCGGGGGTGGGGTGTGGGGGGGGGGGTGCATGCTGGGTATGTTCTTGTTTCCATAAACCAGGGAACGATTACATGATCTTTAACGTGCGTATTTGGTCTTCTGCGTGCGTATACACACGAAAGGGGTCCAGGCACTAGCAGGTCTGCACACATGTTCACCTGGGAGATCGGAAATATCTCCACCCTTAACCCACCAGGCGCCGTCACCGAGATTCGAACCCGAGACCCTCAGATTGATAGTCCAACGCTTTAACCATTTGGCTATTGCGCCATTAATTGATTGATTGATTGATTGATGGACTGACTGACTGACTGATTTTTTCATCCGTCATTGTTCCCGTTCGTGAGTGTGAATAGATAATTGTCTTGCTGTGCAGACTGGACTTCACCTTTCAGGCTGACAACGGGGGCTTCGTCAAGGTCCAGAACAAGGAGACAGGCAGCCTGGAGACCCATTACTACACTGGCACTTCCACCAGTCACTCCTTCCAGGTACAGCAGCTGTCTGTAGACACTTTGCTGCATTGACACTTCACGCACTCCTTTCCGGTACAGCAGCTGTCTGTAGACACTTTACTACACTGACACTTCCAGCACTCCTTTCAGGTACAGCAGCTGTCTGTAGACACTTTGCTGCATTGACACTTCACGCACTCCTTTCCGGTACAGCAGCTGTCTGTAGACACTTTACTACACTGACACTTCCAACACTTCTTTCCGGTACAGCAGCTGTCTGTAGACACTTTACTACACTGACACTTCCAGCACTCCTTTCAGGTACAGCAGCTGTCTGTAGACACTTTACTACACTGACACTTCCAGCACTCCTTTCAGGTACAGCAGCTGTCTGTAGACACTTTACTACACTGACACTTCCAGCACTCCTTTCAGGTACAGCAGCTGTCTGTAGACACTTTACTACACTGACACTTCCAACACTTCTTTCCGGTACAGCAGCTGTCTGTAGACACTTTACTACACTGACACTTCCAACACTTCTTTCCGGTACAGCAGCTGTCTGTAGACACTTTACTACACTGACACTTCCAACACTTCTTTCAGGTACAGCAGCTGTCTGTAGACACTTTACTGCACTGACACTTCAAGCACTTCTTTCAGGCACAGCAGTTGTCTGCAGACCTTTTACTTCCAGTATGGTGTGTGTGTGTGTGCGTGTGTGTGTGTGTGTGTGTGTGTGTGTGTGTGTGTGCCCGTCTGTCCGTCTGTCTGTGCATGCACCTGTGCTACATGTTAGCAGTAGTAGTAGAATCATTCTTATTCTTCTTCTTAGTGGTAGTAGTAGTAGTAGTAGTAGCAGTAGCAGTAGTAGTATTGCTTTTGTTGTTGTTGTTGTTAAAATATGACAGATGCTGTGATGTTTGTTGGGACAGTTACACTTTGACACAGTCAATCCTTACCACTGTACCGACTCCGATGATTGCCAGGCCTCCATGCTGATTCTCAGTGACATCACTACATCTGTGAGTAATGGTGGCATCTCTGACTGTTTTTCTACCTGTCTGACTCTGTCTCCCTCTCTCTTTCTCTCTGTCGTTCCTCTGTTTGTCTTTCTATCTCTTTCTATCTCGCGTTGACTCACTCTTTCTCGGTCGGTCTGTCTGTCTGTCTGTCTCTCCCTCCCTCCCTCTCTCTCTCTCTTTGTGTGTGTCTTTCTCTCTCAGAGATGAATTCAAACCGAACGCTCTGTATTCAGTGTGCCTTCCACCTTGTTTTCACCTGCTTCTTTGATTGTACCTCACATTACCAGTTGTTGCTGCGTGTGTTTAAGTGTATGTCAACAAGTTCACCCTTTTTTTAAAACAATGTGAACAATGATTAATGAGTGCAGCATAGTCTGTGTAGACATAGCACATTATAACCTTTTTTTTATTCTTTTTTTTTTAAAGACTGTCTTGTCATTTGCAATGTTAAAAAAGATGAATCTTTTGTCCCTGAAGAAAAGGAAACGTGTAAATGGGAAAAAAAGAAAGAAAAAAAGATTGATTCTAAGTTTTGTACACATGATTTTATGATCTGTACATCTTCCTTCCATATTATTGTAACAAGCCCAAAATCAGTAAATGAAAAGTTGTATTTATTCCATAAATGCTATTCATTACTTTGACATAGTTATGGAATGCCGGGTATTGGTTTGATTATTTCCATGGTGTTTAGTTGATTGTGTGATTTATATACAAAATAAAACGGTGGTCAACCCAAGAAAGTCCGGATTTAAAATAAATAAAAAAATAAAATAAAATAAAATAAAAAGAACAAATTCAAACAATTGAGTCATTTCCCGCTCCTATTTTATAATTTGGTACATTTGTATGATCAGCGAACGTTATAGCCAATACCCAAATAAATATTAATCTGCGAGAGTTACTGTCATCCTCCACCCGACGTGACATAATTGAACTTAAAAAACTCAGGATGTCAGTCACCACGCTGTATTTTGGACTTCTTCCATTGGGACCACATTCTGTTATACCAGCTTGAAGCACGCATAAAGTAACGACTGCTGTTTAGATTCATGCACATCGATCCCATTGTACCCAGTTTCAGCAGGAAAGGGGTTAAAACTGACAGACCTGCTGTGTGCACAGAGCCAACAGAAGATGTCCTGGCGCGGGTGGATGGATGACGATGCCGGCATTGACCACTACAAGTACAACGTCTATCACCTGCAGTACACTGGGGGCCAGCTGACGCACAGCACCATCGCCACCACGGGTGAAGTTACACAGGTGGGTGACACACCAGTCAGTGATCACCCTGGGTACATGTCATTACACAGGTGGGTGACACACCTGTCAGTGATCACCCTGGGTACATGTTATTACACAGGTGGGTGACACACCTGTCAGTCATCACCCTGGGTACATGTCATTACACAGGTGGGTGACACCCCAGTCAGTGATCACACTGAGTACATGTCATTACACAGGTGGGTGACACACCAGTCAGTCATCACCCTGGGTACATGTCATTACACAGGTGGGTGACACACCAGTCAGTGATCACCCTGGGTACATGTCATTACACAGGTGGGTGACACACCAGTCAGTGATCACCCTGGGTACATGTAATTACACAGGTGGGTGACACACCAGTCACTGATCACCCTGGGTACATGTCATTACACAGGTGGGTGACACACCAGTCAGTGATCACCCTGGGTACATGTCATTACACAGGTGGGTGACACACCAGTCAGTGATCACCCTGGGTACATGTCATTACACAGGTGGGTGACACACCTGTCAGTGATCACCCTGG
>NC_134899.1:44549009-44601509 GCF_041734735.1 Babylonia areolata | reverse complement strand
GGAAACTGAGTCACGCTTGATGGGGTCATTTCAGGCATCGTCAGATTCACCACAGCCTACAGCAAAGACAGTCAAGGGGGCACCACCCTCACCACCCCAGCAGACAGCAGTTTTCAGGCTGAACCTGACCTCAGCGGAACCAAAACCTTCCAGCCTGATGTCAAGGACGGTGAGACCTTGACCTTCTGGGTGCGCGCCTATGACGTGCGCGACGAGTATGTGGAGGAGGCTGTGACGGTGCATGTAGACAGCTCGCCGCCCGTCATTCGCAACCTGTGGTTAACAAAAGATCATCACGTTAACATCAGCGTGCACGGCATGGAAGAACTGAACGAGATGATGTAAGATCTTATTTTTCTCTTTGTTTTAATTCTCGTGTTGCTGATTAAGAGGGAAATCATTGCTCTGATGAAAGGAAAGCACCATTTGCAAATGATACCCAAGGAACGGAATGCATGTTGTGTAGAACACACTGGAGTGAAGACACTGGAGAAGACACAGAACTGTATAGAACGAAAAAAATGTTATATTCAGGAATGATAATAACAGCTGTTATTGTAGAGCAACATCTCTTTTTTATGTTTGGAACATTACTTTTGTAGTCTGGAAATTTTTCTGCTTTCTGAGATATCAGTTGACGTGGCCTATTGCAGTCTGGAATATCCATATGATGATGATGATGATGGTGACGGTGATGATGATGATGATGGTGATTATGGTGACGTGGATGCTGCTGCTGCTGATGATGATGGTGATGGTGATGAAAATGATGATAATGATGATGACGGTGAGGGTGATGACGCAACTGACGTACCACAGGATAGAGTGGGAGGCCTATGATGAGCACAGCGGGCTGAAGACAGTGACGTGGCGTGTGTACGATGACTTCAGTGGGGCCGACGTTCTGCACGGCATCGCTGCCGTCACTCCGCAGGGAAACACACAGGTCAGACCCTGTCCTCTTTGTCCGTCCGTCCGTCCGTCCGTATGTCTGTTCGTGAATTTGTCTGTCTATCCGTCTGTTTGTCTGTCTGTATGCATGTCTGTCTGTCTGTCTGTCTGTCTGTCTGTCTGTCTGTCTGTCTCTCTCTCTCTCTCTCTCTCTCTCTCTCTCTCTCTCTCTCTCACCCCTCTTCTTTTCGTGTACTGATGAGCACATGGTTACTTAACGAGGCTCATTTTTATTCTTATTTTATTTCAAGCATCTACAATGAGTGTGTATTGTATATTCCTTATGCATTTACTTATCAGTGCATTTTATTCTATATCTCAATTTTCCTTTTGCTTCAATGATCCATACATACCTATGGTGGGCTCTCAAGGCCTGACCGTCGCGTTGGGATTATCCGTGGCTCAGGTATCTGGTCTTTTTTTCTTCCACATTTAACCAGATGTGGTGTGGCGTGTGTGGAATAGCCCGCATGTTCCGGCACCTCCACGAAACTGAAACTGTTCCAGACTCTGGCAGAGTGCCAGTCCACCTACGGCTCTTACCCGCGGGGCCCCAACTGTTACTGCACCGGAGCGGCCGGCTGTTTCCACCGCCACTTCCAGGTGTCGCCCGCCGTCATCAACAGCAACAGCAACAGCCACGGCGGCATCTTCCACGACAAGAACACTGCCACCCACGACCACGACTATTACCTGGAGGTGCAGGTGTTCAACCACGCCAACCTCTCCACCACGCTGCGAAAGCAGGTCAGTGACAGGGGAAGGTGGGTACCACGTCAGTTCTGACCCCCCCTCCCCCGGCCCCCTCACCCCCGGGCAATTTTGGTGTCAGTGGACTGACTAGAGTGTTGAGCGTTGTGGCTGTTCCCCGCACCAGGTCAGTGCACGGGTCTGTAAAAGGATGGAGGAACCCAGAACACGCCTTTCAGCATAGTGCGCTGTGGTCTTTGGGAAAAGCACTTTACTGCGATTTTCCTCAGTGTGCCGACTGATTGGGAAAGTTGAAACGGTGGAAGAAGATTGTGCCCCTCCTTCCCTATACCATGCCCTGGACATAACGGATGTGAATTAATTGCCCCAACCGCTGTAAAAGGATATGGCACCTTCAACCTTTTTTCTTGTTGTTGTTTTGTTTGTTTTTTTGTGTGTGGGTTTGTTGGGGTTTTTTTTTGGGGGGGGGGGGGTTGGGGTGGGGGGTGGGGGTGGGGGCTGGGTTGTTATTGTATCGGACTGCATTGTTTTGTATTATATAGTCCCATCAACGCCATATTTTAAATGATATTTTCTTATTTGGGAGCCCTGTATCTAACACAGTGTGGCACTGGGAGCCCTGTATCTAACACAGTGTGACACTGAGAGCCCTGTATCTAACAGTCTGGTACAGGGAGTCCTGTATCTAACACAGTGTGGCACTGAGAGCCCTGTATCTAACAGTCTGGTACAGGGAGTCCTGTATCTAACACAGTGTGACACTGGGAGCCCTGTATCTGACACAGTGTGACACTGAGAGCCCTGTATCTAACAGTCTGGTACAGGGAGTCCTGTATCTAACACAGTGTGGCACTGAGAGCCCTGTATCTAACAGTCTGGTACAGGGAGTCCTGTATCTAACACAGTGTGACACTGGGAGTCCTGTATCTAACACAGTGTGGCACTGAGAGTCCTGTATCTAACAGTCTGGTACAGGGAGCCCTGTATCTATTATCCAACAGTCTGGTACAGGGAGTCCTGTATCTAACACAGTGTGGCACTGAGAGCCCTGTATCTAACAGTCTGGTACAGGGAGCCCTGTATCTAACACAGTGTGGTTTGGAAGCCCTGCATCTAACAAAGTCTAGCACTGGGAGCCCTGTATCTAACATAGTCTGACACAGGGAGCCCTGCATCTAACACAGTCTGACACACGGAGCCCTGTATCTAACACAGTTTGCTGTCGGCAGATCACGGTGGACCTGAGTCCCCCTGAGGTGGGTGCGGTGCACGACGGGATGGCTGGGTCACGTGAGGTGGACTACCAATCAGAACGCGAGCTGCACGCGCACTGGTGGGGGTTCTTTGACAGGGAGAGCGGGGTGCAGTTCTACCAGGTGGCCTTTGACAGCCAGTGTCTGGACAGTGCTGTGTTTGGCCACAACACTCAAGATGCCAGGGTGACTCATTGTTGTTGTCTTCTCTGTCTCTCTGTCTCTGTCTCTCTCTCTCTCTCTCTCTCTCTCTGTCTGTCTGTCTCTGTCTCTGTCTCTTTCTCTCTCTGTCTCTGTCTCTCTGTCTGTCTCTGTCTCTGTCTCTCTCTCTCTCTCCCCTTGCACAGAAAGTTCCTTCCAGTTCAAACTCATTTCTGACAATACCTTTCACATGAAAACACATTCACGCATATAAAAGAAACCAGAATACACTGTGAAATTACAATCTTATACACTGAAAATCAAATACGGATTCCTATATTACTTACAAATATACAAACACACATACATTCATATCATTATGTACATGAACACGTACATGTATACACACATACATTGATTTCGTACTTGTCGTTTGACCTCGATTCTGAAGATATCAGATATAGTCCTTGTCCTCATCTTCTGTAGATGATGGTCTTGTTTCCGTCGCTATGTTTGGCCACAATACACGTCGTTCTGTTTGTGTTTCGTTGTTGGTGTTGTCGTTGCTGTTTTCATTGTTATTGTTTTGGCAACGACACAGAGTATACCAAGGTAATGTCCATATTGTGTTTGTTCTGGTTTCTTGTTGTTATTGTTGTTTTCGTTGTTATTGTTTGGCCATAACACTCATGACGTCAAGGTAACTTCACTGTTCATGTTATGTTGCTTTTCCCAAGTTATACGTAATTCTTGTTGTTTTCATTGATGTTGTGTATGAATCGATACTCCTGGTTCATCAGCTGGAGATTGTAGAAGTTGTGTTTTCTTTGTGCTGCTGTTTTTCGTGATTTTGTTTTTTTTATATTAGTGATAAAAAAAAATCAAATTACCTGATTGGGTCAGTTCAATACGAGTGTGTGTGGACATGCAAGAAAAGGAGTTTGCGTTTGGCATGTGTATATGGGTGGGTCTGTACATTCAGTATAGTATTGATAAATAAACAAATGAATAAATGAATGAATATATAAATGTTCACATGGATCCAGGTCAAGCTGACGTACAACACCTTTGCGTCCTGGGAGGCCCCGAGTGAAGGGATGTATTACGTCACAGTGGTGGCCTTCAACCGTGCCCTGGAGATGAGCAGACCGGTGTGTTCTGACGGGGTACGGGTGGATTCCACCCGGCCCTCCCTGTCCCGGGTGTATGTGGGCGGGGCACGGGTGGTGGGGGGCGTGTTCCGTGAGGGACAGGAGGAGGGGGGCGACGCTTCGCTGTGGCTCCTGGACACTGACCGTACACGGCGTGTGGTGGACAGCCCTGACAACGCCTGTCTGTGAGTCTGTGTGTGTGTGTGTGTGTGTGTGTGTGTGTGTGTGTGTGTGTGTGTGCGTCTGCGTGTGTGTGTGTGTGTGCGTCTGCGTGTGTGTGTGTGTGTGTGTGTGTGTGTGTGTGTGTGTGTGTTTCAATTTGGATGGTTTGAATTGTTTGTTAATTGTTTTGCTGTTTGTTTCCCTAAACTCTCTTTCTTTTAATCATAGTTGTTTTTTTCTGTCACTTGTTCTCTGCCCTTCTTTCTCATCAATGGGTTTATAGCGCACTGAACGCTAACACTAATGATTAAAAGCAGTCATAGTAAGTGTAGCAGAGCATGTGAAAAAGTGAATGTCTTTTACTACAAGTAGCATGTCAAACATTGAATACAGTCTATGACATGTCGACAGTAAGTTGCCGACGAAGTTCTTGGTTTAATTTAGATCTGCCCTTGCCACTATCACATTTATTCTGTCATCTTTCATCAGAGGACCATTTCTGACGTTTCAGAGCGTCCGCCACAGATGATGTAGCTGCGGAGGTGTACGCAGAGAGCGCAGTCACGTCACCAGTGCCTGGAGTAGAGGCTTGTGCCCATGGTGCCCTGAACATATCCTTCATTTCCTCCTTCTACCTGGCACCTGGACATCATGTAAGACATTCTTTGTTCCTTCTACCGAGCACCTGAACATCATGTAAGACATCCTTTGTTCCTTCTACCTGTCAGACATCCTTTGTTCCTTCTACCTGTCACCTGAACATCATGTAAGACATCCTTTGTTCCTTCTACCTGTCAGACATCCTTTGTTCCTTCTACCTGTCAGACATCCTTTGTTCCTTCTACCTGTCAGACATCCTTTGTTCCTTCTACCTGTCACCTGAACATCATGTAAGACATCCTTTGTTCCTTCTACCTGTCACCTGAACATCATGTAAGACATCCTTTGTTCCTTCTACCGAGCACCTGAACATTATGTAAGACATCCTTTGTTCCTTCTACCTGTCAGACATCCTTTGTTCCTTCTACCTGTCAGACATCCTTTGTTCCTTCTACCTAGCTCCTGAACATCATGTAAGACATTCTTTGTTCCTTCTACCTAGCACCTGAACATTATGTAAGACATCTTTTGTTCCTTCTACCTAGCTCCTGAACATCATGTAAGACATCTTTTGTTCCTTCTACCTGGCACCTGAACATCATTAAGACATTCTTTGTTCCTTCTACCTGGCTCCTGAACATCATATAAGGCATTCTTTGTTCCTTCTACCTGGCTCCTGAACATCATGTAAGACATTCTTTGTTCCATCTACCTAGCACCTGAACATCATGTAAGACATCTTTTGTTCCTTCTACCTGGCACCTGAACATTATGTAAGACATTCTTTGTTCCTTCTACCTGTCAGACATCCTTTGTTCCTTCTACCTGGCACCTGAACATCATGCAAGACATTCTTTGTTCCTTCTACCTGTCAGACATCCTTTGTTCCTTCTACCTGTCAGACATCCTTTGTTCCTTCTACCTGGCACCTGAACATCATGTAAGACATTCTTTGTTCCTTCTACCTAGCACATGTCAATTATGGAAGACATCCTTTGTTCCTTCTACCTGGAACCTGAACATCATGCAAGAAATCCTTTGTTCGTTTACCTGAACATCATGTCAGACATCCTTTGTTCCTTTTACCTGAACATCACGTAAGACATCCTTTGTTCCTTCTGCCAGGCACCTGAATATCATTAAGACGTTCTCTGTTGCTTCCACCTGACTCATGGCTATGATGTGAGACATCCCTTATCTCCTCTCTCCACCTGATTTCTGGCCATTGTGTAAGATTCAACTTTCCTTCCTTTACCTTCTGTCGTAAGTTTATGCTTTGAATTTGAAACGCTTTCATTAGTTTTATGTGACGAGTCGACGATGAGTTGATGTTGTATATCTTCTTTTTTTCTCCATTGACAAAAACACTCCCTGATGTTACTGTTACTGATGTTAGTCCTGTATGTGTTACCGCACCAAAACGAAACTACCTCTCCATTTCTTTTGCAGTTATTCTTGAACTGGAGTGGAAGTGACGCGGAGAGTGGTATCCATGACTACGAGGTCGGCCTTGCAACGACCCCGGACACAGAAGTGGCGGACATCTCGGCATTCAGGAGTACCCATCAGCGCAGCTTCTACCGTCAGCACCACCCTGGACTGCAAGAAGGGACGCCTTTCTTCATTCTGCTGAGGGCTACTAACAGGGCTGGACTTCGTGCTGTGTTGGTGTGTGTGTGTGTGTGTGTGTGTGTGTGTGTTTGTGTGTGTGTGTGTGTGTGTGTGTGTGTGTGTGTTGGTGTGTGTGTGTGTTGGTGTGTGTGTTCGTATGTGTGCATACAGAACGTTGAGACATATTTGAATATCTTCTTTTTCTTTATTGTTTTCATATATTTACGTACGGTTTGATCATTTCATGAAGTGTGTGCTTGAAATATTTTATCATAAAGAAAACCAAAACTTTTACCAATTGTAGTTTGCATATCATTTTGTGAAAGCGACAGAAGAAGAGGCAGGTAGAGGAAAGAGTTGGATGACGGATGGAGGAAATGCCACCTGCAGGGTCCCCATGGCTCCCACATGTCTGTGCCAGATCGGGGATTGGGCTGGGATGAGACTGTCATTACATGCCGAACATTCTGTAATGCTGCTCACCTCCTAAACATGTATCACTCCATTGGGTCACTGTCCATTTCTCATTCTGTCGCGTCACGTCAGCGAGCCATATCTTCTCCCATGTTGCAGCCACTGGGCCCTGTCACTCTGGTTCGAACCCCTCCATCTTACTCCGGCAGTGTGACGTTGACCTTGACCTCTGATGCCTTGCTGGTGACCTGGGACAATGCCCTCTTCACAGACGTGGATCCCTACCATCTGCAGTTCAGTGTGGCCCTGGGTGAGTAGACGCTGTGCAACACGCACCACACTGTGTGGACACAGACGACACAGACATAGATGGCGGACAGCTTAGTGTTTGTGGTACAGAGAGAATGCAGTAGACAGCGATGTCAGAACAGAGATCGCAAATGACTAGCACCCAGACCTCCTATCCACGTGTAGCGGAGTGAAGAGAAACAAAGTGCAGGTCCTGTCCCACCTTGCCCCAGGAAGCCTGGCTTCTTGATTGGGAGTCCTGTCTTCTGGGTCACCCTCCATGCCTCACTGCCGTGCACGTGGGTGTGGTGGGAGGGAGGCGCTGTGGTGGAATCGGTCAGGCAATGGACTTCTGATCCAGTGTTCATCAGTGATCAGGGTTCGAGGGCCCGTGTCGATATCCTGTTGTATCCATGGGAAAGTCAGTCCTGACTAAGCGCGTTGGGTTACGCTGCGTAATGTGGTGTAGTGTATATGGATTTGCCCGAACGCAGTGACGCCTCTTTGAGAAACTGAAACTGAAACTCATTGGGGAAGGCACTTTACTCAAATGTTCCACCCAGGTGTGAATGGTCACCTGACTGGTCTGGGGGTGGTTAAAACAGCGAAAGGAGAGGATTGGGTCCTCATTCCCTCCCTGTACCCAGCACTTGACACAGTCCATGTGGATTCACTGCCCCAATGGCCATAAAAGGCTGTGGGACTTTTATCTTTTTACCTCCAACAGATGTGATGGCAGCACACTGTCTCTGTCTTTATGCCTCTCCGTTTGTATGGTTTTGTGTCTGTCTCAGTTTGTCTTGTCCAAATTGTCTCTTGGTCTTTGTCTTTATCTATGTCCGTCTCTGATTCTTCCTTTCTCTGTGTGTCTCTGTCTCTCCCTCTCTCTTTGGCTCTGTCTCTCTGTCTGTCTCTCGTTCTCTTTAGCTTTGTGTTTTGTGTTTCTTTCTCTGTCTCTGTCTGTCTCTCACTCTCTCGCTTTGTCACTGTCTGCCTCTGTGCCAGACTATCTGTATCTGTCTCTCTCTGTCTCTCTGTCCGTTTCTGTCTCTGTCTCTGCCTCTCTCTCTCTCTCTCTGCGTGTCTCTCTCCGTACTTGAACACTTATCTTCTATGTAAGTGACGATGTCAAAGTAAAACCCCTGCTCATTTCCGAGCAGAGGAGGAGACGGGAGGCAGCGTCGTCCACCCCCACACCTCCCCCTCCACCTCCACCCCTTGTGCCTCCACCACTCCCCCCTCCTGCGCTCCCTTCCCCCTCCCCTCCCTCCACTGGGGCCTGCACCAGCACCACGTCTACCGCGCCAAGGTCAAGGTCACCAACGTTGTGGGCCTTGACCTTCAGCTGACCTCTGACCCCTACGTGCATGACACGCGCCTGGCTTCTGAAGGGAGGGTGTACGAGGTGGTGGCGGAGGAGGAGGAGATGGTTCTGGGGCTTCAGGTGTGTGTGTGTCTGTGCGCGCGCGTGTGTGTGTGGGTGTGTATATGTTTGCATGACTGTGTATGTGTGTGTCCAAAGACAGGAAACCAGAAAACAAGCAGAACTCAAAAAAAGCAAGGAGTTAAACAACTAAAAACAAACAAAAATAAAATTAATGTTTAAAAAAGCAAGGGTGGGGCGGGGGTTATTGTGTGTGGTTTTGTTATACGTATTAGGTGTCGCTTTTGTTGGTGTTGTGGGCACCTTGTCTGCAGTGATTATGCAAGTCATTGAACCGCTGTCACTTCACTGAGATACGACAGAGCTTTCATGTCAGGGTGTCAGTCAGCACTGTGTATTTGGTCTTCTTCCTCTTGGGATTGAGTTACTATTGTTCAAACCAGTTACAACTTTGATAAGTGCGTAAATTGTGTGTGTGTGTGTGTGTGTGTGTGTGTGTGTGTGTGTGTGTGTGTGTGTGTGTGTGTCTGTGTGTGTGTGTGTGTCAGTGTGTTCTCACTGTGTGTGTGTGTGTGTGTCTGTGTGTTCACGGTGTGTGTGTGTGTGTGTGTGTGTATGTGTGTGTGTGTGTTCACCATGTGTATGTGTTCATTGTGTGTGACAGAGGGGGGAAGACGCGGACTACCAGCTGAGCACCTCCAGCCTGAAGGCAGAGTGGACAGGTTTTGAGGCCACCACCCCCCACCTCACCTACACCCTGGGGCTGGGCACCCAGCCAGGGACCGATGACGTCAGCCCCTTTGTGGGGGTGGGGAAGGACAAGGATCACGTGTTCACAGCTCTCAGTCTTCAGCTGGACACTGTGAGTGCTCTGCTCTTGATGCTTCCTTCACTCTGCGTGTTGTGTGAAGGACCCTGAATGGGTGCTAGGCTTCCCGCAAAAAGGGACAGAGGTTATGCATGTTGTGTGAAGGGCCCTCGATGGGTGCTTGGGAAAGGGACAGAGGTTATGCAAATTAGAGAGAGAGGATGGGAGGAGGGGGTATACTAGGTATTGGCAGAAGAAGCAGAGAGGGGGCCAGGGGGGGCATGAGGGGGGTACTATTTCTCACACTTCCTTCACTGTGTATGCTGTGTGAAGGCCCTTTGACGGGTGCTAGGTAGCCAACAAGGGACGGTGGTCATGCGAGTTAGAGAGAGAGACAAGGGGGCAGGGTGCGGTACAGACCGGGTGTTCTAGATAATGGCAGAAGAGAGAGAGAGACAGAGATGTGGGGGCGGAGGGGGGGTTGCTAGGTATTTCCAGGAGAGATGTGGGGTGTTGCTAGGTATTTGCGGGAGAGAGGGGGGGGGGGGCGGTATGTTTTGGTAACTGGCGAGAGAGAAAAAGACAGCCTTAGGATGAGTGGAAAAACTTATAGTGAAGATTTAGAATCGCACTGCCATACGATGGATCCCGTTTCAAATATTACACAGCCCCCATCTTTTTTGACCTGACGATTGACCCGCTTTACAAAGAGAAGCCATGGCTGAAAGACTAGTTACTAATCATACTGTTTCTTTCAATCACATGCAAGGGTCTATAAAGATAAGTCATACTGAGTGTGGTCCAATATCTCTTTGTTACTGTGACTCACAAATGAATGTCTGAAAATAAATGAATCATTGCCATACTAACTGCAATCACACGCCACATTGTTTCTGTGGCTCATTGTCTGTGCAATGAAGAAGCCATGCTGTGTACAGTCAAACATCAGTTTGTTTCTGTGTCTCACACGTGTTAAAGAGGAGTTACGTTGAGGGTAGTCAATATCAATCATTCTTCTGACTGACAGGTGAATGTCTGTTAATATCTAATGCCAAGATGTTCTTGTGACTCACAAGTGCTGGTTCTCGTCATTAACAACTTGTATCTGAAGTGAACAACAACTCTTTGCGTCAGCAGACCAGGCAGGGAAAGAATCCCATCAATTCGCGGATTAGTTGACCACTCTCTCTCTCTCTCTCTCTCTCTCTTCATGCTTTCTTTGTAATATTTCAACAAAAACTCACTTGTGTGAATGATGTGTGCACAGACATACTACGTCACCGTGGTGGCCACCACGTCAGCAGGAAACGTCACAGTCACGAGTGATGGCGTCACAGTCATTCAGGCGGACCACAGCGAGGCTGACATACTTGTGTTGGACGGACCCGGATGTAGCGCAATCACGGGTGAGATTCAGCTGTTCAGTATTCATTTCACTGCATTGTAAGCATGGATGACTCCATATGGATGTCATTACTTTGTGCCAGTGTTAAAGGCATCACTGGAAACGAAGCCTTTGATTACTTATTAAATCAAACAATGATATCGAAGAGATAACCACACACACACACACACACACACACACACACACACACACACACAAATCAACATATCCCCATCTTGCACTCGTTAGTAAAAGATGATTTTAGAAGATTTATTATATATTTTCTGTGAACTTAAATCACAGATTTATGCATAAAGTGCAACTTTTTGTCTTAAAAACAATATGTACGTTTGTGTACAACTGTTGCCCCTGAAGGTCGAAATGTTGCATTATGTATTCTCTTAAATGAACTTTGTGTGAGGAAATTTCCCAAGCTTGGAATCAGGATATGATGCATATTAATGACCAATGAAAGGTTTTACTAAGTATCAAAGAACAATTTTTGTTTTGTATTTACGTAAGAGTCTTTGAAACAATTGTTTGAACAGATACTGATCTACATTAGAACTTCTTGTCTTTGTGAATGATCTTTCTTCTTTTTTTTTAACATACTGATATTGTTCTTTCTTGTTGCGTTGCTTTTGTTGCATTACCGCTGTGTCTGTGTCTCCTTTTGCATCACATTGACAGTTGCTTGATTGTTGCTGTTGTGGTATCTATGTGTGGACGTGTTGCAGACGATCAGACCTGGTCGCCAGAGCATCATGAAGATGTGAGTATCGCACGTGCACGGTGAGCTCGCTCATCTCTAGAACGGGGCACTGTGCTGAGCAAGCTAAGGGTTAAAGTTAAAGGTCTCATAGCCTTTCACGACCAAAGGGGGAGTTAATTCATATTCACTGTGTCTGGGGTTTGACTTAGGAAGGCGGGTCCCAATCCTCTTCTTCCGCCATTTTTAAACTCCGCCGACCGAATTCAGATACCCATTCACAGCTGGGTTGAGTGAGGAAAATCGGAGTAAAGTGCCTTTCCCAAGCATACAACGCCATGCCGAAATAGGGCCTCTGACTTTGATAACTGGTGAACACCGGATCGGAACTCCAACACCAAACCAAATTTGCCATGGACCCCCCCACCGCCCTCTGTGCTCAGTAAAACCCTTTATCATTATCATTGTCATTATCATCTTGTTATTGATACCATCATTGCGTTGAATCAGTGACTGTGATATCATAGTTGCCAGTATTCGAGATGACATCATACGATTTCACCATCTTTGAATCAGTGAGCAGAATATTCTGAGAAGTCCAGGTCTGAGAAATTGATCGTTAACATAATTATGAGACCCCCAGAGAAAGTTGCTGACAAGAAGACTATCATGACATCTATCACAGATGTCTCACAAGTTGGTCATAGTCATCTGAGATGGGAAGATGGAAGAGAACCTGCTCAAAGCCACACCAGTATACCATTATGCACTAATGTGTGTGTGTTGTTTCGTGAAAGGCGTTTGGAGCTCACTATACGTTTGTTTGTGCAATATGAATACTTTCTCCTTATTCTTCTCATTCGTATTCTTATCCTAAATATTGTTGTTCTTCTTCTTCTTATCTTTACTACTCCTGCTACTGCTACTACTATCATCATCATCATCATTATTACTATTATCATTCTCATTATAGTAATAATAATGATAACGTACATTTATGTAGCGCCCTTTCTCTCTAAGAGCTCAGGGCGCTTTACATGAAAGAAAAATGTTACAAGTTACATAATTCATTCATGACCATTCTTTCTTAAAACCCCTCTCCCCCTCCCCCTACCACCGCCCCCCCCCCTCCACACACACACACACACACCCGCTCCCCCAGCCTCTACCCCCTCCCCTCCACACACACACACTCATCCTTTCCCACTCTTCATACATCCAAAGTGAGCTGACATAGGTGATGTTGGAGAACAAGGAAGCTGAGAGTGCTTATAGATAGGTTTTAAAAAGATGAGTGTTCAGTGATGAGCGAAAAGCAGAAACAGAATCAGATGCACGGATATGATGGGAAAGGTTGTTCCAGATGTGAGGAGAAACAAGGAAGAAAGAACGTTCACCATTGGTTCTTGTGTTGACACGAGGAAGTTTCAAAAGGTAACAGTCAGAGGAAGAGCGGGGATTTCTTGCGGGAGTGTAAGCACTGATAAGGCCAGAAAGATATGTAGGTCCCGCGGAGTTGAAAGCAGAATAGCAGAGACACGCAACTTTGTATTTAATTCTCGCTTCAGTGGGGAGCCAGTGTAGAGTGCGGAAGTGAGGAGAAATGTGATTAGTACGTGGGACTCTTAGAGTCAGACGGGCAGCATTGTTTTTGAAGTTTTTGAATTCGCTGAAGAAAATTATGAGGACAGCCTATGAGAAGAGAATTACCGTAGTCGATTCGTGACAGCACAAAAGCAGAAATAAAGAGTTTTAGTAGCTTCAACTGAAAAGTACTGACGGATAAAGTTGATGCGACGAAGTTCACAATTGACATTACAATTATCACAGTTATCTTCATCATTATTATGAATGCAGGTGGTGAGTGTGCCCTGTGAGGATGACGTCACATACCAGCTGTCCACGCGCTCCCTGTGGGCCCACTGGAACATGACGTCACAACAACGTCACCGCTACCCGGATGTCCTGTACAAAGTGCAGGTCTACGTGGCGGGCACAGGTGTGTCTGGTTTGGATGTCATTGTTGAACACACTGTTTGTGTCCGTTGTGGTTGTGGGTGTGGTTGTTGTTGTTGAAATCCTGTATCAGGTGTAGAATAAAACTGTAGGGACATGAAGGTCTAGTTCGGTTATCTGTTGAGCACATTGTTGTTTTTGTTCTTGTTGTTGTTCTTGTTCTTGTTCATACTGTTGTTGTCCTGTACTATAAAGGTGCAGACTAATGATGCTGGCACAAGTGGTTTTATTGAATCCATTGAACACAATAATGTGCTTGTTATTGCCGTTGTTGTTGTCGGCGTTGTCGCGAAAACATTGTAACCTCTTATAAAGAATGACACTGGCCTAAAGTTGAGCTCAGACTTAGGTACAAGATCTCATGTCAGCTTTCATGTAATCACTGGAACCGCAATAGTTCTGAGTTTTTAAACAAATATCTCCCTTCAAGGTCTCTCTGCTGGTCTGCTGATGATAGAATCTTTTGCTTTCCCAAATTCCACAGGGAGAACCAAGGCAGGGGAGGTTTTGGTGCAGATCTGGAAATCACTGCCTTTTTCAGTCCGTCACGGTCCCTATCTCACATATTTGTATTTGTTGTATTTGTATTTCTTTTTATCACAACAGATTTCTCTGTGCGAAATTCGGGCTGCTCTCCACAGGGAGAGCGCGTCGCTACACTACAGCGCCACCCATTTTTTTTTGTATTTTTTCCTGCGTGTAGTTTTTTTTATTTGTTTTTCCTATCGAAGTGGATTTTTCTACAGAATTTTGCCAGGAACAACCCTTTTGTTGCCGTGGGTTCTTTTACGTGCGCTAAATGCATGCTGCACACGGGACCTCGGTTTATCGTCTCATCCGAATGACTAGCGTCCAGACCACCACTCAAGGTCTAGTGGAGGGGGAGAAAATATCGGCGGCTGAACCGTGATTCGAACCAGCGCACTCAGATTCTCTGGCTTCCAAGGCGGACGCGTTACCTCCAGGCCATCACTCCACTACCTAAAAGCATTCCTTTTCAAGCACTCTCTACATGATAAAGGCAGTCTATTCCATGTCTGTATTAAATGGATAGACAACTGTTTCTCCCAGGTGTTGCTTGTGTGTGTGTGTGTGTTGTGTGTGTGTGTGTGTTGTGTGTGTGTGTGTGTGTGTGTGTGTGTGTGTGTGTGTGTTGTGTGTGTGCGTTTGCGTGTGTGTGTTGTGTGTGTGTGTGTGTGTGTGTGTGTGTGTGTGTGCAGACATGTGCAAGTATATTAACTGATTTAATGTATAACAAAATCTATTTTAAGTATAACAAAAGTTGCAAAAAACCTATTGGAGACTCCAGTGTTTTTCAGCATCATGTGACCTTTATATGGGTGTGCAGCAGTGTTTTTCAGCATCATGTGACCTTTATATGGGTGTGCAGCAGTGTTTTTCAGCATCATGTGATCTTTACATGGGTGTGCAGCAGTGTTTTTCAGCATCAAGTGATCTTTATATGGGTGTGCAACAGTGTTTTTCAGCATCAAGTGATCTTTATATGGGTGTGCAGCAGTGTTTTTCAGCATCAAGTGATCTTTATATGGGTGTGCAGCAGTGTTTTTCAGCATCAAGTGATCTTTATATGGGTGTGCAGCAGTGTTTTTCAGCATCATGTGATCTTTATATGGGTGTGCAGCAGCGTGGACTGACATCACGACGTACGAAGCGTCACCGAGCAATGACGTCATCCACACTGACGGTTTGTCCCTGCAGTCCGGACGGTTGTACCGCCTGGCCTTCAGGTGGTGTGTCTTCCGGGCCTGTAGTCTGCCTGTCTTCACCTCTGGGGTTTACGTCATCGCCAGTCCGCCCGTGCCCGGCACTATGACTGTTAGACATGACACCTCTTCTGGTCACAGCACGGTGTGTGTGTGTGTGTGTGTGTGGAGGGTATGAGGTGCATTGGGTGGGCGTGGATGTCAGTGTGTGTGGATGTGTGTTTATGAACCAGCTCATAGTAACGATGGGGAGGTCTTGTATGATTCTCTGCAATTTGTGAAATAAACGTTACCACTTTGTGGTGGTAACTAGTTTGTTGTAAATTCTTCTATTGGTAAGCATGGCTGATGACCCCTCCACCCAGTGCCTCACCATTCAACTGTTAGCTGTTGTTTGTAATATGTGTGTGTGCATGTGTGCATGCATCCGTGTGTGTGTGTGTGTGTGTGTGTGTGTGTGTGTGTGTGTGCTTCTCAATAACCTCCTCCCCATGTCCATTCCCTCGACAATTCTCCACACCCACTGTATGAGTTTGTATGTATGTATGCGTTCATGTTTGAATTACTTTGTAGTTTGTTTTCATAATTTAAAATGTTCACAGCTGGTGGTGACGATGGGGAAATGGAAGGACGGGGACGTGGAGGAGGAGGGTGGGGCCCGGGCCAGCATGCTGACCTACCAGTGGTGTCTGAGTCAGGGGGAGGCAGCCACTCCTGGCCCACAGCTGACTGCCTGGCGCTCCCTGGACACACTGCTGCCTGTCAACACCACTCATGTAGGACTGCCACTATCTGTGTGCTGTCTGTTGAGATGTAGGACTGCCACTGTCTGTGTGCTGTCTGTTCACATGTAGGACTGCCACTGTCTGTGTGTTGGTTGTTCACATGTAGGACTGCCACTGTCTGTGTGCTGGTGGTTCACATGTAGGACTGCCACTGTCTGTGTGCTGTCTGTTCACATGTAGGACTGTGGTCTGTGTGCTGCCTGTTCAAATGTAGGACTGCCTCTGTCTGTGTGCTGTCTGTTCACATGTAGGACTGCCACTGTCTGTGTAATGTCTGTTCACATGTAGGACTGTGGTCTGTGTAATGTCTGTTCACATGTAGGACTGCCACTGTCTGTGTGCTGTCTGTTCACATGTAGGACTGCCACCGTTTGTCTGGAGGACGTTGTTGTACGGAGTTTCTACCCAGGACGTTGTTGTACGGGGTATGAAACCAGGACGTTGTTGTATGGGGTGTGTACCCAGGGCGTCGTTGTACAGGGTGTGTACCCAGGACGTTGTTGTACAGGGTGTGTACCCAGGACGTCGTTGTACAGGGTTTGTACCCAGGACGTTGTTGTACAGGGTGTGTACCCAGGACGTTGTTGTACAGGGTGTGTACCCAGGACGTCGTTGCACGGGATGTGTACCCAGGACGTTGTTGTACAGGGTGTGTACCCAGGACGTTGTTGTACAGGGTGTGTACCAAGGACGTCGTTGCACGGGACGTGTACCAGGACGTTGTTGTACAGGGTGTGTACCCAGGACGTTGTTGTACAGGGTGTGTACCCAGGACGTTGTTGTACAGGGTGTGTACCCAGGACGTTGTTGTACAGGGTGTGTACCCAGGACGTCGTTGTACAGGGTGTGTACCCAGGACGTCGTTGTACAGGGTGTGTACCCAGGACGTCGTTGTACAGGGTGTGTACCCAGGACGTCGTTGTACGGGGTGTGTACCCAGGACGTCGTTGTACAGGGTGTGTACCCAGGACGTCGTTGTACAGGGTGTATAACAAGGACGTCGTTGCACGGGATGTGTTCCCAGGACGTCGTTGCACGGGGTATGTACGCAGGACGTCGTTGTACAGAGTGTGTACCCAGGACGTTGTTGTACAGGGTGTGTACCCAGGACGTTGTTGTACAGGGTGTGTAACAAGGACGTCGTTGCACGGGATGTGTACCCAGGACGTCGTTGCACGGGGTGTGTACCCAGGACGTCGTTGTACAGGGTGTGCACCCAGTACGTTGTTGCACGGGGTGTATACCAAGGACGTCGTTGCACGGGGTGTGTGCAGGTCCAGTTCCAGGTGTCCCTGGCAGGAGAGCTGAGCCTGAAGAAGTGCGTGAGGCTGATGGTGCGCGGGGTGAACCGGGTGGGGCTGACGTCAGTGGCCAGCAGCGAGGTGGAGGACTGCCAGGCTGTGGACCCCGCCCCCATCACTGCCAGACTGGTGCTGGACGCTGTGGGCTCCCCCTCCCCCGGTCAGTGGTGGGGGTGGTGGTGGTGATGGTGGTGTTGATGGTGATGATGGTAATGGTGATGGTTGTGGTGGTGATGGTAGTGGTGATGGGTGGTGGTAATGGTTGTGGTGGTGGTGGTGGAGGAAGGTGGCAGATTGGTTAAGACGCTCAGCTGCCAATGCAGAGAGTCCGTGAGGGTGTGGGTTCGAATCCCGCTCTCGCGAAAAAATCAAACTGAGCGTTTCTTTCATCTTTTGGATGAGGTGATAAACCGATTTCCCGTGTGCAGCACGCACTTGGCACACTGAAAGAGAACCCATTGCAACGAGAGTGTTGTCCTCTGGCAAAATTATGTAAAAAGAAATCCACTCTGATAGGTACACAAATATATAAGCATGCGCTCAAGGCCTGACAAGAGCGTTTGATTATGCTACTGTCAGGCGTCTGCACAGCAGATGTGGTGTAGCGTACATGGATTTGTCCGAACGCAGTGACGCCTCCTTAAGAAACTGAAGCTGAAACGGATGATGGTGATGGTGATGATGATGATGGTGGTGATGATGATGGTGGTGGTGATGATGATGGTGATAATGATGATGATGATAATAATGATGATGATAACGATGACATAAACTTCATCATGGTGACACGTGCACACAGACGATCCCTCCAATGGTCAGCCCATCACCCTGGGTTTCACTGAGGGCTGGAGTGGGGGGGACCGTGACTACACCCCCTACCCCCACCTGCTCTCTGCTGTCTGGCCCTCCTTACGTCACTCTTACGTCACATGGGCGGTGCTCAGCAGTCAGGGGGCGGATGTGACGTCACACTTCCGGGACCCCAACGCTCAGCCCCTGATTGACCCCTGCTCTTCCCCTCTGCACATCGCCTGTGGGAACGTCACCAGTATGTGTGTGTGTGTGTGTGTGTGTGTGTGTGCGCGCGCGCGCGCGTGTGTGTGTGTGTGTGTGTGTGTGTGTGTGTGTAAACAGAATAGAATAGTATGAATTTTAATGTCATGAAACCTTAAGGTTCATAAGACACAAGCACAGGTAAATATAGACAATTGATTAATTAACGTCATAGATTGGAATAGCATTCATAAACATTTTTTTTTCTAATCTTGTTTGTTTTTGTTCATCTTCTGTTTTCATCAGCTGACTGGGAATATTTCCTGTGTTATTCGAATTTTGAACATCTTTTATAAATGTTTCCCTGAAGGCTTTCTATTTAATGCAGTGATCAGGAAGATGGATTTCGTCTTCCAATATGTTACACTTGCTACACAGTCTGCCTGCTCGTGGAATATTTAAATATCTACCCTTTTCAGTTTTTAGGTCATGCGCACTTATTGTGAGTTTTGTTAAAGCTTGTCTGTGTTTTGTATCTGATATATTCAAAAGATAGGTTTCAGTTTTGTACTCTGCTACAAACTCTACAAACTCTTAGTTTTAATGGGTTTTTTTCTCTTTTATCTTTCCAGCATCTAATATATTCGTTTTCTCATTTTTTTAGATGAATGTCAATTGTTTTTTTCCTAATGTGATCAAGGCCTATAATTTCGAGTATCTTTCTAACAAATGTCAACCATGGGGAAGTTGTATTTTCTAGTTGGTACATGGACTTATATAATTTGTTGATGAGAGAAGTTTCTGGTCATTGAATTGTGTGAATCCAGAATGTAATAATTTGGCATATCATTTTTAAACTTATTGGGAATCTGCCCAATTCACCTAACTTAGGAAGCACCATAGATTTTTTGTGTAATCCAAGTATTTGCTTACAGAATTTAATGTGTAATGTTTCATTTGTGTGTGTGCGTGTGTGTGTTTGTGCGTGTGTGTGTGTGTGTGTGTGAGAGTGTGTGTGTGTGTGTGTGTGTGAGAAAGAGAGACAGACAGACACAGACAGACAGATAGAGACTGATACCCAGGGAGAATAATTCCAAAATTGTGGTAGTAATCTCTAAATATGCAATTAAAGACTTCGTTGACAGTATCATACACAGGGCAAGCATGTAATTTGAACGTTAACTCGTCTTGCTGTACCACACTTATCATCTGCTTTGATGTGATTGTTAATTCTGCAGAAATGAGAGAACTGCAGCTTATGCTTCAGTGAAAAAAAACGAATTACAGGTGGCCTCTTGGAGAGCAGGGTGGGTCGTGTGCAGTAAAGCGAGCAGTACATTTATGAAGGGGAGAGACGTGTGTTGTAAATCATGCAGTACATTTATGAAGGAGAGATGTGTGTTGTAAACCATGCAGTACATTTATGAAGGAGAGATGTGTGTGTTGTAAACCACGCAGTACATTTATGAAGGAGAGATGTGTGTGTTGTAAACCATGCAGTATATTTATGAAGGGGAGAGATGTGTGTTGTAAACTATGCAGTATATTTATGAAGGGGAGAGATGTGTGTGTGTGTGTGTGTTGTAAACCACGCAGTACATTTATGAAGGAGAGATGTGTGTGCTGTAAACCACGCAGTACATTTATGAAGGGAAGAGATGTGTGCTGTAAACCACACAGAATAAAGGGGAGATGTGTGTGTTGTAAACCACAGAGTAGTTTTGTGAAGGCGAGAGGTGTCTGTTGTAAACCACACAGTACATTTATGAAGAGGAAAAATGTGTGTGAATTATGCAACGAACTGACAGAGAATGAAGAGGAATTGGCGCGTGTACGCACGCACACAGACACTAACACAGACACAGACACACACACACACACACACACACACACACACACACTGGCCTTCAGAAGAAACAGCAACAGGGCTGTGTGGATTATCTGGTGAGCTCATCGTTGTTTAAAGTCACAGCACCACCATGTGCATTTCAGGCGTACTGTACATGACGTGTTACATGGCCAGAATACACATCATGCATGTGTTTAGGACCTGGGCCCTTTTGTCGCTGTGTCTCGCACAGAGCAGAAATACGTTAACGTCCATTTCGGACCGGACCACTCGAGGCCACTGCTGGAAAATGGACGTCACTATTACGTCTGCATTCACGCCGAGGCGGAAACGGTGACGTATGAAAAGTGGACGGAGCAGCTCCCTGACGTCAGCGTATGCAGTGATGGCGTCACTGTCGATCTGACGTCACCACAGCCAGGCACGGTTTGGGTCGACGGGTTGCTGAACGGACTGTACCAGGTGAGTCTCTCTGTCTTATTTCTGTTAGTCTGTATCTCTCTCTGTCTCTCTCTCTTTGCATCTCTATCTCTCTCTCTCTCCCCTCTCTCTCTCTCTCTGTCGCTCTCTCTCCATCTCTTTCCGTCTCTGTCTGTCTTTGTTTCTCTCTCTGTGTGTCTCTGTCTCTGTCTGTCTGTCTGTCCCTCTCCTTCTACCTAACCTGCTATCTGCCTGTCAGTCTATCTGTATATCTAAACACCTATCTCTCTTTGTTTTCCTATTTCTCTCTCTCTCTGTATATATATTTTTTGATTCCTCCCTCATGGAGAATGCTATAGTTATTGAACAGAACTGCTAACTTTGCACTTTTTTGTTTTTTGTTGTTGTTGTTGGTTTTTTGTTAAAATCTTCGGGGTTTTGTTTTTTCGAGGATTGGGTGGCTAGGACAGGGAACGCATGCAAGATGATAATGTGCATTGTTTGTGTGCACTGCCACGTCAGGGTAAGGTAACTCTGTTGTGGCTTGACCCCGTATCCAGTTCACGTCACTGACAGGAGTGAGTGCTGTCCCCTGTGCTGTGTTGCAGACGTCGGGCAGAGCGCTGTCTGTCCGGTGGAGTGGCTTCAGTGACATCGAGGAACTGGGACAGAGCGCTCACCACAGCGGTCTTCTGTCCTACCAGCTGGCTGTCGGTCAGTGGCCTGTGCTGGTGCTGCTGGTGGTGGTGATGTTGGTGGTGGTGGTGTTGGTGGTATTGGTGTTGGTGGTGGTATGTGTGTTTTTGGTGGTGGTGGTGGTGTTGGTGGTGATGTTGTTGATGTTGTTGGTGGTGGTGGTGTTGATAGTGTGGTGTTGCTGTTGTTCTGATGCTGTTGCTGTTGTTCCAATGGTGTCAGTGTTGGTGGTGTTGTTGTTGGTGGTGTTGATGTTACTGTTCCAATGTTGTTGCGAGAGTCCTCACCGTTGTGTCCTATCAGGTGGCCGTGGACAGTTTAGCACGCTGTCGTCGTCGCAGTTGTTGTGGTTGTTGTTGTTGTTGTTGTTTGAATGTTCATTACTGTGGAATTTTGTCCTGTCATCTGACTGTCGGAGAATGTCCTGAGTTGTTGTAGTTGTTGTTGTTTCTGTTGTTGATGCTGTTGCTACTGCTGTTGTATCTTATGCTGTTGCTGCTGTTGTTGTTCTTACTACTGCTGCTGCTGCTGTTGATTTTCAAGTGTTCATATTAACAGTGGCCTTATGTTCTCTCATCTGGCTGTTCGTGAGTGTTATGTGGTGATGTTATTATTGTTGTCGCTGATGTTGTTGATGTCGTGAAATTATTCACCACAGTCGTATTCTGTCATGCCAGCTGGCTGTCGTTTAGTGAATTTGCAAGTGTGTTTGTAAGTGTTTACGTCACCGTGTCAGCTGGTGTGTTCAGGGTCGGTGAGGGGTGGACAGGAGGTGTGCAAGTTCCATGACGTAGGACTGGTCAACTCTGTGACCCTGCACTCCCTCCACATGCAGGACGGCCATCTTTATTACGTCACTGTGCAAGGTCAGTCATGCAGATGGTGTCTGTCAGAAGAATAACTGTTCTGATCCTGCCACCTCACTGTGTCTACAGCAACACAGTCTCCTCTTTCACAGTTTTCAGGGGAACAGAGCGAGCTAGAGTTAGGTTCCCGCTTTCCCTCAAGTTGTCCGTCAGTTTCATAACGTCGCGCTGTTTTAGACCGGTGACCAGGAGGGTGTGTCTACAGCACGGGGCCAGTCTTCAGGCCTCAGGGGAATCTCTGTAGTGGATTATGCCTTCAGCCTTCACACCTTTGTTTTGGTGAAGTGAGCTAGAGACATGACGGAAAATAATGTTCCCGAAATAGTCCCCCGATCCTTTTAACCATCATCATATCCTTTGAAATTTGAAACCATAAACATTTACAAAACTATATGTCTGGTATGTGTTGCATGGCTGTCAGCTGTTTATTTCATTGGTCTTTTTTTCAGGAAGCGTGTTTGTTTTTTTTAAAATTCAATTGATGTGTTGTCTGCCTGACGTTTGATGAATAGACATTTTCCTGCTGGACATAATGATCAATGTGAGTAATGTTTTAAAATTGGCCCAGTGTGTTTGTGTACATGCATGCATGCATGTGTGTGTGTGTGTGTGTGTGTGTGTGTGTGTGAGTGTGTGTGTGTGTGTGTGGCGTGACAGCCCAGGACCACGTGGGGCGGACTGTGGCGGTCAGCAGTGAAGGCTTTGTGGTGGACACCACCCCTCCCCTCGTGACGTCAGACCACTTCCGCTTCCCCCGGCCCTTCATCACTTCCGTTTCTGCATTCAGTCTCTGGTGGGTCCCATTGCTGTTTTCAAGACCTGACGATATTTTTTGTATCATTAGTGGTAGTAGTAGTAGCAGTAGCTGTATCATTATTGCTGTTATTGTAGTCACTACTATTACTATTACCATTGCTCTTCTTCTTCTTCTCCTCCTGCTTCTCTTCGCTGTTGTTGTTGTTGTTGTTGTTGTTCTTCTTCTTCTTCTTCTTCTTCTTCTTCTTCTTCTTCTTCTTCTTCTTAGTACTGTCGCTGTGAAGGCATGTGGTTGATATCTTTCTTCATTTTTTAAGGTTCACTAGTTTGGTATCTGCATTCCAGCTCTGTGAAACGACAGGTGCTGAAATTCATCCAGTGGTTATGATTGCTGGGGTAGAATGATGGTGATAATGTTGATAACGAATGGATGATGGTGATGATCATGATTACGTTACGAGGACGATGCTGATGATTGTGATGATTATGGTGGTGGTGGTGGTAATGATGATGATGATGATAGTGGTGGTGATGAAGATGATATTGATGATGATGGTGATGGTGTTGGTGGCGATGCTGATGATATTGATGACGATGATGCTGATGACGACAGTGGTATCGGAGTCACCGTAACAAGGGTGTGTTGTGTCTCTCACAGCTGGACTGACACATTCACCGACCAGGACAGCGGTGTTGATCACTACCTGGTCTCCCTGGGGTCAAGGCCAGGTCATGATGACCTCATGAAGGGTCAAAAGGTCACTGACGATTGCGGCGAATTTCATACGGAGTTCGCTTTGCGCAACGGACACGCTTATTACGTCACCATTTCCGTGAGTTTTGGTTGGTATGTGGGTTGGTTGGTGGAATTATGTGGGGCCAAGGTCTCCTTAGGTTGAGTCGAATGGAGTACGTCCAGTTAAATGGTGTTTCAGTCAGCTGAACAATTGCTCTTTCTCTGCCTCTGGGCAGTACTCTTGGGATGGGCTCCCTCTTTCGTTTCGTCGAATCCCTTCTGTCCGTTCTTTCAAGTCTGGCCTTAAAACCTACCTCTTTGCAAAACAGCACCTTCCCCTGCCCCTTCGCTGTTTACAGTTTCTTAAGCTTTCTATTTACATGTAATTATAAGTACTGCCTTTCATCTCTCTAAATCGTATGTAATGCATGCGTGTGAATGACCGGTGTGTGACTGTTTTCATTTGTGTCTGCACAAAATTCGGCATTATATGAATATGTTTTTTGATTATTATTACAAACAGTGTGTTATTACGGTGTCACAGATAGGATTAATCATTATCGGTAAAGGGGTAATGACACTCAACACGGTGTATACCGCAGGTAAAGGGGTGATGACAATCAACACGGTGTATACCACAGGTAAAGGGGTGATGACAACCAACACGGTGTATACCACAGGTAAAGGGGTGATGACAACATGGTGTATACCACAGGTAAAGGGGTGATGACAACATGGTGTATACCACAGGTAGAGGGGTGATGACAACCAACATAGTGTATACCACAGGTAAAGGGGTGATGACAACATGGTGTATACCACAGGTAAAGGGGTGATGACAACATGGTGTATACCACAGGTAAAGGGGTGATGACAACATGGTGTATACCACAGGTAAAGGGGTGATGACAACCAACATGGTGTATACCACAGGTAAAGGGGTGATGACAACCAACATGGTGTATACCACAGGTAAAGGGGTGATGACAACATGGTGTATACCACAGGTAAAGGGGTGATGACAACACGGTGTATGCCACAGGTAAAGGAGTGATGACAACCTACATGGTATATACCACAGGTAAAGGGGTGATGACAACACGGTGTATACCACAGGTAAAGGGGAGATGACAACATGGTGTATACCACAGGTAAAGGGGTGATGACAGCATGGTGTATACCACAGGTAAAGGGGTGATGACAACATGGTGTATACCACAGGTAAAGGGGTGATGACAACCAACATGGTGTATACCACAGGTAGAGGGGTGATGACAACATAGTGTATACCACAGGTAAAGGGGTGATGACAACCAACATGGTGTATACCACAGGATAGGGGTGATGACAACATGGTGTATACCACAGGTAAAGAGGTGATGACAACCAATATGGTGTATACCACAGGTAAAGGGGTGATGACAACATGGTGTATACCACAGGTAAAGGGGTGATGACAACATGGTGTATACCACAGGTAAAGGGGTAATGACAACACAGTGTATACCACAGGTAGAGGGGTGATGACACTCAACATAGTGGGTAAAGGGGTGGGTCTTTTCTCTCCTGCAGGCAGTCAACCGAGCAGCACTCCGCACAGCCAGAGTCTCCAGACCAGTGGTTGTCATGACGACGTCGGTCTTGTCGGGTCACGTGATGGACGGTCCCTCTGCACGTGCCGGGCAGACGCCGGAGGACGTGGACTTTTTGACGTCAGTTAATGACGTCATGGCCTTCTGGTCAGGGTTCGGCAGTACGCTGTCCCCGGTGACGTCTTACAGCGTCAGACTGGGCACGTGTCCCGCCTGTGGTGACGTCGTCACGGACATGGACGTCGGCCTGTCTCAGGGTGTGTGCATGTGTGTTTGTGTTTGCGTGCGCGTGCGCGCGCGCGCGCGCGCGTGTGTGTGTTTATGTGTGTGTTTGCGTGTGTATGTGTGTGTTTGTGTGTGTGTGTGTGTGTGTGTGTGAGAGAGAGAGAGAGAGAGAGAGAGAGAGAGCAGGGGGCATGGCATGCGAGTGTTTGCTCTATAAATAAGCTACATGCATATATGTAGGCAGTGGTCTGCGTCACCAAGGAATGTTGTCCTGTATGAAACCGTGGGCTTCATGTAAAAAAACAAAAAACAAAACAAAACAAAAAAAACTGTGGCTCTAGTGGTGTGCACAGGTGTTAGAGAAATGTCTTTTTCAGGTGTGCATGGCAGCACCTGGTAGAGCGGTGGCCTTGTGGTAATGCTTCCGACTTCCTCAGGAAACGAGTATCCATGGGTTCCATTCCCTGTTTATATTTGGAGCGTGGTTTATACTCCTGTCTCCACTAGGCCTTGAGTGATGGTCTGAGTGAGAAGAATAACCGAGGTCCCTTGTGCAAGGTGTGCTTAGCACGCGTAAAAGAACTCGCGGCAACAAAGGGTTGTCCCTTACATAATTCTGTTTTTTAAAAAAATCCACATTGTGAGGAGAATCAATACAGTTGCAGGCAGAGAAAAAAGAAGAAGGAAAGGGTTGCGCTGCACTTTGGTGCCGTGCTTTCCCGACGGAGAACCAGAAATTTACACAGAGAAATATGTTGTGAAAAAATACCATACAATGCAATGCAATGCAATACCAATACAATACAATGTAACGCAACGCAACACAATTCAGTACAATATAATGCAGTACAATACAATACAACGCAACACAATTCAGTTTCAGTTTCAGTAGCTCAAGGAGGCGTCACTGCGTTCGGACAAATCCATATACGCTACACCACATCTGCCAAGCAGATGCCTGACCAGCAGCGTAACCCAACGCGCTTAGTCAGGCCTTGAGAGAAAAAAAAATCATAACAGTTGAATGTAGCACAATACATTACATTACATTACATTACAATACACAGGTGCATAACCATCTTGCCACTATTCTCAAGGAATCCCAGGAGAATGCCAATACCTACGGTATGACTATAATTATGGTTTCCCTCTGTTGCGTACCAGAGGTTAGGTGGAGCCACGCACCCCTGCGTCACGAGGTGAGGTACTACACCACCGTCACTGCCTGTAACGCGCTGGACGACTGCACGCAGGTGACGTCAGATGGCGTCATGATTGACGTCACTCCGCCCCTGAGGGGAGCCGTGTGGGACGGGATGGGAGACGAGGACATCGGTTACCAGGCACACAGGTTTGCTTTCTTCCTTACTTCCTTCCTTTCTCTTCTTTCTTTCTTGGAGACAAGGACATCGGTTACCAGGCACACAGGTTTGCTTTCTTCCTTACTTCCTTCCTTTCTCTTCTTTCTTTCTTGGAGACAAGGACATCGGTTACCAGGCACACAGGTCTGCTGTCTTCCTTCCTTCTTTCCTTCCTTCCTTTCTGTCTGTCTGTCTTTCTTTTTTTTCTTCTCTTCTTCTTTCTTTCTTTTCTTCTTTCTTTCTTTCTTTCCATCTTTCATCCTTGGAAACGAGGACATCAGTTACCTGGCACTCTAGTCTGCTTCCTTTTTTTTTTCTTTCTTTCTTTCTTTCTTTCTTTCCCGGACACCAGGACATCAGTTATCAGGCACACAGGTCTGCTCACTTTTTCTTTCTTTCTTTCTTTCCTGGACAAGAGGACATCAGTTATCAGGCCTGCTTACTTACTTTCTTTCTTTCTTTCTTTCTTGGAGACGTTGACATCAGTTACCAGGCACACAGGTCTGCTGACTCTGTCTTTCTGCCTTCGTTTCTTTTCTTCTTTCTTTCTTTCTTTCTATTTCTTTTCTTTCTTTCCTTTCTTTTCATTCTTTCTTTTCTTCTTTCTTTCTTTCCTGGAGACAAGGACATCAGTTACCAGGCACACAGGTCTGCTGCCTCTTTTTCTCTCTACCTTTCTTTTCTTCTTTCTTTCTTTCTTTCTTTTCTTTTCTTTCCTTTTTTCTTTCTTTCTCTTTCTTTTCTTTTCTTTCTTTCTGCCTCTCTTTTCTTTCATTTCTTCTTCCTTCCTTCCTTTCTTTCTTTCTTTCAGTCTGTCTGTCTGTCTGTATTTCTTTCTGCCTTTATTTCTTTCTTTCCTGGAGACGTGGACATCAGTTAACAGGCACACAGGTCTGCTTCATTTCTTTCTGTCTGTCTGTCTGTCTGTCTGTCTGTCTTTCTGCCTTTCTTTCTTTCCTGAAGACGAAGACATCAGTTACCAGACACACAGGTCTGCTTCTTTCCTTCCGTTCTTTCTTTCTTTCTTGGACGCAAAGATTTTCTTCACTTTCCGTCTGCTTATATTTTTGCAGGTCATGTCCCTTTTCTTCTTGTCTTTCTCCTGTCTTTCCTTCTTTATTTCGTTCGTTCGTTCGTTGGTTTTTCATTTTCCCTTCATTTCTTTCTGCCATTTCTTCCTTTCGTTATTTCGTTCTTTCTTCGTCAATACTTTCTTTCTTTCTTTCTTTCTTTCATTCATTCAAGAAGACAAAAACATCAGTAATCAAGCTTTCTTTCTTTATTTCAAGAAGACGAAAACATCAGCAATCACGTCAGATGTGTACTCTAATTCCTTTTTTCCCTTTCTTTCTTTTTCTTTTCTTTTCTTTCTTTCTTTGGATATTTTAGTAATTTTATGAGGTAACCGTGGGGTCAGTGACGTATATATGACAGGGCAGGATCTTTCAGGGATGTAGTGGGGTCACTGTGTGGTCACTGGGATGTTTCAGGGATGTGGTGGGGTCACTGTGGGGTCACTGGGATGTTTCAGGGATGTGGTGGGGTCACTGTGGGGTCAACGGGGTGTGGTGGGGTCATTGTGGGGTCACCGGGATGTTTCAGGGATGTGCTGGGGTCACTGTGGAGTCACCAGGATGTTTCAGGGATGTGGTGGGGTCACTGTGGAGTCACCAGGATGTTTCAGGGATGTAGTGGGGTCACTGGGATGTTTCAGGAATGTTGTGGGGTCACCGGGATGTTTCAGGGATGTGGTGGGGTCACTGTGGGGTCACCGGGATGTTTCAGGGATGTGGTGGGGTCACTGTGGGGTCACCGGGATGTTTCAGGGATGTGGTGGGGTCACTGTGGGGTCACTGGGATGTTTCAGGGATGTGTTGGGAGCCCAATGGCGCGGGTTCCAGGACGCAGGGTCAGGGCTGCACAGCTTTGCCTGGAGGGCGGGAACCACACCCGGCGGAAGTGACGTCATGAACCAGCGTCACGTGGGACTGGTGTTTTCCGCCTTCAGCAAAGACCTGAGTTCCCCGCTGCCTGAAGGACAGACTGTCTACATCACTGTCACCGCTTGGGATGCCGCAGGTGTGTGTGTCTGTGTGTGTCTGTGTGTATATGTGTGTGTGTCTATGTGTGTGTGTCTGAATTTGCATATGAATTTAGGGAGGGGGGCAGGAGGGTGAGAAAGGTCATCCATACGTCTATACAACTAGACTATTCGTACCACACAGAATGCATCCCATCTGTTCGTTTCCCATTCCCAGTGACGGAAGGTATTATTCAGTGCCTTGTATTGGGACACATCCGAGATTCTTACCATGGGACTCTTTTGCACGACTGAACTGTCTGTGTGTGTGTGTGTGTGTATGTGTGTGTGTTTGTGTGTGTGTGTGTGTCTGTTTGTCTGTCTGTGTGTGACACAGGTAACCAGGTGGAAGTGAGTTCCAACGGCTTCCAGGTGGACAGCAGTGGCCCAGAGGTCCAGACTGCCGCACAGCTGTGGTCAGGGCAGGGTAGTGTGGACAACAGAACAGTGGTCAGCACAGATCTCCTGGCCGTCCGCTGGGCCTTCACTGACCCCCAGTCCCACATTGCCTCCCAGCACCTGTCACTGCACTCCCACCTGTACGGGTACTTCCATCCCTCACCTGTCCAGGTAATTCTTCCACCCCTCACCTGTCCACCTGTCCAGGTAATTCTTCTTCCACCCCTCACCTGTCCAGGTAATTCTTCTTCCACCCCTCAACTGTCCAGGTAATTCTTCCACCCCTCACCTGTCCAGGTAATTCTTCTTCCACCCCTCACCTGTCCATGTAAATCTTCCACCCCTCACCTGTCCAGGTAATTCTTCCACCCCTCACCTGTCCAGGTAATTCTTCTTCCACCCCTCACCTGTCCAGGTAATTCTTCCACCCCTCACCTGTCCAGGTAATTCTTCCACCCCTCACCTGTCCAGGTAATTCTTCCAAGCCTCACCTGTCCAGGTAATTCTTCTTCCACCCCTCACCTGTCCAGGTAATTCTTCCACTCTTCACCTGTCCAGGTAATTCTTCTTCCACCCCTCACCTGTCCAGGTAATTCTTCCACTCTTCACCTGTCCAGGTAATTCTTCTTCCACCCTTCACCTGTCCAGGTAATTCTTCTTCCACCCTTCACCTGTCCAGTTCATACCCCTAACTGACTGGGTGGGTTTGGCTAACATCTTATATGTATATAATTGATTTGATACGTTTGACTAACTTATTATACGTCTGTAACTGACTTGATAGATTTGTTGACCTACAGGTTCCGGGCCCTTTGACGGAGTACAAGTTCACGTCCTTGACCCTTCACGACGGCAGTGTATACAATGTCAAGGTCACAGCCTGCAACCTGGCAGGGTTATGCACGACGTCTGTGACAGCTGATATATTGCATGACAGCTCTCCTCCCTCTACTGGTCAGTCTGTCTGTCTGTCTGTCCCTGCCAGTATCTCTGTGTGTCTGTCTGTCCTCTGATATGTTATATTCCAGTCCCCGCCCCCTCACTCCCCCCACACCGCCCCCCAGCCCCACCTCCTTCCCCCGCGGCTCTATTGTCTGTCTATGTATCTGACCTTTGATATATTGCATAACACATTCCTTCGTTCCGCTGTTTTGTCTGTGTCTGTGCCTGTCAGTCTGTGTGTCTGATCTCTAACCTCTTATTTTGCATTGTATTGTACAACACGCATTTGTCAGAACATGTGTGTGAAATCCTTGCTGCTTTTCTTGGGGGAAATGGAGTGGATGAGCCAGAGCCACCCATATTTCTTTTCTGTCTGCATGCATATTTGTTTTCCTATCAATGTAGGTTTTTCTACAGAATGTCGTTAAAGGCAAACCTTTAGTGGCACATAGTTAAAGGCTGTGTGTTCCAGACATGCTGGCCATTGACAAAAAGTTCAATGCTGTTTGTTCCAGACATGATGGCCATTGACACAGAGTTAAATGCTGTATGTTCCAGACATGCTGGCCATTGGCACAGAGTTAAATATGTGTGTTTTGTGTTCCAGGCATGCTGGCCATTGAGACAGACCACGCGGCCGACCTCCAGCGTCACGGGGCCACCTGGATGCAGTGGACGTCAGACTCCCTGACCCTGGCCTGGGTGGGCTTCCAGGACCAGCACTCTGGTATCCATGGTTACCACGTCAGTGTGGGCACCACGCCCTTCGCCTCCGATCTGAACCAGGTCAGTGCGTGTGTTTGTGAGGGTGGAGCCGTGTGTGTCTGGACTGAACTGTGCTGGATAGATTTGATTTTACTGTGTTGGACCGAACTGTTCCGGATAAGGACTAAAGTGTACTGGCTTAGGACTAAACTGTTCCGGATAAGGACTAAACTGTACTGGATAAGGACTAAACTGTACTGGATAAGGACTAACTAAACTGTGTTTAGTATTGGGATGAATGAAATGGTTCCAGACTGAACTGTAATAGGATGGTCTAAACTGTACTGGATGGAATGAAGTGTTTCTAAATGAACTATACCGAGTCGAAATTTAGAAGTCTGAACGGCACGGGAAAATGCTGCAGTGCACTACACTACACTACAGTGGTGAGATCTATACTGATCTGGTCAGAACTAGACTGTGCTACAGTTGACAGAACAATACTACACTGGACAAAACTATGGTGCACTGCACTGGACTGGACCGACCTATACTGCAGTGTACTGCTGTGGACTGGACACAACACCAACAGTACAGACAGTAACGTGGTGTGGACACGACACCAACAGTACACAGTAACGTGGTGTGGACACGACACCAACAGTACAGACAGTAACGTGGTGTGGACACAAACAGTACAGACAGTAACATGGTGTGGACACGACACCAACGGTACAGACAGTAACATGGTGTGGACACAACACCAACGGTACAGACAGTAACGTGGTGTGGACACGACACCAACAGTACAGACAGTAACGTGGTGTGGACACGACACCAACAGTACAGACAGTAACGTAGTGTGGACACGACACCAACAGTACAGGGTGTAACGTGGTGTGGACACGACACCAACAGTACAGACAGTAACGTGGTGTGGACATGACACCAACAGTACAGACAGTAACGTGGTGTGGACACGACACCAACAGTACAGACAGTAACGTGGTGTGGACACGACACCAACAGTACAGACAGTAACGTGGTGTGGACACGACACCAACAGTACAGACAGTAACGTGGTGTGGACAGGACGGAGAGACATCAGTGGCCCTGCACACAGACACCAACAGCACGGACTACGAGCACGAGGATGAAGGCTTCGTTCAGGTCTACACCCTGCCCACCTCCACCCTCACCTCTGGTCTTGACGTCTATGTCACCATCTGGGCTGTCAACGGGGTGCGTGCACACACGACACTGCACACACACCATGATATGGGTAGATGACACCACACTGCACACACACCATGATATATCTGGATAACTATAGGGTACATGCACACACCACACTGCACACACACCGTGATATGTGTTGATAAATACAGGGTACGTGCACACACCACACTGCACACACTGTGATATGTGTTGATAACACCACGCTGCACACACCATGATATGTGTAGTTAAACGTGGACACACCACACTGCATACACACAATATGTATAGATAAATATGGAGTACGTGTACACACCACACTACACACACACATGATGTGTATAGATAAATATGGAGTACGTGAACATACCATACTACACACACACCATAATGTGTGTAGATAAAAAAATATAGGATTCGTGTATACACCGCACTGCACACACACCATGATAAGTGTTAATGAATATAGGGTACTTGACACACCGTACTGCCTCCACACCATAATACATGTTAATAAATATAGGGTATGTGTACACACCACACTACACGCACTCATTGATATGTATGAATAAATATGGGGTGAGTGTAACACCACACTGCACCCAAACCGTGATGTGTATGGATAATCATGGGGTATATATATATATAATATCTATAAATTTATTTATTCATTTGAATATATTGCATCTTGTTAGTTGTTTGTAAAGGGTATAGAGCCGTTGAGTTTCCACTTAAAATGGTCTGTTTTTTTTTTTAGTCCATGTGTTCTTGGTTGGTTTGTTCTTGTTGTTACTGTTGTTTTTGTTGGGGGTTTTCGGGGGTGGGTGGGGGTGGGTGGTAAGTATGTGTCCAGGCATGAGTATTTGTATATTTGTGTGTGTACGTGTGTGTGTGTGTGTGTGTGTGTGTGTGTGTGCGTACAGGTGGGTCTGCTGAGTCACCCAGCCCTGTCCCAGTTACAGCTGATCCAGGGGGGATCACTGGAGCTCGTCAGACGTTGTTCCCCTTTCAACTGTCTCTCCCACTGCGTGTGCGGCGTGCAGGGCGCCACGTGTGGTCCGTCCACCTCCTGCACACAGCACACAGAGGGTGAGGGGGTTCTGTGGTGGTGTTTCTGTATTCCTTCTTCTCCTTCTTCTTCTTCTGCTTCTTCTTCCTCATCTTCTGCTTCTGCTTCTTACTTCTAATACTACTACTAGGCCTACAACTAATACAACTATTCTTCTTCTTTTCCTCCTTAGTATTATAATTATTATCATTCCCATTATTATTATCATCATTATATTACCAGGATACTCTTAAGCATTTTACAAACGTGGATGCATTTCCAACAAGCAAGCATTCTACTCAGTATATAAATTGTGAGGAGGGGTTTGTGTCTATGTGCACACAGTACACAGGGGGTATGGAGGGTTTATGTGGAGGTTTCACCTCAAAGATGGCCTCAGCAACAGACAATATGGACTGAATTAAGTTACATCCCGTCTGGTGTTCCTGAGGAAGTGAGACACATAATAACAAAATGTCAACAGTTTATGTGCATATCTTCGTAAATATTTACAGTTCCACAGTCTCTTTTTTGCTGTAGCACTGCACGTAGGGAACGTGTTCAAAATTGTTGCCCCTCCCCTATCACCACAGACAACCCCAACGCGCTACTGACCGTCCTTGACCAAGATGACCTTCGCCTCACCAACACCCCTTCACCAGTGACGTCATCAGCTTCCTACCAAGCCAGCCAATCGTATCTGGCTGCCACATGGCGGGTGACCACGTCTCAGGGCCTTCAGCCAATCCGTTACGAGATCAGCGCAGGACGCAGCAATGAGGTCACGCCCAAGGGCGTGTTTAACATTGTGACTGACAGATTGTGGAGAGATGTTGGCCTTCGTACTTCTTCCCTGATTGTATTGCCGCAAGGTATACCTGATGCTGCCCTCCTTTTCTTCCTCATCCTCTTCTACCTCTTCCTCTTCGTCCTCCTCTTCCTCCTCCTTTTTTTCCCACATTCTGATACTCATTTTTCTTCTTCTTTGTCTTTCTCAGCACAGTCATGCTGACGACATCCTCGTCCTTCTCCTCCTGTTTCATCCATTCCTTTTTCCTCCACCCTTCCTTGTTTGTGTTCTTGCTCCTTTTTATTTTATCAACTGACGTTCCTGTAAGTCAGTGTGCAAATGTCGCAATGAGCAGAGTATACCTACAGTTTTGTACAGTGCAGTATAGTGCAGTACAGTTCATGTGCTTTGTGGAAAACCATGTGACATTGTACACAACTGTACTGCACCATGTTCTGTTATGTGCTTAAATGGGTTGTACTTCCTTGGTCGTCTGTGCGTGTACAGACATGACTTTCTGTAACTGTCAATACCTGATGCTAGTCTTTTCGGTTCTTTTTTTTTTTTTTTTTTTTCGCTGCCCCATAATCTGCGCCGTTTCAGTGGCATTACTCCCACGCCGCTCATTTAGATTCCACCATACACGGCCACACCCGGGTTCGTCCGTCGCAGTTCCAGCGTCGGCAGTCCACAGGGAACCATCGATGTTAGGTCGCCTGGAGGCCACACACCAGAGGAGACCCTGCACTGCTGCTGAGTCACTTCGGTGGTGTTCAGTGGTGCCTGTTCTGTTTTAACGTACTTAGGACACCACCTACTAAGCCCCCTACTAACGACAATAATGGCTTAGTCGCGGAGCCAGACTGAGTGAGCGTCTCTCCCAGAGTGGAGACCGCCACCACGTCCCTCAAACAACAGCCCCCCCATGAATCTGACGACATTGACAGGACTCACCCCAAGCACGGAAGTGGAGGGGTATCGAAACTGAGGTCACCGTGAGAGCAGGGCATGAAAGGCCACAGACTCTGAGACTATTTTGTTTATATTGATGACGATGAAGGAGAAGGAGGATGACGATGATGATGACGATGTTGCTATGGAGGTCCATTTTGGTTTGGGACTACGTGACAAGGCTGTACTCTACGCTTCCTGTCATAATGATATCCCGGCGTTAACCAGGCCCGAGAGATACAGACACTTGCAGTGTTGGTCAGTTAATTAGAGCAACACACCCAAAGACGCATCCTTGAAGTGGATGACACTCGACTGTGTGGTCCCAGTCTCCCCATTTAAGCCCACAGCACACTCAACTCTGGGTAGGAGCCGGCCACTGGCCGAAAAACCCACCTCCGCTGGGATTCGAACCCGCGTCCTCCCAGCCGTCAGTCCGCGACGCTAACCACTTCGCCACGGCGGCTGGTTCGGTTCTCTTTCTGTCGGTCTAACACTGTCTTTGTAATGACGTAACACTGTCTGCTCTTTTCTGTCCTATGTCTGTGTACAGACGTGACTCTGTGTAACTGTGTCCACACGTGACGCTGTCTGTTCTTTTTGGTTCTCTGTCTGTCTAACCCTGTCTGTGTAAATACATGACGAGTGTCTATTCTTTTGTCTGTCTAACCCTCACTATACAAAGACGCGATGCTGTCTAAGCCTGTGTACAGAAGTGACGCTGTGTAACTGTGTCCCCACGTGACGCTGTCTGTCCCTCCCTGTCCCCTGTCTGTGTACAGACGTCAAGCTGACGGCCAGACTGGCGTACTCCACCTTTGTACGTGCTTGGTACGCGGACGGCAGCTACGCCATCTTCAAGTCAGATGGCATCGTCCCCGTGCCCTCCAGTCCCTCCACCACCACCCTGGTGGCCAGAGCGGTACGCCCCACCTTCCTGCACCCCCCCAACCCCCACACCCTCCCCTCCTCTTTTTGCATCATTTGTTCCCTGTGTCAGCGTGATGATGTGGCCTTGTAAAAAGCAGTTTACTCTGATCTGCCTCACTCCACCGATGTGTGAATGGGTTACCAGATTTCGTGTTGGGGAGTGTTAAATGGCTGAAGGAAAGTATTGGGCCCCACCTTCCCATGCTGAGGCCTACACACAGCAG
Source organism: Babylonia areolata (assembly GCF_041734735.1). Lineage (NCBI taxonomy): Eukaryota > Metazoa > Mollusca > Gastropoda > Neogastropoda > Buccinidae > Babylonia > Babylonia areolata. Next base: position 44,565,335 of record NC_134899.1, on the reverse strand, counting down.
ATATGAGTTCAATGCCCTGGTCTCCATAAAGCACTGTGGCATCTTTCACCTTAATCTACCTTTTAAGCCAGGTAACAAAACGAAGCAAAATAAGAAATAAACGATGAAAGTGATTGGTACTCTTTATAAGCACCCTTCAGTGTAGTCTGTCTATACACACGACTGGTTGCAGATAAAAGAGCACACCTCGGCTGACAGCACGAAGGATGTGGACTTTATGACGTCACCACAGTCTGTGTACATCAGCTGGACTGGGAAGTTCGTGTCGTCAACGCCCATCAATAATTTTCAGGTGTTCATCGGAACTCGACCAGAAGGTAAGCTGAGTCAGCAAAATACGAGAATACGATAAGAAAACATTGAAAACGGGGTATGGCTGTCCACATTGCGGGGTAAAAACGGTCATTCACGAAAAAGCCCACTTGTGTTCAAACGAGTGAACGTAGGAGTTGCAGCCCATGAACGAAGAAGAAGAGGAAGAATATGAAATAATAATAATAATAATAACAATAGTTACAACAACAATAATTGTGACAGAAGAAGAATGATAGCACTAATGATACGTTTATTTATATAGCACATAATCAAATAAATTTTGCTCTATGCACTTTACAGTATAATAGTTCCAGTGACAAGTACAATACCATCCATCAAAACATGCAGGTAAGTCTTACCAAGTAATGAACGTTACAAACTGATAAAACAATGCATCAAATTAAAGGTAGTTTTGAACAGATGAGTCTTGATGTTAGTTTTAAAGCTGGAAGTGGACTGGGAATGTATGGCAAGGAGTTCCTTTGGGTGGGGGCGGTGAATGAGAAGGAACTTTGACTGAAGGACCTTGTCCTGACAGGGAAAGTGTAGAACACGTCTGTCAGGTGATGAACATAGATGTCTGTTTAGAATGTAAACAGTCACTTAAGTTTTGGTTACTCCTTTTTTTTTTAATGTCGATATGGTCGGGCAATAACTTGCAGTTTAATGTGGACGTATTCAGCACATCCTTCATTAAGTGGAAGAGCTGACGTGCTCAGTACAGCCAGGTTTTATTTGCCTTAAGGAGCTTAATGGTTATGATAACATACCATGCTGTTTTTGTGACCAAGTTTAGTGTTTGACATGAATATATTTTTAGAGCGAACAGCTGGACTTTTGGAAACAATGTAAAATGTCAGGTGATCGCCTGATGATGCTTGTCACTCCAGCTGACATTTTCATGTCATTGATGTTGCTCTGTACGGCTACAGACTGTTCACGTGATGGTCTGTCCAGCCGACATCTTCACGTCATGATGTTGCTCTGTACAGCTGCCGACATCTACGCCTCGGACCTCCTGGCGGGAAACGCCAGTGACCTTGACCTCCAGGGCCTGGCACTGGATGAGAGCACTGTGTACTACAGCACAGTGACGGCAGATGGCAGCAGTGGGCTGGTCACGTGGGACGTGTCTGACGGCTTTTCATTGGACAGCAAACCACCAGAGGGCGGGGCCGTGTGGGATGGGGCAGGTAGCGTTGGCTCTGTGTGTGTGTGTGTGTGTGTGTGTGTGTGTGTGTGTGTGTGTGTTGTCCTGGTTGGTTGGTTTGTTGGCTGGTCTGGTTGGTTGGTCAATCAAATGTCGATGGCTGAGTGAATGGGTTGGATGGTAGTCTGACAGATGGTTTGGTTTTCTGGGACTTGCTGCTCTGATTTTGTGAGGTATTTTTGATAGGAAAAAGGGATTCAGTGTACATGGCCACATTAAACCCACTCCCTTCAACTGACAGGTTAGGCTAATACACTCACGCCAGTTTGAAACTTTCCACACTGAAGAAAAAACCAAGACCTGTTTCACATCTGGCCACTACGACCCCGTATTTCGATGTTTGATCTTAGTTATTAAAGAGGTTTGTTGTGAAGTTGGTGATTAGAGACATTTGTTGAGACGTTGGTGATTAGAGAGTTTTGTTATGTTACTGATAAGAGAGGTTCGCAGTGATTTTGGTGATTAAAGAGGTTTGTTGTGATGGTGATTAAAGCGGTTTGTTATGATATCGGTAATCAAAGAGTTGTTGTGATGCTTGTGAACAGAGTTACGTTGTGATGTTCGTGATAGGAGAGGTTTGTTGCCATGGTGGTTATTATAGAGGTGTGTTGTGATGTTGGTGATTGGAGAGGTTTTTTGAGGTGTTTGTTATCAAGAGGTTTGTTATAACTTCGGTGATTAGAGTGGTTTGTCGTAATGATGGTGATTAAGGGTTTTCTGTAACCTTGGTGATTAGAGACATTTGTTGAGATGTTGGTGATTAGAGGGGTTTATTGTAGCCTTGGTGATTAGAGATGTTTGTTGAGATGTTGGTGATTAGAAAGGTTTGTTGTGATTTTGGTGCTTAGAGGGGTTTATTGTAACCTGAGTAACTAGAGACGTTGTTGTACACATAGTGATAGAAAGGTTTGTTGTAACCTTGGTGATTAGAGTTATTTGTTCTGACCATTAAAACCAAAGTACATCTAACATCTAAACACAATGATGAAGTCCATTCTTTTTCTCCATGCCAGGAATGGGAGACATAGATTACCAGTCCTCCAACAGCTCTGTGAGCGCCACCTGGCACGGCTTCTATGACGTGGGTTCCGGTGTGCGTCACTACGTGTGGTGTGTGGGCACGGATGCCACCCCTGATCTCTGTGACATCATCTCGCCCACTGACGTTGGCTTGATGACGTCAGCCAGTTCGCAGATTACACCGTCTGTTGATCAGGGTAGGAACAAAATGGTGTGAGCGGTGAAAGACTATAAGTCCCATTGTTTTGATCATGAAGAAAAACAAATGGAGACGACGTTATTTTTCACGAAACGTTTCGGAGAAATTCCATTACTGAACTCTGATACCCCGACGTTAAAGATGTAAAAAGATTAGCCATTAAAGATTTTACATGCTCTTCCTCTCTCTCTCTCTCTCTCTCTCTCTCTCCTTCCTCTCTCTTTGTTTCTTGTTACCTCTCATCTTTTCTTTTCTCGTAATGTTATTATCGTTATTTACATGTAGATATTGCCTGTCTTCAGTTAGAAACCAAACTCTGAGTGCTTCACAAACAGGAAGTCACTTTTGCAGCAGTCTGCCTACCTGTCTGTTTGGGAGCTGCCTTCAGGCGTTCACCATTCGTTGCCTGTGTCGGGCTTAACTCAGTCTTGTACATTAGATATTTTTGCCAGAGACAATCTTTTTGGTGCTAAGGATTCTTTTATGTGCGCTAAGTGCATTCTGCACACGGGACCTCTGCTTATTGTGTCATGCAAATGACTAGCGTCCAGACCACCACTACTCAAAGACTAGTGGAGGAGAAAAATCTGGCGAGTGTGAGATTCGGTCCCGCACCCTCAGATTCTCTCACTTCATGGACGGCCGTGTCCCCACGAGGCCAGCGCTGCACACTGTTGGTTCACTGCAGCCACCTCTCGTTTGACAGGCACCACCATGTACAGCAAGGTGTACGCCCAGGACGCCTCGGGTCAGAGGTCAGAGGTGAGGGTGTCTGACGGGGTCAGGGTGGACGGGTCAGGGCCGGAGGTGGTGGAGATGGTGTACACGGGTGGTGTCAACCTGCTCAACAACCCGTCGTTTGAGGAGGACACCGCCCTCAACAACAACCTGACGGACTGTGACCCCGCGCCGCCCTCTTCCTGGCAGGTGGGTGTTGGGGCTGGCTGGTGTCTGGGTTGGTTCATCTCTGTCTCTCTGTCTGTCTGTCTGTCTCTCTGTTGCAAGGACAGATTGGAAGAATAGGCCCAGCCTTAATCCTTGATTATAAAACGTTTTCAGTTCTGAGTTCTCTCTCTCTCCCTCTCTCTCACTCTCTCTCGCTGTCTTTCTCTCTCTGTGTCTCTCTCTCTCATTCTCTCTATCGCTCTGTTTCTCTCTCTGTTTCTCTCTCTCTCCTTTTCTCCTTCTCTCTCTCTCTCCCGCTTTCTCTCTCTCTCTCCCTTCCCCCCACGCCTCCCACATCCCCCCTTTTTTGGGTGGATGGAAAGTATAACGGGGAGGGGAGAGTGTTAATTGTCAAAGTCAAAAAGATAATGAGAAATTTCCAGGAATATGAGCAATGTGCTCACATGAGCAGTGTGTCTGTGTGTGCACGTGTGTGTGTGTGTGTGTGCACATGTGTGTGCGTGTGTCTGCAAGGAGAGGAATCAGCTGCACCTTTCTCTACAGAGCCCTGGACACCGTGGATGTGAATCCAGCGCTCATATGACTGTAAAACGCCTTTTGGGCCTTCAACCATTAACTAACTAACTATAATGCATGTATTAACGATTTGCCATGGGATCAGGTGACAAAGGGGTCATGCGTGACCCTGCACCGCCCGCACCACACGGTGTCGGCAGCAGGCGTGCAGCACGTGGTGGTGACGGGAACCCTGCGACAGACCGCCTCAGGATTGACCCCCGGGCATCTCTACCGCCTGTCTGTCCGCCTGGCACACCCCCACAACGCGCTGCCCAATCAGCGGCCAGTCACTGGCCACGTGACTGTAGGGGAGGTCACCACGCCCTTCGCCCTGGACCCCAGTCTGTGTGTCGGGGTGTGTGACACAGAGGGCGACCCCGTCATGTTGTGGCACAGGTAAAGTTGACAATGAAGGTGATGTGGTCTTGTTGATGAACTGTCCCTGTGGTTTATGTATGTGTGTGTGTCGTTACCTGTTGTTGTTCTTTTTTTTTCAGATGAAAAGCAAGTGTATCTTGTATTGTATTGCACTGCATTACAATGCATTGTATTGCATTGTATTGTATTTGTCTTTTTCACAGCATACAGTTGTATCACTTTGCACTGCATTGCATCACATTGCATTGCATTACAGTGCATTACTGTATTGTATAGTATGGTAATGTATTGTATTGTATTGAGTTGTATTGTGTTGAATTCTGTTGTATTACACTGCATTCCAGTGCATTCCATTTTGTTTGGTTTGTGGTTTGTGTTGTACTATATTGAATTGTATTGTATTGCATTGTATTGTATATGATGTCGTTTTTTGTCATATTGTGTTGCATTGTATTACTGTTTATCATGGCATACAATTGTATTGCATTGCATTGTATTGTGCATCTTTTTTTCATCACAACATGATCCTCTGTATAAAATTCGGGCTGTTCTGCACGAGCGTTGCCACAGTGCAGCACCACTTCTTTTTTGTTATTGATTTTCTGTATGGAAGCGTGTTTGATTTTCTAACAAAGTGGGCATGCTACAAAAGTAACACAACACGGCAGAGCAGAGCACAACACAACACAACTCAACACAACACAACACAACACAACTCCACTCCACTCCACTCCACTCCACTCCACTCCCCACCACACAACTCCACTCCACACAACTCAACTCAACTCCACTCCACCACACAACTCCACTACAACCACACAACTCCACTCCTCCACTCCAACCACACAACTCCACTCCACTCCACTCCACTCCACCACACTCCACTCCAACCACACAACTCCACTCCACACAACTCAACTCCACTCCACTCCACCACACAACTCCACTACAACCACACAACTCCACTCCAACCACACAACTCCACTCCACTCCACTCCACTCCACTCCACTCCACACCACACCACACAACTCCACTCCAACCACACAACTTCACTCCACACAACGCAACTCCACACCACACCACACAACTCCACTCCAACCACACAACTCCACTCCACACAACTCAACTCCACTCCACTCCACCACACTCCACTCCACTCCACACCACACCACACCACACCACACCACTCCACTCCACACCACACCACACCACTCCACTCCACTCCACACCACTCCACTCCACTTCACTCCACTCCGCTCCACTCCACTTCACTCCACTCCGCTCCACTCCACCACACTCCACACCACACCATACCACACCGCTCCACTCCACACCACTCCACTCCACTCCACACCACACCACTCCACACCACACCATACCACACCGCTCCACTCCACGCCACTCCACTCCACACCACTCCACGCCACTCCACTCCACACCACTCCACTCCACTCCACTCCACACCACACCACACCACTCCACTCCACTCCACTCCACACCACACCACTCCACTCCACTCCACTCCACTCCACACCACACCACACCACACCACACCACACCACTCCACTCCACTCCACTCCACTCCACTCCATTCCACACAACACCACTCCACTCCACACCACTCACTCCATACCACTCCACACCACTCCACTCCACACCACTCCACTCCATACCACTCCACTCCACTCCATACCACACCACACCACTCCACTCCACACCACTCCACTCCACTCCACTCCACTCCACACCGCACCACTCCACTCCACTCCACTCCACACCACACCACTCCACTCCACTCCACACCACACCACACCACTCCACTCCACTCCACTCCACTCCACACCACACCACTCCACACCACACCACACCACACCACACCACTCCACTCCACACCACACCACACCACTCCACTCCACTCCACTCCACACCGCACCACTCCACTCCACTCCACTCCACACCACTCCACCCCACACAGCTCGACTCCACTCCACTCCACTCCACACCACACCAGACTACACCGCACAGCACAGCACAGCTCCAGTCCATACCATACCACACCACACAAGAAGCTGAAATCAGTGAAGTCACCTCCACACGTGTGCAGCTTTCACTACCTGGCCACCGCCCCCTCCCCCACCATGACCGTCACCATCACCACCACCACCACCTCCCCAGACCAGCAGTTGGCCGTGGATGACGTCACGCTGGAGGAGGTGGCCAGGGTGGGGGCAGGCGGACAGGAATTGGCCATGAAGTGGAGCGGGGTCTTTCTGGCCGAGTGGTCGGTGGTTCAAATCTCTTGGCACTTTGACGAGGACGTCTCGCCCATTGTCGACTATCAGTGGGCCCTTGGTCAGTGTGTGTGTGTGTGTGTGTGTATGTGTGCGTGTGTGTGTGTGTGTGTGTGTGTGTTTTGGAATTGTATATATCCATAAAAACGTTCACGGGTTGTCTTCCCTGTCATCATTCACGTGTCTTCTCCTATCCCCCGTCATCCCATCAAGGTCGTCTCCTACTCCCAGTTATCATTGTCATGCCTCCCCTGTCCCCTTTTATCGTTGTCATGCCTTCTGCTCCCTTTATTGTCATGTGTTTTACTCCGTTATGGTTCTCCTGTTTCCATACCCCCTGTATTCCTTGTCATGTCATCTGTTCCCTGTTATAACTGTATTGTCCCTGAACCTTGTCATGTCTTCTGTTCCCTGTTATAACTGTATTGTCCCTGAACCTTGTCATGTCTTCTGTTCCCTGTTATAACTGTATTGTCCCTGAACCTTGTCATGTCTTCTGTTCCCTGTTATAACTGTTTTGTCCCTGAACCTTGTCATGTTTTCTGTTCCCTGTTATAACTGTTTTGTCCCTGAACCTTGTCATGTTTTCTGTTCCCTGTTATAACTGTATTGTCCCTGAACCTTGTCATGTCTTCTGTTCCCTGTTATAACTGTATTGTCCCTGAACCTTGTCATGTCTTCTGTTCCCTGTTATAACTGTATTGTCCCTGAACCTTGTCATGTCTTCTGTTCCCTGTTATAACTGTTTTGTCCCTGAACCTTGTCATTTTTTCTGTTCCCTGTTATAACTGTTTTGTCCCTGAACCTTGTCATTATCTTCATGCCTTCTACCCTGTGTTATTATCGTCCTGTCTTCTCCTACCACCTGTCATTATTGTCTTGCCTTGTACCCCCTGTCATTGTCTTTATCCTTTGTTATACCTGTCCTGCCTTTCCTCCCCTATCCCTTGTTATCTTTGTCATGTCTTCATTTATCCCCTGTAAGTATTGCTATCTCTTCCGTCCCCTGGTAAAGGTAACTGATCTGCCTTCCAACATCCATTGTTATCCTTGTCACAAGCTCTGTCCCTTGCTATAGTTATCTCTCCTGTCTTCCCCAATCCATTGTTAACATCGTCATAAATTCTGTCCGCTGTTCTATCTGTTCTGTCTTCCCCTATCCCTTGTTACCTTTGTCATTTGTTCTGTCATGTCTCCCCCTCTCTCTCCTGTCATCATATCAACGTCATGTCTCCCTCTGTCCACTGTTATGATGTCATCGTCATGTCTCACTCTCTCTCCCCTGTCATCATATCATCGTCATGTCTCCCTCTCTCCCCTGTCATCATATCATCGTCATGTCTCCCTCTCTCTCCTGTCATCATATCATCATCATGTCTCCCCCTCTCCCCTGTCATCATATCATCATCATGTGTCCCTCTCTCCCCTGTCATCATATCATCATCATGTCTCCCTCTCTCCCCTGTCATCATATCATCGTCATGTCTCCCTCTCTCCCCTGTCATCATATCATCGTCATGTCTCCCTCTCTCCCCTGTCATCATATCATCGTCATGTCTCCCTCTCTGTCTTGTCATCATATCATCGTCATGTCTCCCCCTCTCCCCTGTCATCATATCATCATCATGTCTCCCTCTCTCCCCTGTCATCGCTCTGTGTCTCTCCACCAGGCACCACAGCAGGAGGGGTCCAGCTGCAGGACTTTCTCAGCGTGGGCAGACGTCAGCACGCCTCCCTGTCGGGTCTCTCTGTGACGCACGGCACTCAGCTCCACGTCACGGTGCTGGCCAGGAACGCGGCAGGGCTGACGTCAGTGGCCCACTCCCGGCCCTTGGTGGTTGACATGACCCCTCCCGTCTTCACCAGTGTCCTGGATGGACAGACAGGTCAGGAGCCTGGCTGGAAAACACCCATGTTGTTTTATCTGGTTTTTGTTGTTTTTGTTTTGTGTGTGTGTGTTGTTGTTTTTTAGGGGGGGAGTTTTTTTGTTAGTTCTTTTCTGATGTCCTGTGTGCGTTCGCGTGACTGGAGCGTGATTGAATGACACAGGGAACGTATGATCAGCGCTTTGAGTCAGCTGTCTGTCAGTTCTACCCAGGTAGGTAGCCTGCAGTGTAAATAACGTGTTTGTAAAGTACTTTGATTCTGGTTTCGGACCAAAGATAGGCGACATATAAGTATCAACAATAATAGCAGTAATGTCTGGTTTGGTCTCTGAACTGTGATATGTACATGTTCATTATATATCATTCATGCTTTCAGTTTTTATCAATTTTATTATCAAATTTTCTGGGCCGGTAATGTCTTGTTGACACAAAACTAATACTGATGTAGTGGAAATGATTAGCATTCACATCATGTTTCGTAGTTTGATAATCATCATACATGTTGACCAGTGTTGTTCGATGATGTTTTACATGTTTTATGGAGGGGTGGGGGGGAGTGAAAGAAAAGAAGTGGCTTTGCATAGGTAAAAAAGGTCAACAGACAGTGACGTACAAAGGTCGTTCGATGTGCAGGTGATGACGTGAACTACCAAATCAGTCACGTGATCTCTGCCCGTTGGTCCGTCGCTGATCCGGAGTCGTCTGTGTCCACCTGTCAGTGGGCTGTAGGTAGGTCAAGGTCATCTTGTCATCATCATGAGCAGTCCTCTGTCCACCTGTCAGTGGGATATAGGTAGGTCAAGGTCATCTTGTCGTCATCATGAGTAGTCTTCTGTCCACCTGTCAGTGGGATATAGGTAGGTCAAGGTCATCTTGTCGTCATCATGAGTAGTCCTCTGTCCACCTGTCAGTGGGATATAGGTAGGTCAAGGTCATCTTGTCATCATCATGAGTAGTCCTCTGTTCACCTGTCAGTGGGATATAGGTAGGCCAAGCTCATCTTATCGTCACCATGTATAGTCCTCTGTGTCCGCCTGTCAATATGCTGTAGGTAGTTTAAGGTCATTTTCGTATCACCATAATAATGTATTCCAATGTGTTCCCTGATAGTGGCTTCTTCAGAACCTTAGTTTGGACTGATAATCATTCAGAATAAATCAGTTATCATGTAAGTGGAAAAACCATGTATATGCAATCACCGGTATGTGTGACGGAACATGACGAAACACGTCCTCCGTGACAGGCAGAGTATCGGGCGGAAGTGACGTCCAGCCCTTCCAGACCGCCATTCCCACGGCTCCGGGCACCTTCACTGTCAGCGCTAACGTCACTGACGCCCTGGCTGCACTCCCCTTGCCCCTCACCGTCCACGTCAGTGTGCGCTGCTACAACATGGCGGGACTTCCAGCATGGGCCGCAACTGACGGCGTCACCATAGTCGCCGCCGACAACAGCCAGCAGATGACGCCACTCACATTGTTGCCGGATGGTGTGACGCACTACCCCGTGATGGAGTCTTGTCGTGCCTTCGGAGATCGAGTGCGCATGCGCTGGGGAGAGTTTGCCTCACAGGTTCCTGTTGTGGGGTTTGAGGTACGTTGGAAAGGCCGTGTTCCGGTGAATTGTTGAGTGTGTGTGTGTGTGTTTCTGTGTGTGTGTGTGTGTGTGTGTGTGCGTTGTGTGTACGGAGGGTATTTCTCTCAGTGTGTGCGAACGCATGTGTGCATGTGCATATTTACGTGTTAATGTTATTAATATTTTGTATGTGTATGTCAATGATTATCGACATTCACATAAACATTTTTATGTATTCATTTTTTTACGAATACCGGAGTAAATGTTGACTGAGTAGACACTCAAATTTTCAAAAACCCCAAGCATAGTTTAACACAAATAGCAACTCTGGCCCCATATAAATGGTAACTTTCCTGAGAGTGATTTGTAAATTATTTTTGATGGTCATTTCTGCGTGGTTAGGCCTGCAGTAGTAATTGTGTGTTCCTTCAGTTTGTCAACACTAGTTCGATGTTTTGTTTTTTGCAAGACAGTAATTTGTGTTTAGCCTATCTGATGTGTGTTGCCGTTTGGCATTTGATGTGTTTTCATATAATACTTTAAATATATATACATATATACGCCAGGTGATTTTTCTTAACACAGTTCCTCTTGCCTTCTTGTCAGGTGGCGACAGCGTCCAGTGAAGATGAGCGTCACGTGACCCGCAGCCCCGAGTTGCCGTTCCTGCTGACCTCTGCCCTGCTGAACCTGACCTCCTCCCCCCTCTCCCCCCGCACCCTCCACAACTTCACCGTGCGGCCAGTCACAGTGCTGGGTGACGTCACTTCCGGGGCTACCTCACAGGCTGACGTCCTGCCTGAGTGGCCACAGGTCACAGGTGGGGAACGCACCAGCATGCGCACACACACATACACGCCCGCGCACGCATACACGCACGAACACGCAAGCACGCACTCAGGGACGCTCACTCACACACACATACACACACACACCGTGACACCCATAGACACACACAGTCAGTCACAGACACACACACAGACTCACTCATAATCACAAACACACACACACACACACACACAAACACACACACACGGATGCACGCGCGGGCGCACACACACACACACACACACACACACAAAACACAAAACACACGCGCGCGCGCGCACACACACACACACACACACACACACACATACACATCTAAAGGACCATGGCTTCATCAGCTTTTAAAATTATCAGTCTGCAGTGGTTGTTGACTGCTTGAAAAAGTCTTATGGATTTTACTAATACTTCTTTCTACAAACTGGTGGTGAGATTCCAACAGCAGTCTCTGTGTAATGCTGATGACTTAGCTCGCTCGTCTGATGTGATGGTTTTGCTTATTTTGGACAGGGGGTTTACCATATCAGCCAAATGGGGAAAAAATGGCATTTGTTGTCCAGGTAAGATATGTTTTGATATTCAGCCACAATTAAAACATCTTTAAACTCCCATTATGTTGTCCATATATTTCATGTTTCATGTATTTCAGCCAGAGAAAAGTAACATCCCGAGGTTCACATTTTTTGTGTCCATATTTCAGCCAGTGGTCAAATAACAACCTCCCTCTCCGGCTCTGACCTGACCTTGTCCTGGCCTGACCTCTTCCACTCTGACCTTGACCTCAGCTACGAGGTGACGGCTGGGTCAGTGGTGGGAGGAGGGGACATCATTCAGTGGCAGAAAACACAGGAAACCAGCCTGTTGATCTCCCTTGCCCATGCCAAGTCGGCGACGTTCAACATGAACGTGGTGGTGACGGCCGTAGACCCCTGTGGACAGTTTGCTCACTTTGTCCAGAGCATTTCTGTCCAGCTGTAAACCACAGGCCTGGATTTCTGGCCAAGGAAAATGTCCATGTAGCTTACGCCTAGAAATTTCAATTTATCATATTTCTGATTTTCAAAACAAAAAAAAAGATTTTGATTCATTATTTTTGTTAGTTAAAGTTCTGTGATAACCCATTAAGTTCTGTGATAACCCATTTACATATATATTTTGAGAGGCTGTGATAACTGACCGTCCACAATTTTCTTGTAAAATATTTTCAAAAATGATTTTTGTAAAGATTTGGATTGTCTTTTGCATAGTAGGTATGTAAATACGGAATCTGGCAATCAGAATAATAATGGGCTGTGTCTGTATGACATCGATGTCTACGACCAGAGATAACCCCAATCTCTAAACATGACTCATTAGCACACCGCCGACATTTGTTTGTTTCTTAGCCAGGTTGTTACATTATTTAGCTCAGACGTTTTGAACAGGAGAAGAGTTTCATAAAACAACACGGGTTTCTCTTCCTCGCACAACTGAACCATTTTACGTTCAGCCAGGCATTAATTTGTTGGTAACAGACTATATAGAATCCGTACTGGCTAACAGTTGCCAACCGATTTAAAAGTATCTGATGAGAATTATTTTCCTGTTTAATTATATGTCAGGATTTGTCTGAATCCATTGTGTTGTTCGCAATGGACTTATATCGTTATCAGTAAGAACAAGATATGCTTTCTCTGTGTAACCATCCTCAAAACATTTGGAAGCGTCTTACATTATTACTCTTGCAAAGGTCTGTGTGGGTTTTCCTTTTATGGTATTTCAAGCTTGCCTTCCGCATACCCTAAGCATACGCTATCTGTCGATTTTGTCTTTTATCAGTATTTCATTTTGTTTCTGTGTATTAAACAAACGTATGGTAGGCTCACAAGGCCTGATCAGCGTGTTGGTTCATGCGAAAGTCAGGCATCTACTGGTTGTTTTAACAGCAGATGTGATGAAGCGTATATGGATTTGCCCGCACGTTTTGATACCTCTTTGAAACTGAAACTGAAACATTGACGTCAGCAAACATGCCTGAACATTTCAGTTCGAAATTGTTGAAATAAACAGTTACGTCATCAACTGCATCAGCACTATCACTGTTATTTTCAGCTCCATCGTCTGGTGTGTTTTGCTCTATTCTTTATAATCACTTCAATGTAATTATAACTGCATTGTCCGAAAACGAATCTGCTACTTTTCTGATACATGTTTTTACAACCAAATTAATTGTAATATTTAGCAGCATTGGACCAAAAGTTATCTCCACATATTTTCATGGAAATAGTTATTTGCATATACTGCGACAATGACTGACTTTTAGACATGTACATGTCAGTATTTTTCTGAGTAAAAATTCTTTATGAGCAACTCTTTTTTTCAACCACAACTGATTTTCATTGTTTTGGAGAATAAATGAATGTCCTTCGGTTTTATACCACTATTGTCGAATGGCTGGTATGCATACGATTTGCATTGTGTGTTTTTTAAGTAAAAAATGAAATGTCATTAATGTTATTGTGCACATTAAGTAAAAAAATAAAGATTGCATTATTATGACAGTGCGCCTTGAGTCAAAAACCTTAAAATTTTAGTTTTTAAACCTGCTGGGTTATAAGTACACACTGAGTCAAAAAGAAAATGAAGTTAATATTTTTGTACACATTAAATAAAAAGAAACAAAATGCCATTATGACATGTGTGCACCTTCAGTCAAAAGCTTTTTATCTAAAAACCGCTGCTGGGTTCTATGTTGAATTAATCCCGGTGAATATGTGTCTTTTGATTAATTCTGCCTTAATCCATTCCAAACCAAGCCATACATGTTTTGTTGTTTAATCTAAAGTTTATGTCTATCACAGGTACAAAAAAGAATAAAGTTCCAACAATAATTGTTTCAGATTTTCTTTCTTTTGCATCCATCCGGTGAGATTCAGTTGTATCATTGGGAACCTTTGTTGTCCCTACTCATTCTCTGTGTTATTCTATTCCCTATGTCTTTGTTTTCCTCATTAAATCATGTGTTCTGAGCTGTTCTTTATTGTTTGAGTTGTGTGTTCTTAGTCATTTTAGCAAGCAATGACATCATTTACGCACAACTTATAGGTACAACTATGGTGCAACGTCGACACACACACACACACACCACGCACATGCACGCATGCACACACACGCACACACACACACACACGTTTTATGTTTCAAGTGTGTGTGTATGCGTGCGCGTGGTGTGTGTGTGTGTGTGTGTGTCTGTGTGTGAAACTTGAAACGTGTGTGTGTGTGTATGCATGGTGTGTGTGTGTGTTTAGGAGAGAGATCGAGAGGGAGAATCAATGCGTGGATGGTCCATCTGAAGTGCACATCGTAAAAACATTCTACAGTGACGCTGACTTGGTTTGCTCCCTTTCATTGAAATGGGTGTGGAGGAGGAGGGACGGGGGGGGGGGGGGGGGCTATATCCTCATAAATCACCATGACTTCTGATATTGTTTTCTTTCTCTCATTTCAGTTTCTTTTCTTTCATTCTTTAACCTGTTTATTTCTTTTCTATTTCTTTATTCCCCCTTCTCCGCACCGACATTTCCCTCTGGTGAGTGATCTGCTTCTCCGGCATTCCTCTTCTTCTTTTTTTTTTCTTTTCTTTTTTCTCCTTTTCCTCATTGTCATTCCTCTCGTCGTCGTCGTCTTCTGATTTGTCTGTCTAACCCTCTCTCTCTTCTTTCATGTTTTCACCACCCTTCTTCATTGTCTTCTTCTTTTTCTCTGTACAGAGTAAACTGAGGCACCGTTTTGGTGAACTTGATGTGAGTTCTCAATGAATGCAAGTTAGCACAGTTCATGAAGTTGGGGTTCGAATCCTGGACGCCTTCAAGATGTGAAAAATAGTGGAAACGCTGTCTCATGCACATGCACACCTGATTAAAAAAAAAAAAGGGGGGGGGGGTGAATAAAGGAAGAAAAAGAGGTGGGAGACAGACAGGGAAGACCAAGACTGACAAGCACAGACAAAGACTGGGCCAGGCAAAAACACGGAAGGCAGGGACGGGGACTGACGTGACACTTGCGGAAAGGGGAGACAGATACAGAGGCATCGGAGACAGTAGAAGGATGATAGGAAATGGAGACAAGGAAGTCGCTCACAGTCTGACAGACACAGGGAAAGACGGAGACAAGGGGGACTCGGGCAAGTATACGGACAAAGAGAATGTCGAGAGAGAGACACAGTCGTAACTTGTCGTCCTTGTGAATGGAGAGAGTTACTACCCATTATTATTTTGTCAGTCGTAATTGATGTGAATATTGAGACAACGGGAAGGCTGAGACAGGCACACTGTGAAACAAGGGGGAAACAAAGACGGAGGGGGGGGGGAGGAGAAGGACTCGAGAGACACAGATTGACTGACAGAAAAGACACTGATGGAAAGGGACACATAGGCTGTGGAGACTGATGTCGAGGACTGAGAGAGAGAGAAAGCCGGGACACAGCTGAGAAGTGTCGAGAGACAGGGAGAAGCAAAGAAAACGAGACGGACTGAGAGACGGATTGAAGGGGAGGCTGAGAAAAAGAAAAAGAAAGAACGGGAGACTGTGGCAAAAACAGTAGACACTGACAAGAAGACCGGAAGAGGAACACAGATATGAAGTCAGTGAAAACAGGGGGCCGACAAACTGACTTTTAATAGACATCTCGGAAACGAGGACTCAGTATAGGGGAGACGGAGAAAGAGACGGACTGATCACTGAGTGCTACTACAGACAAAGAATTAACACACATGGTACACCCAGACGCCGACTTACAGGGAACCCCAAAACAGAACAAGACAGCCACAGGGGAATTACAGAGAGGGAACACTTGTGGCAGATTCGTTATCCGGCCACGTCACACGGTAACTGTCTCTTTCATTCCCACATGTCCCATTGATAATTTCACAGTATACGTCCCTTCTTTCCATTGCGAGTTGCAGCAACACTTACAACAGACACATGCACTTCAGCTGTTCTTTGAATTTATTTTTCCTTTTTTTTTTTTCTTCTTTTTTTCCTCCTCTTTTTTTAAGGGGTGTGGAGGTATATATAAATGATAAGGAAGAACAGATATGCTCGTCACGTACTGATGTTCTTTTTAGTGAGGCTACTACTACTACTACTGCGCTACTACTACTACTACTACTACTACTACTACT